>NC_056545.1:7659566-8259566 GCF_910596095.1 Thunnus maccoyii
TTTTTTTTTTTTAAGGAAAAATGCCAAACAGTTGCTGGTTGCAGCTTCACAAATGTGAAAATTTGAAGCGTTTTTGTGTCATACATGATAATCTGATTTATTTTTGGATTTTGGGCTGTTGGTTGAACAAAAGAAGATGTTTGAAGACATCACTGTGGGCTCTAAAAAATTATAACGGTCATTTTTCTCTATTTAATGTATTCTGTGGGACTTTTAAGTAAACAGCATGTACGGATATTAGCTGTGAGTTTAGTACCACGGCGGTCATCAAACTGACATCTTTCTATCATTTCGTTCAGCTTTTCTTTGAAGACAACATAGACGACGCAAAGTATTGTGGGAGACTGTACGGCCTGGGCTCGGGCTCCAGCCAACCCCAGAACGGCCTCTCCAGCTCGGGCCAGGAGGAGACGAACAACAAGCACTGACCGAGCGGTCGACTCTCTCAAGTGGAATACGCACTTGTTTTTAAAACCCCAACCAGCAGATTTCCCCCTTCGATTTCCCCCCCTCCGCCCCTCCCTCCTCCCACCTTCCTCCCCCCCCTTTTCAACCTTTAATCCCTGAACAAGACGACTAAATCTTATTTCTTTAAAATTTCCCTCCTGAGTGACTGTAAAAAAAAAAAAAAAAAAACGGGACTCGCAGCGACAGTGGATCCTTCACTGGCTCGCTCACTTTCACACTCTCACCACCAGACCGGACGTTTCTTTTTAGTCGCTTTTACTGAGTATATGGCCATATATTCAGAACACTTTTTAAAATCTTTGTTGTTGTTGTTTTTTTTTTTTTACAGCATTAGCAACACCCTTCTTTAACAGCATGGGACCAGCTCCTGTATCATACTGTGATTTCAGACCAAACTATTGACAATAATCAGATTCTTCAGTTCAGACTATTCTCACCAGCGGGACTTTGCCTCTTGTAGCAGGGATTTCTTTTTTTTTTTTTTTTTTTTTTTAAGTTAATGCTGGAAGGGCCTGTAAATTAAAAATGTATAATTTTGATGAAAATAAAAATGTTTTAGCTTTTTTCAACACAAGAAACTTTTAACAGTGGGCGTCAAAGTGTATAACTGTGCCTGGTTATGCATGTGTTTCAATGGGCAAACTACTGTTGTTCTGTACATTCACCGAACCGAACTGTCCCACCGTCAGGTTTACAGATGTTGTGGTTACACTTGTTTTTACATTATACATTGTTTTAAACAGTTGTATATTAAATTGTTTTGTATTTTGAATGTAAAAGTATTAAGTATTTGATCTTTTTCCACTAAGTAGCCATACACTGACACAGCTTGTGCAACATCTATGTCTGAAAGGCTTCATTTGAAACTCTTTTGTGAAGCAGTAGGTTGAGGTTTAAAATGAAACGTTCACATCCTTCTAATCCTTGTCAATTCAAATCAAATTGTTTGAATTATTACATTAAGCTGATGTCTGTTTCAGACATTTCTTTGTTGTGACCCGAGTACCAGATCCTTTTGACTCGTCATAAAGCACAAAATATTTTCATGATTTTTGAGGAGCAACAAATTACCAATAGACACCCATTTACCAGTGAAGAGTAATAGCGCTCAAATAAGGTCATGAAAGTATGTAATGTTTTAAAAAAGCTGGAATCCTGCCTAGCAACAAGTGATGCATTGCTTCATAGTTACCTGAATCTCCTTCAAGAAAGAACCTAAATCACTCCCAGCCTCCTTTTAGGCACCTCTGATACAGAATCAAACCGACTCAGGATGTTCAAACATCATTTTGTAATTAAAGTTTTTTTTTTAATTCAACAAAAAGCTGTACAGTGGAAGTGCTTCTTTCAGTCTGCTAGTGAAAGATTCAGGTGAGGAACCGCTGGGAGGCTTTCAGGACGGAGGGACTCGTTCCGTATTTGCGGAGCAGATCTTTGGTCTCCTGTTGCAGGGACTCTGAGACAGATGGGGAAGACTCGCTGAGGTGGAGGAGGACCAGGCAGCATTCAACAACATCTGGGTGAGGATACATCTGAGAGAGGACACAGACGGAGATGCGACGGTTCATTAGCGCTCGTTGTTAAGTGAGATTCTTTTTGGCAGCGTGAGGAAAACCTTTATCCTTGAGGGTTTTAATATATCCTTCAGTCATAACTGACAAGAGAGATTTGCAGGTTGAATACATGCAAAGACGTGAGTGTGTTGTACCTTGATGGTTTCGGGCAGGTCAGCCAGCTGTTTCTGGTAGTCGGACATCTTGACGGACAATGAGAGCAGAGTCTCCTGGTCATCAGGCCTGAGAGAGAGAGAAAGACGTTAACATCACCAAACATCAAACTGTTAGACTTCAAGGATGAGACACAAATCCATCCATCAGGCAGAAAAAGGAAATCTTCAGTGTTTGACATTATTGAGCTTTACTTTGAAATGTCTAACTGTGATCACTTAAATTTATAGAGTACATAGTCTCAAAATACAGCCAGGAGACACAAGAGAAGCTTTCAACGATGGTGGAAAGTTATTAAGTACATTTACAATACTGTACTTTCAATTTTATATAACTTTATACCTCTATCAGACTACGTCAAAGAGGGAAATATTGTACTTTTCACGATTTTACATATAGAACAAACATTATAAAATATGATGAATTGTCATGGATTAAACTAACCAGTAGTTAAAATTAGCTCCAGTTTAGTCATAATAATCCAATTGTGTATTATAATGTAACACTCCTAGAGGCATTTTTACACAATGAGTACATTTACTTTTGATACTTTAAGTGTATTTTTGCTGACGAGTCTTATACTTTACTTAAGTAAAAATCTGTATGAAAATAAAACGTTTTTTTAATCAGTCTGAAGGTATTTTAGGGGAATTTGAGTGTGAAAATAACACAATCTATGTTTGAAATGAAGATGAAGACGCAAAGTTGAGCTTTGTGAGACATCCAGCTAGAACCAATAGTAAATTAATCTCACAATATCCTGTAACTGTATGTTAGGAGTCATCTAACAACCTCTGCTCACACACTTTTGGAGTGAAATCTTCCAGTTTATAGTTTTCTAAATGGTGTAATTATAGATGTAATAATCAAATCCAAACATTGGGAATTGGGAAAGAACAACAATCATTATCAATAATCAGTAACGGAGCCCTCACCGTTGTCCAGCATCGGAGGGTCCCTGGCTGTCTGACGACTCTCCGGCGGCGGGACCGTCAGCCTGTTTCTCCCCGGCGTCGAGCTGTCCTCCCTGGGCTCTGCCGTGCTTCAGCACCATGGCGGACAGCCGCTCCTGGATCTCCCTCACGGACTTCTGAGTGGCCTGACAGGCGGCGTGAGGCTCAGACAGGAGCAGGGACGCATCGAAGCCCAGTTCACCGAACCTCCCGTTCGCCGAGCAGACGCTGCTCTGTCCCGACTCTGACGATCCTCCGTTCACCACTTTGTCCTTCGTTTCGTCTCCGGGGCTGGAGTCGGCCGCTGAGGCAGAATGTCCGTTCTGGACCTTCTGGTTGTCAGCTGAGCGACTCCACCAGCGTTCATACAGACGGTGAAGATGAACAAAAGCCTGCAGACTGTCAGCAGCAGCTTTGGCGTCTTCTTCTTCTTCTTCTGTGTGATGAAGTGTTTTCAGATGTTTCCTGGAACAAACACTGACGTCACCTGACAGACAGAGAGAAAAATAGGCATGGTGGTGTCATAACTCATGAAATAACATCAATGTGATGAATGGTTTTTATTACTGGTTACTCTGTTATGCTGGAAAATAATACAAGACGCCCATCATCATTTTCCAAAATGTGACATCTTCGAATGTCTTGTTTTGTCAGGCCAATTCATTTTATAATATTAAAAACAGAGAAAAGAAGCTAAATCTTCATGGAAATAGGAACCAGAGAGCATTTTGGTTATTAAATGATGTAATAAAATCGATCATCAAAACCAACGATTAGTTGTTCTGTCAGTCAGCTATATTTGATTAATGATTCCAGCATTATAAAAGACATAAATGTAGGAATCTTTGGATAAACATTTTTGCTGTTTGGGGGAAGATTTTTATCTTGAAATTAGCAGCTGAGTTCTAAAGTTGTTCTTAAGTTTGGCAGAAAGGAACACGAACAGGAGCACTTCTGGTGTTCACCACAACCACTGGTGCTATGTGCCTTCGTCCGAGGTTGGGCATGGCACAAAAAAATCTAATTCCAGGAAAATTCAAATGGATGGTTAAAAATAAAAAAAACGTACCAGCACACTTGCCTTCCTCAGGGTGTCCTGACACACAATGAACCCAAACCATTAAGTAGTAATTCTACTTAAAAGGCTTTTTATTTATAATCTTATTTTTTTCTCTTTAAATTGCTCTAAAGTTTGATTAATATCTTTTGTCACATGCCTTGAATCATTCCCTGTTTGTCCAAAATAGTTCAGTTAATTCATTTCCTTTTTTACAAACTGCAGAAACCACCAGCCGCCACAAGGTGTCACCAAATCATCCACAACAAGATATCTTCAGGATTAATCAAAATATTGAAATGTTGAGCCATTAATCTGTGAATGATTGATTGTCAGACAGACGTACCATCAGGGAAAAGCAGCCTGCAGAGCTCTGCAGACACACTGAAGTGTCCGGTGTCTCTGAACCAAGCGACCGCCAGCCACAGCTCCTTTATCAGCTGTCCATCATCGTCCGATAACCAGCTCAACACGGAGCGGGTCAAATGGAGGGATGAATACAGCAGCACCTGAGGATGAAGTCTGATTAAATTCTCTGTATAGTTGCATCAAGCATCTTGAGAAAATATTTATTATTAGAAAAAAATATTCAGTCAAATATCCTTGAAAATGTTAAAAAATATGGTTGTAAGAGAATTTCCAAAACTCTAAGAAAGAAAACAAAAACATTTCTACAGACAGTCCAATAAATAATGACTTAAGAAAAGTGAATTCCAGTTTTCTTTCAGACTCAAATACCAACGAACCTTGAAAGACAGTTTGAAAGAGTTTGGTGGAATTTGTACTTTAAGTGATTTGAGTTTTAATTTAAATTTGAATAAACAGAAATTGTGAATATTTTTTGTGATCAGTTAATCTTGTCATTATCCATCCAAGGTTGCTTCTACTAAATATACTTGACATTTGAAGAGGTCAGTTGATCCTACTTACATCCCTTTTCTGCTTGTAAGTCTTGTAAAGTGAAAGTAAACCGTACCTGTCTGAGGGGAACGTTGGCGGTGGGTGTCGGACTCTCCGCGGACTTCAGCTCCTGCAGGAGCGCTCTGGCGCTGCGATGACCCTCCGACTTTTGTGAAACGCCGAACTGCTCTTCCCACACATCTCTCACTCGGTCCTGGATGCTGATGTGCGGCTGGCCTGGCGATGTCCACGGGTGACTGGAGATGCGGGACTGAGGTACGACTTCAGCCAACGTCGCAGACAGCAGCTCAGCGACGCAGAGATGAAGCCTGTGGACCTGCAGATGATTCAAACATGATTTTACTAAGACAAATATCTTTTTCTGACCTTTAAACAGAGAAGGTTAAACCTGCCTGTTTGATTTGTTGATTTGTGACCTTTTAAGTAAAGCAATGCTTACTTAAAACTACATGTCTCCTTCTTTGAGTAAAGAGTAAAAGTTATTATTTGTGTTTTTTCTGTGTGTTCATGACGTTCTTGCCACTGACCAGCAGGCTCTCCTGTGAGCTCAGGACCTCCTGGGCTCCGACCCAGTCCTGAGCAGCGGCCAGATCTTTAGCGCAACGCATCGCCAGCGACTGAGCCAGCGTGACCTCCCCCGAGATCCTCGCCAGACTGGCCGCCGTCCTCAGCGAGGAAACGTCGTTCTTCCTGGCGATGACTTTGGCTGCATCAAAGCTGGCGCCAGCAGCTACGTAACTAAGAGACGAGATTAAAACAAACAAGGAACGGCGAATTTAAATACTGTTTGTGTGCATAGATTTGTATTAACATTAAAAGCTCTAGAGGTACGGTTCTATGAGAGTTCATTCCTTGAGTCCTTCCAGTTCTCACCATTTAGCGGCTGCAGAGAAATGTCCGTCTTTCTCCAGCGTGGAGGCCCAGCAGGTGTACAGCTCCTTCAGGACCGGCTCGTCTGCTGGCAGCCTGGCTTTGACCAGAGCTATGGCCTCCCTGAAAAAACGTTTGTTCTGTTAGCGGATAAACAAACATCATCTGGAGACACCAGATTACACTCTACTATCTATCCACATGGTAAGACTAGAAAAAGGATTCAACAGGATACAACATTTTGAAAACTAGCGGTTTGGAAAAGACGAACCTGTAGAGCTTGTGAGAACGCAGCAGGTCGACGGCCTCGTACAGCTTGTTGATTGACAGCAGGTGGGACGCTGCCTTCAGGTACTGCTCCTGCAGACACAGCTGCTTGACGAACGCCTCCACCGTCCGGTTCCACACCTCAAACCCAGCTGGAGAAACAAACACACAAAAAGGACAAAAACTAAAACATAGGATCAGTGTCTCTACAATATCTGGAAGCCTCCTCGTGTATTTCATTATCTTTTAACATCAGTTCTGGCCACATTAGAATGATACAACTTCTGATCCCTGGTTTTATTTCTCAGATTTATATTTTCCTGGCTTGACAGCAGGGACCAATAGAAACCCTGCAAGTCATGTTGAAAGGGTCGGAGAGTGTAGGGAAGGTTTGTGTTGATTTCTGTATCAGTGGAGCTGAGCTTTAAGTCAAAATGATGGTTAACTATGAGACATTTGGTCAAATTTTTACTCAGTGAGACAAAATCATTAGATTCTCTAATGAGATACATCAACTTCAACTCTGCAGGTCAAAATTTTAACCTCAGAACTTGCATTTATTATCTCTTAGTATTTTGATCGAGTCAGTTAGTTTAATCATTTTATATCTTTTTGTGAGTTTATTTCATTATTTCCCTGGTAGGAACAGGCTTCCATACCAACATTTCTACCTGAGGTTTGACTGTTTGTTCGATTTAAGCCTATCTCAACCAGCCCCAGGTGATAGTTCAGTTATCTCTTCTTATATGACAAGTATGTCAAAAAAAATCCTTCTTTTTCCTATAAAACAATAACATATTTTCAATTTCGATGACTCATCTTGAACTTGTATGTCATGCGGTGTATATCAGAGGCTAGAGATCAATGCCGGATCGACTCTAAACAAGCCTTTACCCATGGGAGCGACGGAGAGCAGGTGGTCGTTCAGCTCTCCTTTCTCTGTGGCGAGCTGCAGGGCCCCCTCCAGGTCTCCGCTCCACAGCCGCAGGTACACAACAGACTCAAAGTGACCCGCCTCCACGTGACTCTCCTCTGAGGAACGAGACAGACAGCAGAGCGACACAACTCTCCATTTAATCCATAAACAGTAATTCAGTGCTGTGATTTATATCACAAGCACGTTTTAATCTAGGATTAGCTGTGTGCATCATGAGTATGTTCAGGCTGTTTAAAAGGTTTGAAGTTTTAATTTTGTTATCACTTTAATAAAACTTGTGAAACTATAAATTAGCAGAATAACAGAGTAGACAGAAAATGAATCGCTAAAGGACTATTCAGTGTTATCCAGAGAGTGGGTTTACTACACAAGGAACGCTATAATTCCAGGCTGAGGAGAGAAAAAAAACAAGAGAAACAAACCTTCTGCTTCAAACATGCGGTACAGAGCCTGTCTGTCAGAGAAGAGACCTAGATGGATGTGCTCTCCCTGGCCTGGGACACAGCCTGCAGGGGGCGCTGGGGAACGAACACACACACAAACACAGTCCAGTAAACAAGCTAGTCAACATGATGTGAGGTATAAACTGAAATTAACTAGTCTAGGTCTAGTCTAGTCTGGTCAAAATATAGTTTTAACCCTGCTTTTACTGATTCTTTTTTTTGGAAACTTGAAAAACAAGCTGTGAAAACAACATATCACCTTTTAAAGGGCTTCTCCACCGAATTCATGATTGACAAATAAAAAAGGATAAAAATCAATGCAGCAGAACCGGAGACATTGTCTTCTTCGTTTCAAGCATTCTCACAGCTCGATATTTACTCTCCTTTCAGCTCTGTTTTGGTCTTCACCTACTCCTTAGGGAAATACTGTATCTGGTTTCTGTAGCAGCTAGAAGCTCCGCTATGTTCAACCAGTTCGGAAAACCAAAACAATGAGCTTAAAGACACCGAAACGCTCCACAGAGCTGAGGGGAACTGCAGAGTCACATCCTGTCTTCTGGTTTTATGTTACTCCTCTCTACCCTGGACTGACCGACTTGGGGTCACAACACGATCTTTACTGAGGTTTTCTTCATAGCGTCAGAGAGTCAGTTTCAAACGCAGAATGTACTGGTTTACTGAAAGTCTGGAGTTGTTACCATAGCAACCACCTATCTCAAGCTAGTCTGCTAAGATTCATTTGATCAAACCCCCCCCCCCGGTCTCAAGTTGCTTCCATCTTCCTACCAGATAGAAACGAAGCGTTTTCTCCAGACCTATGCCTATAATTAACAGTCTCCATTATTCTAGTATTAGAATCAGTGTATAAACCGAACCAGTCTTCTCCACGGCAGACTCACCGTCACTGTGTTTGACAGAGGCCAGAGTGATGCAGTCCTGCAGCAGCTCCTCTTTGGGCCGATGGTCCATGGACGTACTGATGGGCAGCATGGAGCGAGGCTTCTTTCTCTTTAGCAAGTTTAAGTCTGGAAACATACAAACGCACCCACACAGTTACATACATACACACGATTTCAGAAATGCATTCAGTTGAAGTTACCTTTATATAATTAAAAGTATGTACCTGGTTTGTCTCTGCTCTTTGCTGCTGTGGAGGATTTTCTTTGCGTCTCAAGAGCGGCTGAAGAAAAAGTTTTAGAATAAAGTTAGTTTGAGACTTTAAGGTCCCAACGATCTTATCAAATCTGTCATGTGTGTTTCCTACTTTGTTACCTGATGGAGGTAAAGAACTGTTTGTCGAGCTGACTTCATCTTCCTCGTCCTCATCGGATGGCTCCTGTCCCGCCGCCGCCACCTTCTCTCCTCCTGTAACTTGCTGTCCGTTCGTCTCCGGCGGCGGCGCTCCAGTGGCCCCCGCCGCCTTCTTGTTCTTCTTCTTCTGTTTGGGATTGGCCCTCATTTTCTCCTTCAGGTCGAGCATCTTTTTCCCTGAGAGGACAAGCACATGAACGTTAAAGGCTACTGGTTACACGTGAAGACGAGAGCAGAGGAAGTGATCTTTAACGTGCTCTTAAATGCTGCAGGAGGTGGTGTTTCGAGACGATCACCTTTAGGTGGATTTGTAAACTCTTGTTTGGAGACTCTCCACTCCTGCAGAGTGAAGTCCTTTCCTCCGGTCCAGATCACATCCGGGTCGACGGGCGACCAGTCGACACATAACAGGTAACCGACGTGACCCCGGTAGTTTGAGACGGGCGCCTCCTGCAGCACATCCCACACCTGAACAGAACAAAAACACCCAACAACACGTTAACCCCAAATGACTGTATTTACTTATGTAAAGTGGATAAATCAGAAATTTAAAAAAAGGAATCAAAATATATGTAAAGGAAATCAAATCTGACTCATTAGCTAAACAAAAAAGAAACCAATACTTTGACAATAAAATCTTAACCTAAGTCCTCTTATTGATTATTTCTGGTGATGGTGGTATTGAAGTGAATGGGAAAACCCTCTCCTTTTTCAAGATGGGCAGCAATAACAACAAGATACAGACAAAGAAAGCAAGACAGTTCACACTAAATCAGAATTAAAACAGAAATGCAATAATTTTACAATCATATAAAAGATTTCCTCCTAGATTCAACCTAAATGGGAAATTATGTTTTTCAACAAGAAGTTAATAGTTTCAGCAGCTAATTTCACCTCTTCTAATGTGCACCTTCACAGCAATTTTAAATAAACACTTGTTGAGGTATAAAGATGTTGGATCTTTGCTTGATGGATAGCAGGGTGGGTGCCAATTGTTCATTTTCATTTTCTCAGTACTGGCCTGATACCGACCTGAGCTGTGCCGTCGTACGAGACGGTGACCAGCCGGGCGTCATGGTGTGGACTCCAAGCCATGCCGGTGATTTTAGCCGTATGACCACACAGCCTGCGATACGGCTCCGTCAACACCGCAGGGCTGTCTGGAGGATTCTCTGTGCAAATGCAAAACACTGGCGTCAATACATACTGAGCTCTTTAAAACGTTCACATATCTAAGATTTGATGTTCTTCCAAAAGTAACTGCTGGAATACACTTACATGTTGTAGTTTTATATTTTGGTAAAGTAGCCTATTTTTACTGTAGTCTGTGACACATTCATTTTGGTGACTTTCAAACACAAAGAAATGGCCTGAATTCTGTGCAGTAGGTAGAAAAACTGATAACAAAATAGAAATGTGTAATAATTCCTCAAATCTGACCATTTTCACTTCAGAGTCAAACAAAAATAATGAGTGCTTTCCAGGAAAATTCCTCGGACAGAGTGAATAAAAAAAAAAAAAAAGCCTCATCCTACCTATCACAGAGCGAAGGTCGTGCACGTAGACGACGGCGTTGCTGGAGCCTGAGGCCAGGAGGCAGTGCAGCTCCGTGGGAGAGCTGTGGTCGTGATGCCATCGCAGCGTGTTGATGATCTTGTGGTGCTGCTGGATGCTGCACAGCAGCTTCAGACTGGGAGCCTCGTACACGTCGATGCACCTGCAGCAGAGAACATGTGCATGACATTTGCAAGAAAACACAAAACTTCAATTGGTAACTTTATTTAAAATTAGGAAAACATGACGAGATGCAACAACAGAAAAAGTTTCTTAAATATCTGCTATTTTGAAGAAATTGACATCTGCTCTTTTAAAACTGGTAAAGGACAGGGACTTAAAATCACTAAGAGTGTTGACTGTAAAAACAGCTTCAAAAATTAAAAAAAACAAATATATATTTTAGAGAACTTGATTGGTTTCCATGAGCTGATGAGTTTTATCCTCCCAAATACAAAATGTGGCACTGTGGGAGCTCTAATTATTGATTAAAAGTATTAATCTTTTTGCAGACAGACTCAAAGAAAAACATGTAAGCACGCATATGTTTTTTTTTTGTTGTTGTTTGTTTGTTTTTTTTAAAATTGCATTTGGTTCTATACCAATTCTACAATGACTTTTTGCTATCAGTCACTGAGTGTTTATTGGAAAATTTAAATAAAAGAACACATTGATGGTCTTTAGCATAATGTCATTGTTTTATTAAAGCCCAAATAATTTATTATCAAAGAATTAAACATTTAAAAAGATCAGTGTAAAACAGATTTCCCCGAGCAAAATCAAAAAGAATCCTAAAAAAGCTTGTAGCTCTTGGATCTCATCCTACACAGACAACCACTGATGTGTGTTTTTGTTTTACTATGAATCAGTCTTTAAAAAGTTGAGTTGAGTCAGTGTGACACTCAGTCATAAAGTCATAATGTGACCTAGTTCACAGAGTTCACACAGAAACAAATCCATTATTCTGTAGCCTAAAGACTGAACGCTGTCAGCGGACAGTTGGTTCCTCCCAGGACTCCACAGGCTGATGGTCTGTTATGAGACGGGGTCAGGCCTGGCCGTTCACTCACCCGTCCTCGTTGCCGATGGCAACCACTTTCCCATCTGGCTTCCAGCTGAGGTCGGTGTGTGGAGACAGCTTGTGCTGTTGGGAAACAGAGCTCACCTTCATAACCTATTCAAATCACCTCCATTTACATTCTGCTGCAAACATGAAGTTGCAGCCAGGAGCGCTGGCCGCGGTATCTGCACCGTGACAACCTGAAATCACAACTTGTAATGTGAATTCTACTGGGTTTGTCCTCCACCCGGAGGTGTGTTTGTCAGGTTTTACTGCGGCTGACAGACGCTCCCGGTTCGCCGAAGGGTTTATGAAGTCTGTGCATGTATGTAAGAGGACAGTGAGAACAGATAAAGGTCGTCGTAGCTCTCTTTGCTTTCAGGTTACAAGAGCTTAGTGATGTATGTAAAGAAGAAGTTTATCTGAAGATTATCTTTAAAATTTGATAAAAACTTGATTTCAAGACATTAAAACTACTTGTATCTAATTAAAAATATAAATAGATTAAAACCGGTCCCTAGTGTGCACAAGTGTGGATGAAGACATGTAATAAACGGTGCTGCTGTGTGGTTTCAGTGAGTCAATCATGGCACTGATCCACACTGAAAAAGCATCAACATCCTCCCACCTTGATGTTGTTGGTGTCTTTGATCAGTCTGTCGATATCCGACGCCTCACCGCTCAGTTTAGATGGATCGTGCTGCAGGATGACGCCTTCGCCGGCGCAGCTATACAAGCTGTAGGACGGCTTTCCTCCCGCTGCACCTGAACATCACACACAAACGAAATCACTGATGACTATACACTGGAAGGACCAAAAGGACGTGTTTTATTAACACTTTGGACTGGTTGTTTAGATTCTGAATATTAATCTATATATTGATTTAATTGACCAAACTGAATGTCAAAAACTGAAAAAATAAAAACCTGAATGAAAATAAATCGACTTTTAACTCATTTGGTCAGTGCTAGTTTCTGAAAATTGATTGTATCCCAAATTTACTGAACAATGAACAGGTGAAAGAATTTCATTACGCTGAATTTGAGTAAAGTGTTTCGGTGTCTCGTTATAACTTAAGTGCTGTTTCAGAAGCATCCTGACAGAATACATTTCAGTAGAAACGCTAACACTTGTCATTTACTGGATTTCTGGCGTTAAAACCGTCTTTGCAACCTTCATTTCTGCTTCATTTTTGTAAAATGACTTTGTTCACTGACTTCATAAAAAGACATGAAGGTCAGCAAGGTAGCAAAAAAAAAAAAATCACAAATTTAAACCTCAAATATTCACCTTTATGTTTTCACTTTCAGCAAACTGTCAACACCCATTACACCGCAAAGCTACATCCTGGTTCAGCTTTGATCCACTATATGTGCAGTTTAGGAGAGATCCCCTTTGCTTTCCTTCCAAATAAGTAGATTAAACTATATATTTATGTCTTGTTTGAAACCAGTTTGATGGCTCATATGGCAATGTCCCATGACCCCTGTGTCCTCATGTTTCTACAATGAAGCTGGTGATATGAATGATGGGAAAAATTATGAAAAAATCTCAGGTTGTAAATCAGTTTCAGCTCATTTTATAGAATGAACAAATGAGTTTACATATCTGGTTTAGCCTGCATTTGTGCAGAGCTTTTCGATATAAAGAACAAAAAGGAAGGTGAAAGTTGGCGGCTGCTCCTCGTTCCCTCTGCACACCTATTGCGACTCATCCTGACGATCTGAACCAATGAGATCGCAGGACTCCACCAGAAAAATGAACAGAGCTGAATCAGCGCCGATGCTGCAGGTAAACAAATTAAAAAATCATTTTGTTTGTTTAGGAGGCAGCAGATTGTTGGCACGGCAACAATTACGTTTAAGGCTTGGAAGGCGAGTGACTGATACGCTAATCAAAACGTCGTCTGCCGACAGCTGGTAAAATTGACTTCCTACATCTTGATTTCCCCACGAGCGGCTGAAGTGGAGGGAGGTGAGCCGTTAAGTGTTTTCTCAGCTCATTCAATTACGGAGTCGATTACAAAAAAAAGAGCGTGCGGAGATGTTTGGACTTTTTTTTTTTTGCTGACTCCCTGGTTTTTGTGTTTTTTTGCTGGGTCAGAGCGTTCGGAGCAAACAGCAGCAGTTGCTATGAGTTCATTAAGCACTTACCAAATGACATCGGGGGTACTGGGGGTCCCCAAGCCAACGTGTAGACTGTTTTTCTGTGATAGGAGCTCGATATTTGAGGAGGCCTGGGAGGAGACGGAGCAGAGCAAACGCCCAGTCAGGAATATACGATGTGGATAGCGGCGGGAAAAATGCCACTCGGGAGCCTCGAGTGAAGAATCCACAAGGCCCCCCAGCAAAACACAAACAAGGCTTCATGACTTTCAACAAAAGTTTTCACACTAAGGAACTCAGGTGAATATATATGTATGGACTGACATGAGAGAATAGTTGAAATAATCAGATTAAATACTTGCCAAAAAAAGGGAATCTTACTTGTTTGAGAAGACATCGTAGATGCCGACTTTACCATCGTCTGTTCCGAAAGACAAGGATCCTTCTCTTTTAGGGTGCCACGCTAGCTGCAATGAAAGACAAGTAATACTCTTTATTTTATGTTGAGTGCTTCTTTTGGTGTCATCTAAAAAAGTTTCTCAAAATGACTAACGGCTGTTGATAATGTGAGATGCTTCACTTTTATAATTAACAAACTTCCTCGCAGATGTTCTGGTCGCTCTGAGCAACTAAAAACAGATGTGTCAGGCTGATATTTGCTCTTCATTAGACGACTGACAATCATTCAGCCGTTGCATCAACCTCAGACATGATGGAGGTTTAAAGATTTGGGTGAAAAATTGAGTCTGAATTATTATTTTATAGGCTGAGTCATTGCAAGTTTATACTAATGTCTCTTTTGAATATTACGCCTGCGAGTGGGTGATAAGAGTGTGTGTGTGTGTGTGTGTGGTTTTATCGGCAGTTCAGTGTAAGCGTTTATTAAAAAGCAGACATTTAGAAGAGAAATGCTTTTTCTTTTTCCTCACATTTTAGACAAACCTCCCAGACCCCGACATGCTGACTGTATGAAATATAACTACGCTGTCTTTTCATAATCTCACACACCATTAAGTCTGGAGCTACAACAATTAGTTGATTAATTGATTAGCAGATCAACAGAAAATGAATCGTCAACTATTTTTATAATTGCAAAATCATCATTTTTTATGCAAATACGGCAAAAATTTGCTGGTTTCGGCTTCTCGAATGTGACGATTTAATGCTTTTCTTCGTCATACATGATAGTAAACTGAATGTCTTTAGATTTACAAGACATCTAAAGATGTCACTGTTGACTCTGGGAAATTATAACGGGCATATTTCACTAATTTTTTTCACAGAACAATTAATGACGAATAACGAAACAAAAACATTTTTGACATTTTATGATATTTTAAAGCTACTCTTTCTCTTGAAGATGCATTTATGAAGAAAGGAATCTTTGGAAAAATTACAACTGCTCATATAACTGTTCATTAAACACAAAAAGACACCACTTCACCCCTGAAATGTCATGTAATTAAAAAGAAAAAAAGGTATTTCTGAAGGATCTTCAGTTAAACTAAATGTTTAGTTACATCATGTAGGACTTTACTACTACACTGGTAAAAAAGATAAAAGTTCATCCTGAAAAAACTAAATGTAATTCAACTAAAACAGAGGTGACATCTTACCGCTGTGACCTTGGATTTGATGCCCTGCCAGAAGGACCTGGTGTCGTACTGGTTCTGGGTGGTCAGTGTGTTCCACACCCGGATCATGTTGTCGCCGACACCCAGCGCCAGACACCCTGCGCCGACGGGGGAGAACGTCAGGGCGTAGACGAAACCACCCAGGGTGGGCAGAGTCCAGCAGCAGTCCAGAGAGGCCAGGTCCCAGCATTTAATCTGCAAATTTTACAAGTCAAGTTTGCAAATAAACCACTTATCAAAAGTTATTTCTGCAACAAGATGAGTCCGCTTTCAATCAAAGGGCCCTTTTTGGAACAATATTAGTGAAGTAAAGTTCACATTAAGCTCATAAACAATAGTGCATCTACAAGAAATACATCTAAATATGTCAAACAGCCTTATGGTGCTTCTAGCAGATCAACAAACCCAGACTTTGTTTAATACGAACAGTTAAAAGCATTGACTTAACACTTATTCTTCACCAAAATTCACTCGATTCAGGTTTTTCCGTCTTTTATAAAACGGTAGACTTTCTGTCTTGAAAAAAGGTTAAACATATCCTGATACACACAGGTATGGATTTATAAAATAAGGGCTGAAGTTGCTGAATGTCAGGTAAGGCCCGACTCCTGATTTAGTATTTGAACTTCAAAAATCTCTAACCAGGCAGGATGAAAGGTCATCAGGTCTGTCCGATACGCAGTATATTCTATATAAACAAATACATCTTACACAAACAAGTACACGACAGGTCAAAGAAAGGCTGTTAAAACTGGACGTTGTGACCCACGTCTCTGTCCATGGAGGTGCTGAGGAGCAGCTCTCTGTCGTCCTGCAGGTGAACTGAACTCATGTTGAAGACGATCCTGCTGTGGTTCTGACCCTCTGAAGACGTCCCGAACAGAGTCCACCTCTGCTTCCCTGTCTTGGTCAAGTCCCACATCACCAACTCACCACTTGGGACACACACACACACACACACACAAACAAATATAAGCACAAGCATGCTCAGTAACTCATTTAAGCTTCTGAAGATCACAGAGCTTCTGTACGGTATTTATGCTAATTAGTCTCTGTCTTGTCACTGTGAGTGAGTTTCCATTGTCCCTGGATTATGGTGCATAATATGTAATTGTCAGTGCAGATTCTAGCACAGAGCAAATGAAGAAGCCAAAAAGCGACTCACAATTCAAACAGAATTTGAAGTCAGTTTTTTTTGTAAGTCCATGTGCCTTTTTTACATTTTAGCAGTTCTGTTGTGTACAGTATCTTGTGTATTAAATAACCATACAGTAAAAAGGTCTTGTTAGTCCTCAGTAACCTCTGCTTACAACCCCGCTACCGTGAGACAACATCATAACATATGAAGGAAAAACAGTATGACAAGCTCAACCCAACACTACTGAGCTCTGCTGTTACATTTCATCAGTCTCCCTCTAATCCTTTCACTGAAAAGACGTGTGTACCTGAAGCAGCTGGACACAAGCTGTGTCGCTCGTCCCTTCGGCCAGTGGACGTTGAGCCAGAGTCTCTCTTTGACCCCGGGGTCAACTGCAGAGCCTCTTTTCTTCAGATATGGCAGCTTCATGGTCATCACACCTGCAAGGAGGGGAAGGAGGGGAGAGAAAGCAGAGAGTCGTCTGTGGGTTTGAGATGATTCTTTTATGTTTACTTAAAACTAATTTACTTAAAAATACTCCACCTATCTGCACCTTCAATACAAAAAAATCTAACTTCAAACTTCGGCTGGCTGAATCTCTCACCTTTGCCCTTTGCTGTGCTCCAGATCCTCACTGTCTGGTCTTTGCTCCCAGAGGCAAGATAGCAGCCCTTCTCCTCTCCTGCAGTTATGCCATTGGTTGCTATAGGATGATAAAAAAACAATAAAAAAAATCATCACCACATTTTCTATTTTTTTCTGTCAAAATTTTGTCATTTGTGCCGAATTAACACAAACATTCACGGCTACCTTCAGTGTCCTCGGGTCTGCTGTACAGGGTGTTCTCATTGGCCAGCGGCGACCACGCCAGCGAGTGGATCTCATCATCGTGTCCACGGAGACGGTGCATCACCTCGCCTTTTTTACTCACGTCAATCAGCACGATCATCCCGTCTTTGTACCTTAAACAGTATAATAACAGTGTTGCATATTTAGATTTTTATTTTTTAGGATTATTAGAGGAGCACAAGTTTACGTAAAGATAGTGTTTGAGAATCTGTTTCTCGAGAGGAAGGTGGTTTTGAGTAGTTTTAATTGATTCTGTAGCTGAAACAATTGAATCATTTTGACAAAAAAATAAAATCACACACTAGTGATGTTAAAATGAAGACCTTATAAAATCAAATGTAATCCCTGGTATTCATAAAGACTTTTCACATAAACTGCAAACACCCTGTGAAAACTGCAACAACCGGTCAAACCAGTCTCAAAAAGGAAACCAGTTAACCTAAACTGATTTGCCTGGAGGCAACAGCCAAATATGAAATTGTTTCACTCACGGGAGACTAAGCGGCCGAATTCCATCATGCTTTTAAAGTTATAATCTCGAAGATTTCATTTAAATGAATGTCTGTTAAGTCACTGTCTATCCCTGAATGGCGAGTCTATGGCCCGCTGATGAAAGCCCTTGCACTTGCAGGATTATGATTATTACATACCGGGTGTTGGTGGCGACTTTCCCGACATGCATTCAAATCAGCGGAGTTGACAGACTCTCTCTTCATTCGCTTGTGTGTGAAGTGGCTTATATTTTAAAAGCTTTTTCTTATTGGCTTTTTACTTGTGAAGCTTTTATTGCTTCTGGACTTTATTTAGGAGAAAAACATGTTGTGATCCAGCAGAGTGTAGTGAGCTGTGTACTCTGTGGGCTTCTTACCCCACAGCCACACAGCTCCAGGTGTGGGGGGAGCAGGTGAGGCAGAAGATGGTCCTGGGCTCGGGGAAGAAGCTGGCGGTGTCTCCTGTGTGGTACCAGTGACACACCACGATGCCCTTCTCATCCCCTGAAACCACCAGGTTTTTATCCACGGGGGACCAGTGCACGGCTGAGACGGGGCTCTGAGTGTGTAGACAATACAGCTTTAAGTGATTATGTTGATACTGTATAATAATATAATTTTATTTGTCTAGTTTCAGTGGCAGGTTAATGTCTTATAACGGTCAGAATGATGTATCCAATGCTTTTCTACTTTGACAGGAAATCAATCACAGCTAAACATGTTTTTTGTTTTTTTCCAGGATTTTCAGTTTTTGGTGTGAAAACTAACATTGTAACACGATCTAGACACCTAATGTTTATATCTCAGTCTAAAATCATTGTTATCAGTTTTAGCTGAGCATTAATTTGATATATTCAAAAGACAGAAGAAGCAAGAAAGCACTATTTGTATCACAGCATTGATGTAAAGTGTCTCGGATGTCTCACTCTTCATTCGTGTCATGCCAGCAAATTCAAATCCATTGTTTCTCTTCATTACAAATTGAGAATCACATCGATTCAGGGTCTGAATCTGTCTTTAAAAATGGAAGTCTCATCATCCTGTCTGTGGCTTCTATTTTTTGGGTAAAACCACATTAAAAATGACCCTTGAAGGTGGAATTTGAAGTAAATAATGGAAAATAGGTCTTTTGGTTCCCCTGCAAAATAAAAACTGTTCTCCACATCCTGTCGAGTGAACTCCCTCTCTCCAGACCTGGGTCAGCAGCAGCCCACTCAGACCACATCAGTACAGAAATGTGAAACCAAAATGTGTAACAGACTTGCTCATTTACTGGCATCATCACCGCTAAAAATCTGAGCAGAGAGAAACTGCTTCAGCATCTGAGCTGGGAAAGCTGCCTCATCACCTCTGTACCCGCTGCAGAGCTGAATGCAGCCTGCAGGGGGCACCAGGATGTCATGAAGATGCCACAGACCGTAAAAAAATAAGGACGTAGTCATTGTGTCACCACACAGTGGTTTATGGACTGCTGTTTTGAAGCATGGATGTATTATAAAGAGCTGGATACCGGACCAAAAATGGCACCTATTCGGTCCAATAAGCTAGCGCATACACCAAAAGAAGTTTCTAGTTTCCGGGTTTGCTTCTGCGTTGTGCGGCCCACTGAATATGTGCAGTAGTGTTTCTCCCACTCGGCCCTCAGACGTTACATTACGATGTCGTCACAGATTTTTAAATTGCTTTTCTCAGCTTGAATAAAGTTTTAGAATTATAAAACCTCCATGGATCAAAAATTCATAACAGAAAGAGTCATTATTGACCTCGTTTGCAGTTCAAGGTGTCCTATCAACAGTTTTACAGATGTCTTTTTGGGTCTGAGGGGGATTTTTCACTGCAATACTGCAAGTGACCACTGGGAAAAACTGGCTCCAAGGCTGATCAGCAGAGCCCTATCCAGCTCTTATAATACATCCATGTTTTGAAGCCTCGGGTTTAGCAATTTGACCATCGCCATCTTGGACTTGACCGTCGTCTTTGATTTTTGGAGCCAGAAGTGACCATATTTGTACCAGAGGTTGGAGCTGACCCTTGTGCTAGCTGCTAGTTTGGTTAGCACTGTGCATTTACAGTCTATGGTTAACTGTGATAATGATAATGCTAGCGAAAATGAGCATTAGCGGAAAAAATTAGCAGATTTTTGTTACAATTAAACACTGAACAAGACTTTTTTAGGTGACCAAAATGTTACAATTAACTTTAATGAACTGAAAACACATTGTGAAATAGCGGCAGCTACGCCTATACTCTGTGAATCTGGGGTTAAGCCATGGTTACATTATGTAATCAACGTTGTCACCATGGTAGCGACTTGTCAATCACAAGGTAGCCACGCCCTAAAGTATACCCTGCTTTATCGTCTATTTTACTCTAAATGGGACCATAATTTACAAAATGAACATCATGCTGTATTGAGGAAGACTTGAAACTAGCGATTGAGACCATAAACTCATTAGGAAAGTGTTTACTGGGGTAATAAATCAAAGGAGAAGCAGCATTTTCTCATAGACTTCCATACAATCAGACTTCTTTTTGCAACAAGTGTAGTCGCCCCCTGCTGGCCATCAGAAAGAATGCAGGTTTAAGGCACTTCCGCATTGGCTTCACTTTTCAGACAGGGAGCTACCTGCTTGGAAGATGCAGTCTCTTTGCCAACAACAGAACTCACCTGATGAGCTGCATACTCTCTAATAAGAGTCTTGTTGTCTGAATCCCAGAAGAGAACATTCCCATCATTGGAGGAGCTGACACAGATGTGACTCTGGCCTGCATGCTGACAGAACGCAAAGCCTGACACTAAGCCTTTATGGCCGACCAGCTCACCTGAAAATACATAAATGAATACACAAAGGGTTGAATGTCAGTTTCTTCACAATGCTGAAAAAGACCAGTTTAAAACACAAAGATATTCACTTTACAATGATATATAACAGAGATGAACAGCAAATCCTCACATTTGAAAAGCTGGAACCAACCGCTGTTTGAAATTGTTGCTTGATAAATGACTTATAAGATAAATTGTCTGATTGTTTTAGCACTCATCTCAAGACAAGACTCAGTTTAAATGATGATTTCAAGGATTTTAACAAGACAATTTAACTTTTTAGTGGAAAAACCATATCAGACACAGATTATTATTCAAAGTATATTATTTTATATACATCTTAAAACTTGTCTGGAGGGGATATTTAATGTTTCATGACACCAATCCACCCAGGTGATCGGATATGTGTTTCTTTTGGCTCAGGGCTGCAAGAGAGGTAATCACCACACCTGAGATGATCAGATCCACTTCATTTAGACAAAGACATGACTTTTACTGGCGTTTCACACTGATTTTATACAACAGAGACTTCCAGACAAACACCAGAGTGAGCCTTGTGCTGGGTGTGACAGAAGACTCACCTGCGACTCTGCAGGAGGACGCAGACACATCAATCAGGTAGATGATGTTTTTGGCTCCGACGCCCAATAAACCGCTGCTGTTGACGTCACTGCAGCGCGAGCAGTACCAGTTGGGAGAGGCGGGGAGCGACCTATCGTGCATGGTGCCTAGGACACTTTAAAGTTAAACGTTTTAATAATTAAGTGTGAAAAAAACGAAAACAAACTCCTCACATGTTAACATCACTGTCGCAGCAACTACATCAACGGCCGTACGTTCAGCGTGGTGTCGTAAATCGTGCCGGTTCTTAGTACGGAATCGTAGCTGGGTCAAAATACATTTACAGCTGTTTAACATTGCATTTTAAATAAATCACTACTTGGTCTGACAATTCATTAATTGTAAATTTATAATAAATCTCAAACGCCACATAGTACCGAAGAAAACTATTACATAAACAGAGGTTAACTGTACCGTAAAGCGAACGCTAAACCGTCGTAAAAATGCAACATGGCCACCGCTATGACAGGACGTGGTAAGAGTAATGTAGCCTAATTATCTACAAATTTGTCATTACCTGGTATTATTAACTGTGTCTTCTGCTGGTGTTTTTAACTGCATCTTACCTGTTTACAGGTATCGCTGTCGTTAGGAATCTAACTGGGCTGTTGCGGTAAGTAACGCTACATCGATATCAGTAACGTTAGCATCAGAGCTAGCAAGCTATCACTGTCACTGCAGAAGGACAAATCAAACTCATATTGGCTACTTCTCATTTACATTAAAGTTATCTTTGCATAATATATTCGGCTAAAATCCTTTAAAGTATCCATAAACAGGAGGTGTAGTTAAGAATTAATTAAAGGGAAATTTAATTTAAAACATTGCTCGTTTTGGTTAGTTTGTAGGGTGAAGAAAATGTTTTTGTCGAGTAGCATTTAGAAATACACAACTACAGTGTGACTTTACCGTCTAATGGTGGCAGTTCCTGGTTGTTTTTGGTTGAGACATGGCACGATAAACTGTAGTTACTGGGTTATACTGAGAGATGTTTCTAATATTGTTCTAATATTTTGTCCATCCCATTGAGGGAGACTAAATATTAGAAACACTTGTCAGTATAAGTCGACACAGTTCAACAGCACCACAAACTACAGCCTCCAAAATCATGAAGGCAGGATTTATTGGAGGGCTGTTATATTACACTGCATTAATTTTGTCTTGGTGTTTTTTTTGTTTTTTTTTGTTTTTTGGGTTTGTTTTTTGTTTTTTTTTACATGTAATGATAACTTTCATAGAGCTGCAACGATTAGTAAATTGACTGGAAATCAATTGCCAACCATTTTGATAATAGATTAATCACTTTGAGTATTTTTTTTCCAGAAATAAACAACAATAAAAAAACAAATTCTCTGGTTCCAGCTTCTCAAATTTGAATATTTTCTGGTTTCTTGAATCTTCTATGACAACAAACTGAATATCTTTGAGTTGTGGACTGTTGGTCGGGACAAAACAAGACAATTTAGGTTGCATTAAGGGCTTTGGGAAACAGTGATTGACATTTTTCACCATTTTCTGACATTTAATAGACCAAACAACTAATTGATCAATGGAGAAAAATTTGAATCTTATTCATTATGAAGAAAAATCAGTATCAAAAATGCATACTTCAGTCATATACAAAGAATTCCAGAAGATTCCACATAACATAATAAGCCATTTTCATCCTGAAACACAGGCACAGCTGGGCTTCTTTTACATAGGGGTGTTTGTGGCCTTTCGGGTGTAGCATTGTAACAAGGCTCAGTTCACAGTATCAGCATTAAACATAGTGAGACATCAGTGTCACATTATAATCAAATGTAATGGTGTTCCAAGAAAGGCAGAGGAATCTCCATGTTGAAAACACGTTGCATACATGCAGAGGTGTATTCTAGAGTTAGGAGGCAGAGTTCAGAGTCCTTACTGCAGAATGTTTTGGTGGACAAAGACCTGTAGCACCTCCCAGACAGGTTCCATGATTGTACCTGCTCTTTCTGATTATGTGTTTGATGTACAGAGATTTGTGTGACGGTAGAGGTGAGCCTGTGATTTTTTTGATGCTCTGTTTTCAAAGCAACACAGCTTTTTGTATGTGTGAAGGTCTGAGCTTGCTCTCTCCAGGTTACCGGTTCTGGTCGGTGGCCCTCAGCAGCTGTCATGCCTCCACACCAGCACTCCGCTGGAATCAAAGACCTGGGAGAGGAACAACCTGAAGGTGTATCCACCGCAGCTTCCGGACGAGCCCCGCAGACCAGCAGTGAGTCTTTCATAAATATTAACCGAATAAGCAGAGAAGATCTTTTGTTATTCCTGCGTGAAGAATCTGAAATGTTTTTTTTTTCTTTTCACAGGAGATCTACCACTCCAGGAGACAGATTAAGTACAGCAAAGACAAGATGTGGTACCTAGCCAAAATGGTGAGACGTTCAGGAGACACTATTTTGTCATAAATATCACATCCTCAAAACAGTTTTGTGCCAGAACATGAAGCAGTAAATCATGTCTCTTCCACTTTAAACATGATGTATCCCATGATGGTCTGTCACTGTGTGCATATATTATTAAATTTCTATTCTATTTCCAAAATAACTGACTCAGAGATCATAAGTCCACTAAGCCTGTACAAACGGGCTGAGTGCTTTCTAGTTTTAATCTCATCTGTTGCATGCAGCATTTTTTTTCCCTGTTATTTTGTCGATAGACTCGCTGTGCTTAGGGTTGACTAAAGTATAATAGCTGCAGTTAAAAAGCGGCCTCCTCAGGCAGCGCAACACCCCGCCGCCCTGACAGCTGTGCAAGAAACCTTCGTTCGCTTGTCTCATCTAAATGTTCGTTCTCCTCCACAGATCCAAGGGATGAGTATCGACGAGGCCATCGCGCAGCTGGAGTTCAACGACAAGAAAGGGGCTAAGATCATGAAAGAGGTCTGTAGCTGCGTGTTCAGTTCAGCCTTCCTGGCTGTTGTACTTGTTTGATACAACTAGAGACCTCAGTCACAGATAGGTTTAATGAAGTGCCTGTATGATTTTTTAAAATGTTCCCCTTTTTACTGCTATTATTCATGCGTTATTTTGACATCATCCCCCTTATCCTTGTTTCTTCAGATTCTTCTGGAAGCTCAGGAGAAGGCAGTTAAGAATCACAACGTAGAGTACAAATCTAACCTGTATGTAGGTAAGTGTCTGCACATTAGGAACACAACTCATCAACTAGTTAGCTTAACACATTTTAACAAGTTGATTCCGCTCTACATTAGGATCAAGTAATGTGACGCCCATTAGTAATGGCTCAATATGTCTCAACATAAAACATTTGTTATTGAGTAGTTTTTGAGACATTCTGCGAACTAGCAAGACAAACGGACAAGAAGATAAGACTGAGAACATATAAGCAATATTATTTTAGGATGCAGTACATTTTTTTAATATTTGGACATTGAAACTTTCTTCAAAGACTTAAAAATGAAAAACTTTTTCCTCTCCAAACATATTCAGAAATCTCACATTAGTCATCATGCTGTCAGCCATTGTGCCAAAAGCAAATAACAAATATTTCAAAGTGACAAAAAAATGACCTTCAGTAGGAGGGGAAGCTGGTAAATGAATATTTCGGTAAAAAGCAGCAGATTTCCTTTCTGTTCAGAGCTGAGCAGAGCGAGTAATTTATATAGAGTTGCGGACGTCATTACAGATAAGCCATCCTTATTATTTTGACTTGTTTTCATTCAAAGGCACCTCTACGAATCAAATGAGTAATTCTGTACCTTATCTTTCTCTCTGTTTATCTCATCCTGTCTTTCCATCACACACTGTCTCCTCCCGTCTCCCCTCCCGTCTCCCCTCCCGCAGCTGAGTCCCACACCGGCAAAGGGAAGTACCTGAAGCGGATCCGTTTCCACGGCAGGGGGATGTTTGGCATCATGGACAAAGTTTACTGTCACTACTTCGTCAAACTGGTGGAGGGCTCGCCACCCAAAACAGAGGAGAAGACGAGCTTCGACCAGGCAAAAGAGTACGTCCAGAGCCTCAAGAACCGAACCATCATCCACAGTCTATAGACCAGACAACCAGCAACATATTTTACCCCAACTGTTTCTTCTCTGTCTGTGTGTATATTTCATTTGACATTTGTAAATAAATCACTGAGTGAATGAATTCTACCATTGCTCATTTTTCGTGTTTTGTCTTTTTTTTTTTTTTTAAATAATAATGACTGTGTCCAGTTATGCAGTATTAAATAAAATGGGGGCTACTTAAGGCAGAGATCATATATAAGCTTAAGTGAATGTTTAACAAAAAACAAGCATATATTAATCAAATATAAAGATAACTTATAATAAATTTTGTTTCCTGTTGATATTAAAGTAAATTTATGTAACAGAAAAGGGATAATTGGGAATTTAGTTCCACAATGACCGATGTACCACTGCAAATGTGCATTTGGAAATAACTATAATATAAGATAATATAACAGCAACTGCAAATAGTAGCTAAAAATTACCCAATTCAGAGTCATACGTGTTGCTTGAGATTACATTGGTTATCCTGACCAGTGTTGTACTGTGCTGTCAGTCTAAAACATGCCTCTAGAGTGTCGTCAACTTTGTTTCTGTACACTGCAGCCATCTAAGACCCGGACAGGCCACTCAATCAATAAGGAGAGATCACTTGGAAGTGTATAATAATAATTATTGATGTTGGTGATAGAAAGATATTTGACGATTAGACTCCATCGATGTGAAGCATCTCCATAAAGCGTAGGCTCTTATGAAGATAGATGATAGGACAGGAACCCTCCGGAGTCTAGACAGTGGTGGTGGTGGTGGTTGATGATACCTTCGGACAAGTCTCCCTGAATATCATGGAGGTCATGGTGGTGATGGGGAACAGGTGGGTTGCACAATAGGATTGCATTGTATTGTATTACAAGTCATGAAAGAATTGCAGAGATATTTAAAGAACGCCATCTACGGATTGATTGGTTTGAGGAATGCAGGCAGGTATTGGTCAGGTATGATGACGTCAGAGTTGTGAATGAAGAGATTTTGACAATGTGGGAAAGCAGAAGTGACAGAGAGATAGAACAGGAGGACACAGCAGACATTCAGTGGAATAAAGGCAGAATGTGAGGGAGAAATAGATCTTGAACCTTTGCCAAAGCTGCATTTAAAAGACCTCTGGAGCCCCCTTAAATATAATATTCCAAAAGAATATGAGAATTGCTTTTATTCTTAAGTTTGCAAGTAGGAGTAGGAGTTTTTTTTACTTTTCTCCTTCTCTAAAATTTCACTTTTAGCACCTGAAACCAGACTTCAAATTGGAGTTTGCCACAGTGACACTCCCTCTGCTGTGCCTCTGCTCCCAGTGTAGCACACAGCAAGTCACCACAACACTATACAGGCGAGGAAGAACATCCCACTGCACCTCAGGAAAATATAAGTGTTTTTGTGCCACATGAAAATAGAGCTTTAAGTGTGTGTCACACTGTCCCAGCTTTACTTTGATGGGCTTGGTAGTTTTTTTTTAGGGTGACAGGAGTCACCACAACACCTCCTCTGAGTATAAACCTGTCAGCTTCACTGTTCTTCATCCTGTCACTTGGACCGGAGCTCTGTGAGAAACTAGCCCACAGACATCCTGAGAGCCACCTCAGTGCCTTTATAAAACACAGGAAACAATAAGCTTGAAGTGATTGGCTTTCGTAGGAGGTTTCAGTCTGCCAAAAAAGAGGTTTTAAATGTAAATTTAAAAATGAATTTCATAGGTAAAAGCAGCCTTCTTAAAAATACAACAATTACTTGGTTACAGCTCCCATTATCTGTTGAATGTTTGCCTGTGACTAACACTTGTGGGAGGACAGATATGTTGTTTGCTTATTCATTCAATTTCTTGCTTTATCAGTTTGCTTTTTTTGTTGCTCGTACATTCTTATCTAAAACCCTACTGAATTTAATTACGTCCACTCAATGTGGTGTCTTTCATGTTTTCATCTGTTTATTTTCTTTTTCTTTTGGATTAATCAGCCACCAACTCATCATTATGGTCTTATTCTGCTAATAAATTGAAGTTAGAGGGAGAGAAAACATCCATGGGAGAATAAACAGAGATTGAAGCATGAAAACATGTCCTCTTTGGGAATTTGTATTTTCTAAAGGTCACAGTGTCTCAATGATTTGGTCTCAATGTTCCTAATTGGCCTTCAGTTTCCTGTTCCTGATGTGAGTGATCCAGCTCATGTATCTGCCTGTCACCATGTCCCTCCCAAAGCCCTTGTCAGCTCTGAGCAGCTTTCAGTGTATTTTCAAATAAAATGCCATCTGCTGGCCCCACTTTCTGCCCTCAATCTCAGGTTGGAGGCCGGCTCGGTCCCACCGCACAAAGCAACACTGACTTCTGAAAAGACCAAAAGGCTTAATCTGTTTTTTTTTCTTTTTCTTCCTCCTCTCTGTTGAAGATTTCCACTACCCGATGGTCTCCGTTTCCTCGTGCCCTCCCTCCACCTCTCTGAGCAGAAAACATTTAGTGGAATATTAATTATTTACAATTTATTAAAACAGTTATAGCCACACAGTCCTTAGCCATACTGGATTTTTTGAAGCTGCCAACACTGATATTTGAGAGTTTAAAAAAATTAGATAATGAAATGTCTGATAGCATTTGACATTTTTCAGAACAATCTCTTGAATTTGGTCAAATTGTGACAAACATATGTACTGGGAGGCATATTTTACAATTAAAAAATAAACCTTTCAGTGCTCTCTGGTGGACAAACTGCAATGAAGACACTTTTTACATTTCTGTACTGATATTTCTTGTTACCTGTCAGCTGACATACAGTATATGCTGATACCAACATCTCTAATATCCACCAATGATATTGGCCATGCCTCCATTTTAGAGCTGCAGTAATTAGTTGATTAATGGATTAGTTGATCGACAGAAGATTAATCGCTCTTTATTTTGACAATTGAATAATCGTTTTGAGTCATTTTTTAAGAAAAAATGCTAAAATTCTCTGGTTCAAGCTTCTTAAATGTGAATATTTTCTGGTTTTCTTTTGAGGGTTTTGGGTTCAATTCCTAGTAGCGATGCCTCTGGTTGTGGCTTCCAAGGAGCTCCATTGGCTGTTTAAGTGTGGGAAGCCAGTGAAGTATCATATCCTTGACAGGTTGGTAGGGGGTTGAATTGGATCCCGGCCAATGTTTGGAAAAAACAAGGGCAAAAATCTGAAAAGGAAATATTTACACCTCACAACCAGGTGATAGAACATGTTTGGCATTATGAGTTAATAAGGGCGACCCAAAAGTGTCGGTCTAGTGTTAGTCTATGTGTGGCTGTGAGGTTCAGTCATTCAGCATCTCTTTAAGATGTGGCCCAGTAAACCGACCTTTGACTGCCGTGTCCACTGGATGATCCAGCTTCTGAATTGGGACACAGCTCCAAAGAGTACAGGACAATGAATCCTTTCCAGATGAAGGAGTTTTTCATTAGTCATTACAATTATAGATGTCAGTACAGTCCAAGCATGGAGTTTATTGGATTTTTCAAAGATGAAAGAAGAACATTCCCGCAAAAATCTATGGAATAATCAGTTTGTATCTTTTTAAATTCATTAAGACTGACTGGAAGATTCATTCATTGATCCATGAGGTCAGTAAATAGAGCAATGGTGCATTCAAGAGCACTGAGAAAAGGGTTCCTATCACAGAAAAACAGAAAAATTCAGCACTAACTTTTGTTTTCCACAAACTGTCCCCCTCTCCCACTGTAATCATGCAAAGACAGGCCGCAAACACACACACAACTTTGCTTGTGTGTCATGCCTCCACCAATTAGTCGAAATTGTACAGATGACTGCCTTCGCCCGGCGGCTTCGGACGCACAG
Source organism: Thunnus maccoyii (assembly GCF_910596095.1). Taxonomy (NCBI): domain Eukaryota; kingdom Metazoa; phylum Chordata; class Actinopteri; order Scombriformes; family Scombridae; genus Thunnus; species Thunnus maccoyii. The sequence goes on from NC_056545.1 coordinate 7,688,664, forward strand.
ATACACACTGAGATTGAAGTGAAAAATGTTTGGCAAAGCTTCGGCCAATAAACCTGAGAGGCTCGTGGTCCATCTGGGCTTTCTGTCAGATAAGAGTGCGTTTCTGTGAGTCGTGTTGGTGAAGTGGCAATACCGCTGATGAATGGATGCGTGAATACTGAGCCATGAGTGTGACAGTGAATAGCCCATTGAGAGAATGTATGTGTGTGGTTTGTCACTCAGCTCTTGTCTTATACTCTAGTCATCATTTCAATGAAACAACAATGAATGAAAATGAAAAACTCTTAAAGAATCATATCAGTGTTTTGTATGTTCACATCACATTTACTCCACAGCTGACTATTTTGCAGATCATGCAAGTTGTTTTAGAACTTTGAATTTGTTATACCTTTAAACATCCATTGGTTTCAATGAATATCTGTGATATACATGAAATATATGCAATACCACACAATAATAATGTAGCTTGGACAAAAATAAACGTAGACCTGATCTTCACATTGTGTTAAATTCTGCTGATTTATTTTTTAATGTGAAGAACCCTTAACGTTCCAACAGCCCGTCTGCGGGTTGTCAGACTATTGAGTACGCAACTATGCTATGTACACAACTCCTGTCTTTAATTGGGTACTCATGTGACACATCTTTGGAAAGCAAGCAAGATTCTTGTGATTTGATTGATGCAAACCATTTCAGGATACAATCAACAGGTACAATGACACCTCTGTCAGACAACAATTACAAAATTCATGCTAATGTTACTCATCTGTGAAGCCTCCACTGATTGATACAACTCTTGGCATAGGTCCAGTCGATCCAATCCAGTAAAATATCTAGTCCAAAACACATTATTACACCAATAAATATCCATGAACGGCTGTTGCATCATTTCAAATTACCCAGCAGATGTCCTAATCTTCATTGTATTCTCCATCATAAGTTGCATTAGCATGTAAACATTAGCCACATCTCAGTATCGAAATGGTGGCTGCACTCTGACGTTTCAATAGACACTATTGACTGTATATAAATATGGACATCATTACAACTCCCCAAAAGTAAAGCCAAAACATCTGTCCCCTGGTGGCTGGCTGCAGTATAGCTCATAAATCCCACCCCCTTCATGTTAGCAGATGGGACATGAGCCAAACTAAAAAATAAACTACAATAGCCAATGAGAGTTCGCGTTGAAAGGAGGTGCTTGCCCCTCTTCTTTCGTGTAAAGACCGAGCCAATAGGAACAGATTCTGCCGATGACTGGCGCTTCAAGTTGCCAATGAAATTCCAAAAATGACCATATACAACTTTAGTGGTTTCTATAAAGCCACAACATGGAAATTATGTGCATTTAAATAGTTTGTTGTGCTTTACTTTTATACAAACTGCTTTCCACCATAGTGTTTGTTTTGACTCTTTTATATGCACAAAGTTTAGTTTCAACAGGGGAACAAAGCACTATAATGTAATTTATGCTTCAGTTACTTTGAAGCAGGGGTTATTTGGTGTCTCTAAATGGCCTTTTTTTGCCAGATGCCTAGAAATACCCTTAGAAAAACATGTGTAAAATATTCGTTTTCTGTGGAATTGTTATTAAATTCGAACTTGGACTACGTAAGGCTCCATACTGTTGTCCCATTGTGTTTTCCAGCTAATAAGTCACAGCTATAGGTCATCTGCAGGCATCTGTTTGCAAAAAAAAAATATTCAGACAGAAATAAAAACCTTCAGTGTGTTCAGACTTCTATTACTCAATGCCAGTAACATTTACAGTGACTGTTGGAGGAAAAACTTCAGAGTGTTACCTTTCAAAAGAGACGAAAACAATGCATGTACTCCTAATGGTTCAAGAAGAGCTTTCAGTTTACTTTAGGTATGCCTTGGATAGGCATTTAAGGCTAATTTTACAGGAATTTAAAGGAATGTTAAGGGGCTAATGGAAACCAGTTGTTGCCAAGATTGGCCAGAGACATACATTCAAAGATTGTACAATATGCATTTGTATGACTTAAACCTGTGGTAGCATATTTTTTGGCCACTTGAGGGCAGCGGAAACAAGTAGTGAGCCGGTGCAGCCGGATCATGAGCTGAAACTCGCTGTAAAGCTCTGTAAAGCCAACGAGACCCAACACATTACACAGTCATTTCATGTTACTATGAAAAATACTGATTATAGCCAATCTAAGTTTAAAATCTGTATCAATAGCCTACAATGTTAACAGTGAAAACTTAAAAGCATATTTTTTCTTTTTTTTTTTCTTTTTTTTGGATAAACCAATCCCAATTAACCGTCCACTTAGTTTTGTCCTCAGCTTTTAACTGTATAATATGGTCTTCTTCAGCAGATGGAGTGTGCTCAGTTTTCATGGAAGTGGAAAAATCTAATAAGCGGCCCTTGAGTTTTGTCAAACTATTTCCAAGGTCATGAATCAACTTTTACGCTTAGTTTATATTCTGCTTCGTGTTCATATCATGTCTGTCAATGTCTTACTGTAGTTGCTGTGTATGCAAAGACAAACACATTCTTGACCACGCAGCAAGGTCCACATGCAAATCAACATTTCCTTATATAACCACTGCACAAGCACATGATGTAAGTACATGCAAAACTAACACATCGTTTCCAGAATCTAAATGTCTTTTGTCAAGAGTCACTTGTGTGGTGAAACATTTATTTCCCTCCATTGTGGTTTTCATGAGAAGTCATATAAATAAATGATCAGAAATGCAAAAGTAAGCTTCTATCCAGCTCTGTTGCCCCCCAACATCCCTCTGCAGGGATGCCATGGAGGAGTTCAGTGGTTACATGAAGTGAATTATGTATCGTTTCATTCTAAGCATGAGTTCATCCACCAACAAGACAAGAAAACATGCTACCAGCGTTGGGAATTAACTGGAGGAAAGATTCAAATAGTCTGGACTTTATTATTCATGACGGGTGAAATTGTGCATTCAAAATACTCTGTACACAAATGTATGCACTACACAACCCAGGCCACCACACACACATACATACACCTGGATGAAAGAATGGGATGCCGTGACGCTTCTTTTCATTTGTTTTTAATGCTGGTTGTCGGTCAACGTGCTGAGCGGCCCAGCGGAGGCTCAGATTGAGAAACAAATAGAAATCAGAAGCCAGTTGTGTGGGGAGTGCCTCAGGATGTTATTCATTTCCTTTCAACTTTTCCATTTTATGTTTTTTTTCTCTCCCTCTCTCTCTCTTTCTCTCTCTCTCTCTCTCTCTCTCTCTCTCTCTCTCTCTCTCTCTCTCTCTCTCTCTCTCTTTGTGGTTGCAGTGTGCAGGGAATGACATCCGCAAAATAGTGTTAGCTCCCAAATGAAATCTTCGGCACAAACACCACAGAGCAGGCTGCCTGCTGGCCGACGCTGAATGCTTTGCCCTTGAGAAACAAATCCAGACACAAAACACTTTGTTAGTTCTCTGGACAGCCTCCAATAAAGCTACGTTCACCTCTTTTTTCCCTGAAAAAAGCTCACAGTCTATATCTCTTTGACAGGGATACTTCTGTTTTTAAAAGAAAAAAAAGGACAAAAGTAGTAGAAACAAAAGTACCTTAGTGCTTGTCTGTTCTTGTTGAAGTTCAATATTTTAGCTGATTTGTTTTTGGAATTAACAACAGTGAGGCTTTTTTAATACTCTGTTTCCCCATCATGCTCTTCAACGCATGTGATACTACTGAAACCTTTTAATCTTTTGAGTATCAAACATACCCTGTAAGCTTGAAACATGGCTTATGGTTTCCTTCTTGAGAAGAGTGACTAAGGACTAAGGTCACCACCTACAATGTACTCCAATGGTTTTCACAGTCTGCATTGTCCATTTTTATGTTCATCCATTGATCCATCCATTTCCTGCTGCTTATCTGGGTTGTGGTAGCAATAGATTAGAGGTTTCAGTATGCTTCAAATGACCTGCTGTAACTTGTACAATGTGTCTGAGTCTGACTACGTCTAAAGACAGAAAGTATTTATACCTATTCTGAATGACCACACTAAAAGGCATTGGGAAAAGCGTGCCAGTGAACCTTACAACTGAGAATAACAGCACACACAGTCCAACTCTCTCTCCTCAAATGCATTTGTGGTGTTGCATTTGGTAAAGAACAGGAAAAGTAATAGAAGTAGTAGGAAAAAAGAATGAAAAAAGATAGATTTAGCTACAAGTTCAAACCCAACCTACTTTTACACCTGCATGAAGTGAGTGTGAATGTTGCATTTTTTGTTTTGGAAAGTTACCAAAATTGTCACCGACCTTCCTCCGATTCTGATGTTGGAAAGGGAGTTTCAGATGCTGTCAGATGATCCGACAAGTGCTTTTGTTACTGAGGCGATAAGGAAGACATCTTTCTCCACAGCAAGGTCTTCCAGCTCCTCATGGGGAATCCCAAAGTGTCCCCAGGTCAGATGGTACATACAATCTCTCCAGTGTGTTCTCCAGGGTCTCTTCTCAGTTGGACATGTCCACAATACCTCCCTGGGGAGGCGTCCAGGAGGCAATCTTATCAGACGCTGAACCACCTCAACTGGCTCCTTTGAACATGAACGAGCAACGGTTCCAAGTTCATTCCAGATGCCCTCACCCTGTCTTTAACGATGACTTAAAGACATGGACCCTGCAAGTGAAATTCATTATAGCTGCTTGTATCTGCAATGTTGTTCATTTGGTGAATTCATGAACAAATGACGAAGATACTTTAACATCTTCATAAAGGGCAGAAACTCGTTCCCAACCCATTCAGCTCAGCATGTTACAAACAGTCATTGTTTCATCAATATATATATATATATAAATACTTTGCTGCTGCGCTGTCAGGCTCCAATGATAATTATGTTTGTTAACCCAACCTGCTCAAACTCACTCTCTATTTTCTCATAGGCTTGGTTTCTAGACCTAACTCTAGAAACATGTACAATAACTGAAGGAAGACACCACTGAAATGCTGTAGCCTTGTAGATCAGCAGAACAGCAGACCCAGATTCAAACCATCAAACCTCCCTGCTCTACTTTGTCTCAATGCTTTGTTCAAGAACAGAAAGCATGAGTGCTGTTCTGCAAGTCCCATGGGTGCTGAGCTGCACTGACTGACTTCCCTGAAAAGTATGAAATTACCATCAGGTGCACAAACATCAAATGAAGCTTCTGAGCCCAATGATTACTAAGGACTACATAAGAATTAAAATCTGCCAATCTCTGTTGGGAATTTTAGTTTGGCAGCGAAAGTCACAGGTTTGAAGATACATTTACTTTTACAGCAATATCAAATAAGTAGTCCAAATAGTATGTTAGAGAATAAAAATGAAATTAAATCAAATACGATGTATGAAAGTGGAAAAAAAATCACTGATCACTTTACACTGTTAATTCTGAATTTGTGACCTAAAAATACACAATCACAAAATGATAAATAACATTTGTTATACAGTTGTATAGCTAATTACAGTATACATTAGTATGTATAAATCTACACATGAACATGCAGTATTTGTTGCTTGGAGCCAGAAGCGGTAGCTAACCAGTATTTTGGTGAGGGGAGGAGAGAATTTTCCTATTTTCTTGGCTGTAATTATCATGGAGATTTTTATGACACACAACAGAGTACATGCATGGTAGCACATCAGCATCACTACTGCATTTTCAGTGCACTGGGTGTCACTGTTGCATCATGTCTGAGTCATCCTGATTCAAACTGCCTGTCTGACACTTCAGCAGCAGCATGAGCAGGACAAACCCCGAGAGTCACATTTTTACAGGACGCAGAGGACAGCTTCCTCTAACATGTCTGCGGACTCCTCCAACGGATCACATCCCACACGAAACCAAAGACACAGAAACCAATCTGACACAATTCTGCTGGGTATGTGTGCTGCATGTCTTTCAATTCATCAAGATGAATTTCAATATTTCAATTCGTCACGCATGCTGCAGCTCTAAGCTGAGAGCCATGCAGTGCAGGGACGATGTGCAGCAGGCTGAGAAAAACAGTACTATTAAAGAATGTTACAGTAAAATTGACTTTCTGTAATTCTGATACTGTGCATGTGCATTCCAATATTTCATTACAGCCGTACAATAGTTAATCAAACGACAAGGCACACAGCTCTGAATGACAAGCACCACTGAATTTGCATCGATGCCAGAACTCCACAGTGATTTCTCCCCATAAATCCATCTAAAACTGAATAGAAGTAAAGTGAGTTTTACAGACTGCAGAGGCCCAAAGTCAAAAATATAAGAGGAACAAACAAGTCTGAAGCAGTTGTCACACCTCACCTCCACCAGGCCACTTTAAAGGATAGGTTCACAGTTTTTCAAGTCGTTCTTAAAACAAAAGTCATATGAACAGTGAAAGAGGTTTTCCTCGCTGTAATCATTCCACCTGTTCATACTGGCTATAGAAAGATCCCCTTCAAATGTGCTTTCAGTGTTTCAATTTCAATTCAAGTGAAGTGGCCAAAATCCACAGTGTGTCCACACAGTCATTTTGTGCAAAAATTCATTGCATGAAGCTTATATGAGGCTTCAGCAGTCTGAGTTAGTCATATCAAGTGGATATCTGCCACATTTACAGTCTTTTTAGCATCAAATTCCCTCTTTGTGTTTCCCTGTTGAGCTGCAGTGGAAGTACAGTAACAAAAAGAGGGACTTTGGCACTAAAAAGACTGTAATGTTGAAAGATATCTACTTGATTTGACTCATTTGAACGGCTGAAGCTTCATATTAGCTTCAGATAAACTTTTAAATGCATTTTTGCACAGAAGGAGGACTGTGGATTTTGTCCTCCATCACTTACATTGTAAGTGCATCATGAAGGGATCTTCTAATGGTCAGTATGAACAGGAGGAATGATTACAGCAAGAAAAACCTATTTCAATGTTCATTTTGGCCCCTGACTATTGTTTTAAGACAGACGTCAAAAATTGTGAACCCATCCTTTAAGGTAACATCTAGTTGGGCCTGAAAAATCAAAATTTATATAGACTAAAAGCAACTGATATACAAGTACGAATGGATAGTGCTGTGCTTGATTGTTAAGGTTTTGGTTGCACTCAAGAAGCAAACGCTGTCTTAAATCTTTAGGGGCTCACACATCGTTATATCTTCTTCCCCCAAACTCATCAAAACTCACATGTTGGCAAACGTGGAGTAGATACTTCTCCAAAACCTTTGAATGTCATCAAAAGTCATCCATATGTTGTCCATACTGAATGAATGTATAAAAATAGTTATTTACCTACAAAGATCAAGATTAAGGATTGAGAATAAGCCATGAAACGAATAAATGCTTTTTATTATAACATCCACATTGCTTCTGTCTCTATGCGTGAATGAAGCTAAAGTGTTTGTTTTTTTGTTTTTTTTAATATGTCTAAAGCAAAAAAGAATCAGGAGTTATGCTGCCCATACTGTTGCAGGGATTTTCTGTATGTCAATATTCTGTACCAAATATTTGAAAATATTCAATGTGTCAGAGTAGAAAAGCTTCTAAAAACCCCGCCAAAGGACACCAAAGTGACACGCGACAAAATAGCATCTCATAGTAATTTATTCTTTGGCAAGAGAAAGTATAAAATAATTTTTTTTTACTATTCAGTACATAATAGTGTGACAAATGGCAAAATACTCAGACACCACTGGTCCTATGACCTTGAAGCCATCTAAATGTACCTTGTTTCGACCTACCTCTTTGTTAGAGAGTATTGATTGTATGCTGCTGTTTAATTGTATTGCAGGATAATTTGAGTCCACTAATGACGGGTAAAATGATGCTCACTAGACATTTGGACAACACATACAACATAAAGGTAAACGCACTATATAGGGGAATATATATTTGTTTACTGTGGTCCAACTTAATGGGTGATAATGGGTTGGTAAACCTGTTGCATTTTCCACTGTATTCATTGTCTTTTCACACAGAAGAAAATTAAAGCCAACCAAAATGTGTCACTAAAAGCCACATTCACACCGCTCATTGGTTAGTTGTGCCTGGGGCGGGAATGAGAACATAAACACAGGAAGAAGGTCCTGAAGAATCTCCTGTTTGCTAAATGCAACATACTACGTTGCACTACTCCAGATCGGATCTCTCGGGCTAGCTGCTAGCAACTGTTGATTTCACTCATCCTCATTCCAGTAAGCACACCTGGCTATGTGAGCCATTGCACAGTACACCTGGTAGTTGGAACTGATCAACATCGAATCACGTTCCCACCACAAACAGAGTGTGTTTGGGACCAGACTGAGACCGCTTCATAGGGTCATAGTGCGAATGTTTTGGTCCACACCCGAGTGCTAATACAGTGTTCAGACCTGCACAAACAAACCGTTACATGACATGACAGTCTGATATATGGGAGTTTGTGCCAAACCTTTGGTGCATTATTAACAGAGAGCTGCTTCACCATACTTTTTGTGATTCATTTTTGGTACATTGAGCAAGCCAGCACTAAACGACCTAAAGAACAGTTTGAACCATACTCAGATAAGCAATTAGAGAGGTATGAAGGTGCTAAACCATTTAGGCCCTTATAAAAAGTAAAAGAATTTAAAAATCAATCCTCAATGTTACAGATAGCCAGTGTAATGAAGCTAGAACTGGTGTAATATGTTCTGGCTATTGCATTTTGTACAAGTTGCAGCTTTTTTTTTTTTTTTAGCATGAAAATACAAAGGCATGAGTCAAGTTTTGGGCATCTTCCTATGAGAAGTGGGGTCTAACTTTTGCAATATTTCTTAAATGAAAAAAAGCAATCTTTGTAACATTGTTGATATGTGATTTAAAATCCAACTCAGAGTCAAGAACACCCAGACCTTTTACTTCAGCCTTGTTCTGTAGGGCCAGACTTCAAAGTTTGTTTAATATTTTTTCTCTCCGTATATTTCTACCAGTTATAAGAATTTCTGTTTCATCTTTATTTAATTTGAGGAAATTATTACTCCACTGTACAATGCTGGAGAGACAATTTATCAAGGGATTTAGGGGATTAGTATCATCTGGCACTACAGATAAATATAATATAAATCCAAATTTACTCCATGATCACAAATAATTCTTCCAAGTTGTTAGACAAAACAGAAAAGGACCAAGAATAGAACCCTGTGGAATACCAAAAACAATGTCATGCTTGTTTTAAACATGGTCACCAAGGCTAACAAAACATCTTCTGCCATTGAGGTACGTATTAAACCAGTTCAGAGCTGTACCTCAGAGACCAATCCAATTTTTAAGTCAGTTTTTAAGAAGTATCACTTGATCGACTGTATCAAATGCAGCGCTTAGATCAAGAAGTACAACATAAGTTGCGTCACTTATGCTCTTCAGTATTTCTTCCACTTGAAAAAGTAATTTCTGTCAAGAGATAAATGTGAAGTGTTGAAGGACCAAGCATGGATCTCTCCACTGAAAGCCACTTAAATGTAATAGTGTAAGTGACAGTAGGTCTTCAAAGGCACAATCTGTGATCCAAATAAAAAGACAAAAAGCCAGGTCAGATCAGATTATCTCGCATATACATTTTCCTCCTGTCAGTGATCAAATCAAATATATTTATTGTTTTGGGGCACTACACTCTTGACATATAAAACTAGTTTTGCTTTTATCTTTGTCAACCTTTGGAATAAATGTAAAATACTAATTCCACAAGTAAGAGGAGAACAGCTGAAACAAGTAATTGTCCAGCTTTGGATATTAATTTTGGATGCTGATGAGGCTGTAAGAGCCATGTGGTTATGTTAGAATAATGCACCCCTCCAGCTCATCAGAACTGAATAAATTGGTCTAACTCTTCCTTAATTCAAATCAGCTCTATAAATGTGATGCATACTCTGTGAGTTAATTTGGTCCTGAACTTCACTCTGTATTTACAGCGTTGTTAGCGTGGTGGCTGCACCTTCTCTGTCACTTATATTAGGGCCAAAGTCAGACGATCTCATGTTTGTTTCTTGCTGTTGCCGCGGGGAAAGTCACCTGATGCCCACCGACGCTGGAGATCAGGGGCTCTCCAGTCATAAAACGGCCCATAAACACAGAAACAATCAAGGGAGGACCAGGCATGTGTGTGTGCGTGTGTGTATGTGTGTGTGTGTGTGTGTGTGTGTGAAGGCCAGGTGGAACATAATTGCCCACCTCCTTGCCTGAAATTCACTAAAGCTAAACGTTAACTCTGTGCTGAGCCAAACCTTCTTTATTAACAAAGAACATTGCACCTCTATCCAGTTAATGAAATATTGATTTGGAAATTGTATTGTAAGACGACAGAAAGCTTTTAAAGCGCTTACTGCCTTTGCTCAGAGCCAACTTCATCAATTATTATTTTTTAATGGTATTATTTGAAAACGTTCCTAAAGCATAGAGTAGTTTTCCCTGGGCTTGGCGTCCACTGTGTCCATGATTAGCGTCATATTTCCGTACCGTTTCCGAGGGAACTCAGGGCCCCAAATGGCTGCATGTTTTTTTAATGAAAGATGTTGGCATCAAACTGAGTTTCATAATGACGGCGACAGTGGGACATTGCTGATTTAATGATGTGTTTGTTCCTATTCCAGTCAAGCTGTTAAAAGAGAAACAGAAAAAAAGAGTAGAGAATTAGACACATTTCCAAATGTAGTTCACAATCAGCAACTCACTATAATGGGATTGTGTGCCTCTGGTGTCCAAGCTGGGCCAATTCTGAGAACCTCATGAATCAAAAATGACAAAAATTTGAATGTGTTTTCACTGTAGTATCCATCTGTACAGTACAGATAAGAAACTAATCCAGACCAAATGGAAGCCACTTGGTGCCCGAATTTTGGTTATTTTGGTATCTGTGTTGAACAGCAGACTTTGGTGAACCTCACAACTCAAACTGTGAGATAAAACTAATCATCGCTACACTGAATAAATAGCCAAAAATCTTTACTACATGTATATATTTGGATGATAAACTTCCCCAAACTGGGTGCTTTCTAGAAAAGTACCCTTCAGCAGTAGTTCAGACTGATCATACACAAGGTGAGCCATCTTTTAAAATACATTTGGCTTTATTTGCAGTTTTATTGTTTTAAGCACACTGGCTTTTATATTTACTTTTATATTTACAGCTGAGATGCCCATATCAGGTACCCTGTGGACTTTCTGAGCACAAGTAGCACTATGGAGCAATGTTTTTTATGAGCAGCTCCTTTTTTGTTTGTATCTTGTTTGTTGTGCTCTACCAGCATATGCACACATACAAGGACAAGGACACATACAAGCACATGAGTAATATGATACCCATTCTTTCCGACTGCAGAGTGGAAACACAAATGTATAGTGAATCCAAACCATGCTAGTCTACTGGTCTTGGTGGTGGTAATACACCAAGAAACACAGAAAAGTGCTGGCAAAAGGTAGGGAAGAAGAAGACTGCTATCTGGCATGAGAGTGCAAGTTTAATGGGTTTTTTTTTCTTTTTAGGAAAGTAACTTTACAAATGTTTTATGAGGGAGTAAATGCATTCAATACATTTATGAGGCCTCAAGGACATACATTGTGTTTTGCTCGGAAATACTGAATAAAAACATTAGTACATTTTTTTGCTACTTGGGAGCAGTGGAACAAACAGTAAACACAACACTTATATACAGTATTCTCACATTATATAGTTGTAATGGCGAATGTGTTGGCAAGCTTGCTTATTTACACATCCAACAGACATAGACAAACATTAGCATTTATTTGGAGTCATGTTTCTGACAACCCAACAAATGCAGATCCAATATTCACTCCAATATCTGTAACCAACACCTGAGGGAAATATCTGGCTCTTTAGCAGCTAGCAGCTGTTCCACTATGTTCACCAGCTAGTCGCTAACTTTCCATTTCTGCTGTTTGATGATGAGTAGATAGCAGACAGTGGATTTTTAAAGCTAGTTCTCTGAAAAGAGCTGAAAATTGGAAACAAAGTTTATGTGAGTGGTGAGAGTGGGCCAAAAAAAGGACTGTTTTAGCTGAAAGAAGCTAAAACAGTTCTTAGAGCTGAAGGAACTGCAGAGTCATGTGATAATTCTGTGAGTTCATCACTACAAGCATGATAAATTTTACATTGAACTAAGTTATTTGAACCATTGTCAATATAAAAATAAACAGTTTTAAGTGAATGTTTACAAGAAAGCCCTACATGGCATCTTTAAATTGTATGTAAACACATTTTTTATGGTCAATCTACAGAATATTCTGGTTAACACCAGAGCAGTTTTTACATTTTTTTAAAACAGCATTGTGAGGAACATTTTTGTAAGTTGTGCAAGTTTTGTTTATATATAGACATGAGTACTTGAAACTAAAAACTTTAAAAAGTTGCATAGGTATTGACACTGGAGTAATTGTCATAAATGACAATATATGCATATTTTCAGGTGAGTAACTTGGGCATAATATGTATTTGCATGGTTTCACCTAGCCCTCAGACTACCAGTGAACACTGGCCACAGGAGCAGCAGAGGGATTACTGGGCTTGGAACAAGTGTGCACCCCCATTTGCTGCTGTTGGAGACCCAGTCCCTGGCCCTGGATATTGAGGTAAGTGTCCCCCTCCAGCTTACTACAATGCTAATTCTGGGTTCGTCGATTGTCGGGATATATCAGGAATCCTACAGCAGCAACATACTGTTATCTGGGTTCCCGACTGCAGGATGTCACTCCAAAAATACCATCACTCCTTGAAAAACATCCAATGTTGAAAACCGTCCTGGTACATGTTGTATTTAATGATATTAAAATTAAATTAAATTCCAGCAGTCTGAGAGGCTTATGAACAATTTTATATGTCTTATTGACACTCTACTGGATTTGGAGATCCAATGTGTTGTATGTGGGCCCCTTCATTCACCCCAACTTGGTGACATCATGTTTAGTCGCATTGTTAGCTTGACATATGGCTATAACTATAATGTTTTTTCATGTGATTGGCCTACAAAGGGAGGAGGTGTTGCCATTTTTTTTTAAAAGTTGTTTATCTGTCTCTGGTGTTACCTCTGTATCTAAGCCCAAATGTTTTGAACTCTTGAATGTAAGTGTTTGGGGAAAAATAATACTGGAAAAGTACTAGTCATTGGGTTTTTATCATTCACCCTATACACCTGTGGGTGTGATAGATGTTTCATTTAATTTGATATCCAGCTATGAAAATTAAAACTTCTTATCCTGGGTGATATGAACATTAATTGGTTAACACTTCTGATCATTGAAAAAATCTCTGTAATGAATTCAATCTCACACAGCTCATTTCTTCTACTACTTGGCCAGATCCAAAAAATGCAGTAAAGGCCACACTTCTGGATATTATTTTAACCAGTAGACCCCAACATTATAAATCTAGTGGTGTTTTTCCTCTCGACTTCAGTGACCACTGCCTAACAGCATGCATCTGTGAGATGAAATTACAAAGATCCAAACCATGTATCACTGTCAAAAGGAAAATTTAAACACTCCTCTGAACAAGCATTTTTGTTTGATTTGTATTACAGTGATATTGAATATTTTCCACGGTCATTCCTGATCCACACTTTGCCTTAGATTATTTTATAAAAACATTCAATTCCAGACAACTAACAAGCATGCACCTTTTAAGAAATTCAGAGTAAAAAAAAACGGAACAATCTTTGGTTTTGTATGGAAATTGCTGATGCTGTCTGGCGCAAAGCACAAACAACTAAATCATCCTCTGATTGGCAATATTTTCATCAATAAAGTAATAGGTGTCTCACTGTTATTTGAAATGCCAGATCATCATTTTATGATTCTGCATTACGTGAAAGTAAAGGAAACCCAGCAAATTTTTGGAAAATGGTTAAATCATTATCACATAATCCTACTTCATCCTTACCCAATGAAACTGTTCAAGGTTCTACCGCTATCTCAGTTGGAAAGAAAATATATGATGCAATCAATGAACATTTTATTTCATCAGGTTAATTATTTGAAAATACTGGATTTCATCCTGCTGTGTGTGATCATAGTGCACCTTGCTGGGCAAACAGATTGGGCATGCAGACCTTTTCATTTAAGCTTTTTATGAATCATGAAGTGTTTAATGCTCTTTGTTCTATCAACCCAAAAAAGTCCACTGGGGCTTATCAGTTACAGCCAAGGCTTTTATTATTAGCAGCTCCATTACTAGCTGGATGCTTTACTTATATTTTTAATCTGACTGTGGTAACAGAAACCATCCTTGACCTTTAAAAGACAGTTTACGTCCTACCTTTGCATAAAGGTGGTCAATCCAACGAGCTAAATAATTATCGTCCAATCTCTAAACTATCATGTCTAGCTGAAGTGTTAGAGAAACTGGTAAATGATCAAGTGAGAACGTTTTAAAGTCAATACTCCATTTTAAAATTGTATCAATCAGGATTTATACCTGGGCATAGTACTGTGACAGCAACATCAAAAGTCTTGAATGATGTTGCTAGTGCGTTAGATAACAAGCAGAATTGTGCCCTTTTTATTGATTTATCTAAGGCTATTGATACAGTTGATCATCAAATTCTTTTGAAATGCCTGGAATCTTTTGGATTTGATGAAAAGTCATGTAGTTGGTTTGTAAATTATCTCAGTGGTAGAGCTCAAGCTGTTGTGGGTGATGGCTATCAGTCCAGCTTTATGAGTGTTAACAAAGGTGTGCCACAGGGTTCTATTCTAGGACCACTTTTATTCACAAAATTTATAAATGACTTAAGAGAAAATGTTAGAAACAGTAAATTCATCTGTATGTGGACGATGCTATTCTCTATATAACAGTGCCCTCTATTGCCCAGGTGGTTCAAAACTTGCATTTTGATTTCTGTGCTGTACAGCAAATTTTAATTGATCTTAAATTAGTTACTTAAACTCTGATAAAAACAAAATTCACGCTATTTTCTAACAGTTCCACTGAAGTGAATATTACGATCCTTAATGGGACAGCAATTGAAAGAGTATCCTCTTATAAATATCTTGGTTTCTGGCTGTGCTTCAAAAACATATTAATGAACTGACTAAGTCCTTAAAAGCAAAACTGGCATTCTTTTATAGAAATAAGGAATGTATTACCCAGAATTGCAGAAAGCAAATTGTTCAGTCAACATTTTTCCGTTATGGACTATGGCGATGTAATTTATATGCACTCTCCTGCCTCTACTCTCAAACCTCTCAGTGCAATCTATCATTCCGCCCTGAGGTTTATAACTGGGTATGGCTTTAGAATGCATTGTTGTATACTATATGAGAAAGTTGGGTGGCAGTTGTTGGCAGTAAGATGAGAAAGGCATGCATTCTATTTATTTACAAAGCACTTCTTGGAAAAATTTCTTGGGTATCTCACTTGCCTTTTTGAATATAGATCATTGTCACACTGTGCTAGGTCCCAAGACTATTTGGTCCTCAAAAAGTGCCATGTTAATACTGAGATTGGGAAACTGGCTTTTAAAATCTATGCTCCACACAAGTGGAACAACCTGCAGGAGCATGTAAATTAGACAAGCTAATTCCTTTTAATCAATTTAAATTTCTTTTGACTGACATAGAGCAGTGTGAATGCATGTGTTTTCTATGAACTGATGTTGTCCCTTATGTTGATGTCTTTGGCCTATTTGTTGTATAATCTGTTGATTATCCATACCCTGCAACTCAGGGTATGGTTGTAAAAAGCTTGCTCTCAATGGCCCCTTCCTGTTTAAATAAAGATTATATATATATATATATATATATATATATTTGAAAAATTCGAAAATTAAATTTCCAATGCAGTTTACCTGACCATAGCTGCAGAGTGGTGACTGGCCAGCTGGCCATTCATTGGCCGTGTTGTAGATACCCTGGGCTGCAGTGTGTGGATTAGCAGGAGGTCATCATGGTTTATTACACACAGTCCATCAGAGCTGTTTCCATTCAGCCGACCTGTAATGCACGTCCAGACTAATCAGCACCATGGACAGCACCTCTCACACTTCACTCTGCTCGGCCGCCGCTTCACACAATTGAAATGCACAACGCCGTTCACACTCCAGTACGTTCAGTCCAGCCTTTGTTTTCACCCCATGTCCCAGCAGAAATCCACCATTTATTTACCATTCCACAACAAGCCTTAATCAAATTTAGATCCATATAGAGCAATCAATTTCTTTGCAGGGACACACAACATACTATAGATATGATCAAAAACAGCAGCCTGGAAAATGTGATGATTGTCTGCAACAATGGTGAAAATATTTTTAAATACATCCTCTATGGTCAGTATATGTCTTTCTAAGAGGCTGTCTTCCCAAGAAAAATTACACAGTAGGTCGTAATGTCAGTCACCCAAAAATGACCAATAGTTACGTTTGAGTGACAGATGCCAACTAGCAGCCATAGTAATTATGACATGGAGCAGAGCAGCAGTTCATATGATGTAAATGTCAGCAAATTTCCTCATTCGGGGGAAGAGGGGTGGATGGAGGTTATAAGCCAACAGTGGACAGGAGACTGCTGTTTGTTTCCTGCGAGAGTCACATTTTCAACCACTAGTCAGGACAGTTTTTAACAACTGTAACTATGATCGTCCCCTAACCTTAACTCTGTGGTTATTATTGTAGCCATGATGACGAAGGTCGCCTAATGCCATGGACACACTACATGACTTTCTGTCTTGTAATCAAGAGGCTTGAAATCGTAGTGGTTTGCACACTACATGACTGATTGGCAACAGGGGGTCACACATTACAAGATCTTTCGGCAGGAGGAATCTGGTCTCCAAACTATGTTTTGTTACAAAAACACACGCAAGAAGTAAGCTGATGTGCAGCAAAACACATGAAAAAAAAGAAAAGAATATGGATGAGAGAATGGATTGGGATATGCGGGCAGCAAGGACTGTTTGTTCTGCAGAGAGAGTTGGAAGTAAATAAATATTTTTGCAATGGAAACGTAGGTAGGTTGGTTCATGGAGTTCCCCCACCCCAACCCATTAGAAAATAACGTTTTCTTCCTCTCATCCACCAGCTTTCTTGCTACCACTGCTTGCTCTCCTCATCCACTTTCTAGCTTGCTCGACCTTTTTTAAAATGAGTCAGGAAGCCATCAGCAAAGCCTAACTTTACTTTTATCGTTAGCAAACAAAGAGAAATGTCCTCCCCTCTTCCTAGTAATGTTTTTGTCCTCCCTCATGGCAGGGTTGTACAGTGTTACAGGTTGCGTTTCTCCAAAAGTTCATTCTGGTTCAACTTTCTCGCTGCAAAGCCCCTGCATCCCCCACCCCTGAAACCTAACACACAACATGTCTGCTGCCAGCTGGTGACCTGAGGCTGATGCTGCGTGCACACTGAAATCATGATGGGAAAAAGAAAAGGAAAAAGTCATTTACTCTCAATGAAAAACGTAGTCTCCTTGAAGCTTATGACAAACTGCCAAATACGAGCTGAAATGCAGCAGCGAAACGACAAGTGTTTAAACAGCTGTTCTGTATTTTGAAACAGTCAATAAAATTCAGTAAATAGCGAAGCTGCCCATTTCATTACTTTATATTCACGTTATAAATATACAGATGTTAAATGGTATCAAATGTTAGATGGTAATCTGCATGAGAAATTAAGAAAAAGAAAAAAAATCAGTTATAATAATCGTCTGCTTATAGTGATCAATTTGACCTGTATGGAGGTGATCACTGTAAGCGGTTTCCATTGTATATTCAGTAGATATATCTTTTCACAACCCTATTTTACAACCCTACTTTGCACACCGGAAGAACTGCAACTGTGGTGCTGATTTGTATCAAGCTGCATGGCGTAGCTCTTGGGAACTGTAGTTTTTAAAAAATATAAGTGTTTTTCCTAGAATTTGAAGTTGCAAATACTGAATTGAGATTACACTGAGGAGTTTAAGGGGATGGTAAACACATTTGTGTAATCAGATATTAAATATCATAATACCATATCTGACAGCACCCCCAGTTGTTGACTATACTCACATGATAGCTGAGGTCAAGAGCTCTCTATAACAGTTGGTCCCATGTCTGAAGCCCCTTTCTGTTGCTGAATTATAAGCCTTCAAACATGCACTGAGGTCAAAGTTCAAAGGTCAGTATTTCAAAGACGGAGCCATGCTCATACTGCTTACTCTCCAGGTTGAGACCTTTCCAACAATGTATTTGGTTTAGCTCTATGACAAAGTTTTAATTTTCTCATTTCATGGACACAAGCCATCTCAGGCCTAGTTTCAGAGAACACATTGAAGGTCTGATATATAAAATTAAGCTTTTTGTTTGCGTGTTTGTTTTTTTTTGGTGGAAATAGTGACCAAAATGAGTCACCTTCAGAGATTATACATACTTCTGACAATCTAGTACATTTCTACAGGCTTGGAAGAAGGCCTTAAGTGCTCAGATTCGGGTTAGGGTTAGGACTAGGGCTGAGATGACCAACCTGTTCTCATTTCCAGGTCGTCAAATTTCAGTGCATGCATAGGTTACTATTTACACAACCCTGGAGATTTTTTGTATCTTTATGATTCTTGTTTTTTTGTCAGTATGAAATACAGTAGCCCATTCAATCAGAATCTGTTTTATTAGCCAATGCAAGCATACAAAGAATGTGTCTTGGTGTTCGCTCCCAAAAACAACACAGAAGAATAAAAACAAAGGTAAGATAACAAAAATAATGAAAAAAAACAGATTAATAATAAAATTAAATTGAAATTTTAAAATCTATTTACAGAATGGAATAGTAGTAGTTTTGAAATGGGATATAAAACTTGAAATGAAATATTGACTGTACAAAGGAAATATGGATTGTGCTGCAGACAAAGAAATGAAGTGCATGAAATATGTTAAGGTGACAAGAGTAGCAATTAAATGTGCATAAATAATTAAATTATGTAACAATGGAGGTTGAATGCAATGCACATTAAATATATGAAAGTGACAAATGCAGGGATTAAATGAGGGATGTGAAATGTAAAGTCAGGTTTGATAACCCCATCTTAAATATGGTATTGATGCACACACACACACACACACACACACACAAAGGTGGAATGCTTTATTGGATAACGTGGCTCAATATATCATTGAAGAAGACTCTATTTTTTAAGAAAAATGATTTCATATTAAATATCCTCAGCCACATCTTCCTGGAAATATAAAATTAAATGAGCAACTTCACATTTTACAATCACAGGCTATAAAATTCTTTAATTCTAAAATTTTCTTTACACATAGTATTTGGTGGCATTTGGATTTTGGTTGTGGCCAATGGCGGCAATTTGAAATGGAATGAGGCTGATACAGTAGTCGAACGCACCACATCCGCCCACAACACAATGCTCTTCCCTAGCCTTCCGCTATCAAAACCTGACAGAAAAACTTTATTTCTCAGAATCAAAGGAGAAATAATTAAAATGGATGGCCGTAGCATTAACCTATCATAATGTTGAGTTATCAGGGACACTGTTGTGTTTTTGTGTTGACTAATGTTAAAAATATCACTAAAAGAAAACCTCAACAAGGTGACAGTGAGTCATTTCTGCACTCTAAAATCTACGTGTTTATTGAAATAACATCATCAAACAGTAAAATTACACAAATAACATAACAGCTCAGATAACTACACGACGGAAAGGTTTCAGTAACAGCAGCAATCACCATAGCAACGATAGAAAATGTGGCATTTGTAATGAAATAAACACACTTTGTATTCTCTACACCGTTTTAGACTTTGCGCTTTGGAAAAACTCATATTGTATAACCTTGAACATGCAACCATTTAGTCTATGCTCATTTGTTCACAGTCTGGATCCAAATACGGAGTAGTTTCGTCTCGGACACGCTACAGTTATTTTCCTGAATGTTTGACAGCTTTGATGAGATCCGGCACTGGACCCCACACACACACATCCTGATACTGTTTCCCACACTCCTTGTCTATAAAAAGACTGACATCAGACTGCAATTACACTCTGTTGTGACTGTATGCTGATCCCTTGCAAGGTTTTTCATTAAAGACAGAAAGACAACTTGGTCTTTGTCGGCTTTGTATTTTCAGATTTCCATCACACATTCCTACAATTTTCTGGCAAGACCTGAAACAACCCTCATAACTAACACTTACAAACTAAACATCATATACATTCACTGAACAAAGATTATGAAAACAGAATGCACATTTCTTGCTAGACATGTCATCAAAATGCATTTTAATGCCGAAACTATCCTAAAGTATTATATTTTCCACTGTGAATAAAAGAAATGGCAGCCATTGTAATGTGGACACAGGCCAATAGAGAGGCCAAAAAAGACCCAAAAACATAGGCATCTCACAATTTTAGAGCTGTTGCACTGTGGACCAGCGTAGCTATTATACATTTTGATGAGAGACTGGGTTGGTGTAGATGTGTAGCAGACACAGAACATTAATTACCATCAGATCCTGACTGATCCAATGTTAATGAGGTTATGTGCATAGCCTCTTTCTCAGTTTGGAGATGCACTGATGTACATCAGTACTGATGTTTCTGCAAAATCTCGGATACATTCAGTGACACCTGAACAACGTTACTGTAAGATTCAGACATTAATCTAACATGTGTCAGACGACCAGAAGTAGAAGAGGCAAAGTACATGAAAGAGAGCTCTGTGTGTGTGCACCTCTGCTAATTAAAGACATGCAATCTGAGGCTTTTGTGCTCTCTGCAGTTTTCATTATGAACCGAACTGTGTGCTAACATGTGGAGAAAAGCCCGAAACACTGGAAACCGCTCTGCTCACTCAGTCAGACGCAAATTTCAGGGGTAAATTACGCTAAGCTGCAAAACCTTTAAGGCAGTGTTTGTGCCATCATATCATTAGTGCTTCTGTGAATCAGGCCTTGAGACGGTGCAGGTAATGGTTGCAAATAATGTGCAATTCATGGTGTTATCAGGAGCCACAATCCATACTTTGTCAATTCATACCAGAGTTGTTTTCTCATAGAAGGTTTCTTTCATCTGTCTTTCTGAAAAACTGAAATATGTTTTTGGAGTTTTATGTCTATAATCTAATACATATGAGTATCTACTACTATAATGGAGAGTAACATTTGAACACATTCATCATTCAACAAAAATAAAGGATGGATTATTCTGTTAGCATTCAACAACTACAGCTACCCCGCTGTGGATAAAACTGGTGGGATATGTTGAATTGATTCCAGAGCTTAAGAACATAATGTGATCGGTAAGATAAGATAACCTTTATTATGCCAGAAGGGAAAGAACAGATCGTACAAAGATAACAAGGTAAAAGATGTTCAAAATAAATAAATAAATGAATACATACACATACACAAAGACTAGCAGCAGAGAAAGAGAGCAGTAAAAACAGTAAAAAAGTGCTCACATCATGGTGACGATGAGACTAACAGCTTAATAAGAAATGTAATGAAATACAAAACACAAGATCTAAAAAGGGCAATGATTTATAAACCCATATGATACATTCATATCTATGTCTTGGTACTATTGTAAAAGGAGGTTGAGATGAATGACATGATTTCCCTGATGGGTGAGCTATAATTTAAGTGTTTTTACTTAGTGAAGTCAGTTTAATTTTTACAGCCCAATATCATAAATCACAAATTTGCCTCAAGGGGCTTTACATTCTGCACGCACGCAATACCTGCTATCCTTAGATCCTTGATTCGGATAAGGAAAAACTCTCCCAAAAACCCAGAAAAGATGGAAGAAAACTCAGGAAGAGCTATGGAGGAGGGATCCCTCTTCCAGGATGGATGATGCAACTTGTCACTTATTTTCCAAATGATTAGCCTGTATCGTTGAGGGGAGACGACACGTTTAATATGCTTGAGACAAAGTTTTAGAAAATGAACCTTGATGAATGACGCCAAGAGGACCATGACTGATCATCAGTTAAAGTTGTATGGCATATCTTCAAGAGTTCAAAGCTATCGAATGAGTAAGTTAGAAGAATGTAAAAGAAGAGATGCCAGCTTAAGACAAAAAAAGCTCAAGACAATGATGAAACTGGGGGACAGACTACAGATCTGCCAAATCTCATCATCACACACGTCATCTCAGACACTTCTGATTGAGTTTTGATGGAACTTTACATGACGTTGCTGATTGCCGACTCCTCTGTTTTTGACATTTTTAAAAATTGTCCCAATTGGCATCAGAAAAAGCCCATGTTACAACTTTTGATTGACTTTGTGCGTTTACGAATAAAGAAACTCATTTAATTTTGAGTAATTCATTATATTAATATTTAAAAAGTGTTCAGAGCCAAACCAACAACGAACACATTCTACTTAGAAGAATTGTGTGTGTATCCAAAGCCTGATATATTGTATTCCTGGTGGTGGTGTAGACCTCCAAAAACTATTAAAAACAATCTTATCGCTCTTATTACTCTTTGTTTCTAAACAAGCTATGGTAATTACTCTCTTTGGGGGTAAAGAACATGTCACCCATTGCAGTGGTTCACAGGCTCACTTAATAGTTTTTGGACAAAAATGGAGGTCTATTGCACAAAGGAATAAGATATATCAGGATTTTGGATACACACACAAGACTTTTAAGTAAATCAGTTCATTGTTGGTTTGGCTCTGCACATGAGATTTGTTGACAATGAGAAAAAGATCGCTAGACTTATCCTTTAATTACAGTTTAACAGTTTACCCCTATATGTGTCTACAGCAATCATGCTATTTACAACACATACACAACATGTATACCAGGGTCACATAATGAGACACCAGTCTGTATTCATCATTACAAGAGGCTTACAAAGACAATAAAGGATTTGATATTTTGGCATGAATTATAAATTTGTAGATTGATTATTTTGCATCTGTTGATTTCATTTTGATGTGATCCCTAGCATTTAGTTTCCTTTACTTTTTAGCATAGTTATACTATAGTGCAGTTGGATATGGTAAGACTGATGATAAGGACATTTTCAGTGTTTGCTTCCTGTTTGTTATCTGGATTTGATTACTCATCAACATAGCTGAAGAAGCCAACTGTCTGAAATCCAGTATGAATAGTAAATAACTTAAGCACTTTTTCCACTTCTGCTGCCATTATGGGTGGTGAAATAGCTGCAATTTTTTCCCAAACCTGCTAACTCTGACAACTTTCTCTAACTCTGCAGGCTGTGTGTGTGTGTTCACCTACAGGCCCCACCGCTGATCCACTGGATGTACAAGAGGGCCCGATGCAGGACCAGATGTTGTTGTTGTGTTGCTACTGCAGAGTCACTCACATTTTCATTAATCATTATCTCAACACCTCTCCTCGTCTCCTCTTAAAAAAAAAAAATCGAGCATATGGGCTGCCTTGTCTGCCACTGTGCCCGCAACAAATACGGCGCCCGGCCCGCAGTTCATCAAGGTCCCACATGATGAAACAGCTCGAGCCACTGATCTCCCTCTAATTTAATGATAACTATCACCTGTTCTCTGAGTGTGGCTCCATACTCTAGATGGTTTGTGAGTAATTGGTCTGTGCCTTTTGCTTGATTAATTTGATTGCTACATTTTTCACTGTCCCCTCTCTGGTGATTGCTCTGGCACTACAGGTGCTGGGTTTCATTAATTACGTCCTTAATTGCTTTGGAAATGTTGCACGCAAGTTTGTTTTGGGGGAAGGTTGTGGTTTGTTGCGAGCAAGAAAAACATCTCAGCGTGTTTCTCCCACTTAAAAAGATAAATGAACCTCATCTTTTTAGCAGATTGTGGTGAAGATTCCAGGAGGCATCGAAACTCAAGGACAACAAGCTGCTGAGACTGTTGGAGGTATAGTATGGTAACAAATAAGCATTCTTCCACTCATATGTGCCCTGTGATTTGTTTGATGTATTACCTAAAGACTGAAATATGATTCCAAAATAACAGATGCTCCAACATCTCAGATTTGACAGTCAGCTAACTGACAACAAATGTTTTAATGCAAGAAATAATTAAAATCCAAGTCCATGTTTGCTTATTGGTTATCCTCTGGGTTTTATTGTAGAACAACATATGTCATTAATACAATAAAATAAAATGTATTTGCATGAGTCACAAATCCCTGATATGCAGAGTGTCTTTAAATGCACCACCAAGGAAGGGTTTCAAGACAGTCCTTGCTCAAAACTGCATTCTAACTCAATGTTCATATATCCATGATAAAAAAAATAAAGTGAATAATTGCTGATTATCTAGAATAAACAGGCATTATTTGCATACATACACAAAAAACAAAGTGCTGTTCTCCCAGCCCACAACAGTGCAACAACAACAGAAAGGATAAAGATATATTGTATATCTAAAAAGTCCCTTTAAAAAAATGATTAAAAAAAACATATAAATCCCAAAGAGAAAAAAATAAAAAACAAAAGAAAAGAACAAGTAGTTTGCAGCACAGTGCATTAAAGTGCACTTAGAGAGAAAAGTCTCAGTTGGATGTAGACCGCTCTCGCATGTCAACGAGTTACCAGCACTGATGGGGGAGTTATATAATCCATTTTGCTGTCCAGAGAACATTAGGTAACATGTTCGTCAGAACTGCTGGTTGTATGGGTTAACAGTTAGCCTGGCTTGCGCTCCTCTGCGCTTGCCTCGCTTCCATGTCCTGTCGCACCGCTTTTGATATTTCTTCTTTGGCGCAGCTCCAGGCAAGGCCGTGGTCTCCTTTGGGTCCACTGGGCATAGCAGACCAAGCGCGCTCAGCTGATTAAGCTCCCAGACAGTATTTCTAGAAGAAAAAGTCTTCAAATGTCCAAAAGAAACCGATGATCATAGACATATGTCCCTTGCACCAGGGGCGGAGCTAGACTCTCAGCACAGAGGGGGCAGAGCGTTCTCAAGGGGCCCTTCTCATAAAGTCATTTTAAAATTCACAACTGTGAAATAGCTGATATACCCTATCCATAATCACAAATTGTTATTAAGCCAAGCAAGCCTATGTCTAAGGAAACATACAGTGAAGCTACAGTCTCGTTCTGAAGAACAAAAAAAGAAAACAGGTTGCCAGCCATGCTCCAGTGTTTCAGCACTGAGGTTCAGCACCGCCGCTGATAGGTAGCGACAAGCCAGGTGCTCTGTGTCCATACCATGTGTTTCTTACATGGGAATAACATAAACATAAAATAGAGACAGTGGTCTACAACAGTACAAGGCCTATTCAAATACAAAGTGGACAGTCTACAACACCACAGGCAGAGACATAAGAGAGAGAAATAAGCTCTGTAGTAAATGTTTCTGTGTAGTTACATCTGTAAAAAAATGCCTTTTATTATATTGTATTTAATATTATTGTTTATATTTACATGTTATTGTAAAATTATTAATGATCTGTCAATGTTTATAATTTGCTGTACTGCTTTGGCAATGTAGATTTCTGATCTGTCATGCCAATAAAGCTTATTTGAATTTGAATTTGACAGGTGCTGAGATGCGATAAGCATGGAGCTAAACAACAGATAAATCTAATATTCTTACTGATTTCTTCATAACCAAAATTTATTACAACCATAGTGATAAGAACTACCGTAAAGAATGAACAGAAGAAGCTGAGAGAGTTAAGTTCTCCTATACCTGCTACACCTGCAGGGTTGCATGCTACGTCCCCAGCGGGGCCCCTACTGAGTGTGGGCCCTGGGGCGGCTGCCCCCTCTGCCTCCACGGTTGCTCCGCTTATGCCTTGCACTCCACATGATGACACAGACGTAGATGTAGCTAGCTAGTTGTTTTGGTTTAAAAAATATATCCAAAGATGATATCTCCTCTTCTGCTCTTGCTGATTAATGCTGTTACCTCTTTTTTTAGAGTCTTTTCTGAAGATTATTTGGAGGTTATTTTGCAAAATGTCCCACTGTTTAGGTTCAAGTTTGAGATGTATTCAGGAACCCATCTCTGGTGCAGCCACTCTCTCTCATAGATCACAGGTGAAAATCACTAAAACCAATAACTGAGTGTAAAGAGGAGATCAAACCGACAAGGGCTTTGGTATGATCCTTTAATTAATTAGTTTGACTTGTCCTATAAGCAGCATTTGACCTTGATGTTTGTATATCCATCAAAAATGTTACTGTCAGGCCAGTCCAGAAACTGAGCACAAAGAGTAAACACAGCTTTCAGCAATAAATCAACATTTAGAGCCCTCCATTTTGATTGCATCAAATCTTTGGAGAGGGATTAAATGGTCTAACAAGAAATGTGACAAGATGGGCACTGTGTAATTGAAATTGTCTGTGAAAGGGGGAAAAAAGCCCTCAATAAACCATTCTTCCTCCTTGCAATTATTGCTTGAAAGAGTCTG
This sequence comes from Thunnus maccoyii, assembly GCF_910596095.1. Lineage (NCBI taxonomy): Eukaryota > Metazoa > Chordata > Actinopteri > Scombriformes > Scombridae > Thunnus > Thunnus maccoyii. The sequence continues at coordinate 7,714,955 of NC_056545.1, forward strand.
GAGTCAGTGATGTTAAAATGATCAATAGATGTCTCTTTCCATGATGAGTTACCCATTGTTGCTTCTTTTTATTTTGTATCAGTGGATGGTTTTTTAGATTTATCATATGTTTGATGTGTCGTTCTCTCTTTCAAGTTTCAAACCAGTTGGACACAGCATGTCTGAAGTGGCTGTTGTCATGCTGCAGTTACATGACAATTTTAATATTTTTTCTCTTTTTACTTTATTGAGTTGTAGTTCATTGGTGGATCAGTGGGCAGTGGTACCCAAGTGGGGGTCAGGGCGCTCTGGGGACAATGTGATAAATGTCTCAGTGGAGGCACATGTGGTTTTTTAATCACAAGTTAAACATCATAGTGTACACGTAAAAACATGGATTTCACACGTGCTGGATTTTATGTTGGGATGGTCAAGCTATTTGTCCTGTTAGCATTGTCTCCTCTTTCTGTGAAGCATTTTGTAAATACTAGTTTGATAAGTGATATATATAAAATTAGTCGACTCTATAAATAGTTTACTTACTACTTACTGGTATATGAATGGTAAATTGACTGCATTTACTGTATTGGCCTGAATATAAAACAACATTTTGTTCCTGTAATTACATTTGACAAAGTGGGGATCATGGTCATGAGGGGGACTGGAGAGAGCACTGATGTAACATTATAGGCTGTTTGTAGCCTTGGTGTTGCTATGCTAGTGAGTATCTCCAAGTCTGTTTATAGTGTCTGTTGGAGATATTCAGACCTAACAGTGTTTCCATTAGCTTAGTTTAACCTGCAAGATTTTCTGAAGGCTGTTATAAAGTGTTTTTCTGCCACGGAAGAAATACATTTATGATGAGTGAAAACAAGTCCAAAGCATCTTCTGACATGTTTATTTCAGAAACTGACCATGGACTGAATCATGTATCAAGCAGCCAAGATTTACTGCTGTCACAGATGATGAGGAGCTCAAAAAATCAAAAACACTCAAGTTTGAAAAATGCTAACTACATGAGAAAATAAGTTTGACCACTTCCAAAAGCCTTAGAGGAGAGAGTGTGAGTGTGTGACTGATAGACAAGATAAATAAATGTTGGGATTTATGTTCTGCTTTAATGTCAACATTTCACTTTTACAAAAGAAATGGCTTCAAGGCTTTAGTGTCTCGGGGGAACTTTATTATTTAAGTATTATACACACACACACACAAAGCACACTTGGACACGAGAAACCAGAGATTGAACCGCAAACCCAAACAACTCGCCCTGCCTGCTAATTTTCGATGAAATTACCCTTTAAGTAATGATTTCAATTACAGATCCTCCTCAAGTAAAAGCTGCAACACTACATTTTTTATTGCTGTAAGTGCAGAAATGACTCAGACAGTGCAATGAGGTAAACAGAGTAATGGGCATGATCCATGTTCTAGACCCTTGTGGTCCACCATATAATGATTCAATGAGCGTGTGTAGCATGTGAGTTTAGGAGGCTCAGACTGAGATTGATTTTCTGACACAGTCCTGACGGTGATCAACATGTAAGACATACAGCACTGTTAAGCTCATAAACACAGAGCTTTGGTTATATTGGTTATAAGGGTGACTGTTTACTCTGAGGTGTTTTTTAATGTCAAAGCTTGAGAGTGATAAAGGTTTATATGTGGTTTGATAGCCAGGCAGTATTTCGCTCTGTCATTATTTGAGCAGTGCTGTGGAGCATCTCAACGAGGGAATTTAGCACAACTGAATGCGTTTACAGGTATCAGTCTCCTTCACCACCTTGCTCTTCTTGTGTTGCTCTGTCCTCTACGTTTTCCTTAAATCTACTTCTATGTCAGCCTTTATCAGTCTTCACAATTTTCTCTTATCTCGTTATCTCACCTAGTATACAAGTAGCAAGCAAGTGTGACCAAATCTTTTGAGCCATTTCAGTTTGATATGTTCACGTATCTTTAGCCTCTGAAACCTCGAAATTTAAAGGAAATAAATTCATGCAACATACACACATTATCTACCTTAAGTGAAAATTGAAGTGTACAGAAGCTTAATAAACTAAAATTAAATGAAGCCTTGTTCTTATGAAACGCAAGTGAAAGACCGCAAGCTAGTTCCTTTTGATTCATTGTTATAGCTAGGAAATGGTCAAACTAGCCTGCATTACCTAGCCATGGTGTAATTTACTTTGATATTCTGCTCAAACCACGATTGTCTTGACAATGCTGAGAGATTTCAATACATACTAGCATGCTTGACAGTTTAACTCTAAATAGAGCTTGCCAGCTAGCTTAATGTAACAGTTAGCTTCCAAAGATTGAAGACAATCTTCTGCAAACTACCTTGCGTTGAAGTTATGGTATCATTTTGTAAAGTAGAAACAATGTTTAAGCAGAATTTCAGAGCAATTTACATTCTGTTATTAAAACCTGTCAGTTTCTGACCTATTTTTCTCCCTACCTTGCCATCTACCTATCACTCTGCCATCTGTGCTGTCTGACTGACTGACAAGTGACTGAGGGTGCTGATCTGCTAGGTGGCTTTTAAGGAAACTCAGTGACAGAAAAAAGGGAAAACTTGTGAAAGTTCTGATGTTCTTACATCACCTCATATAGGCTCTATATATGTTCTCTACAGCTACAAAGAAAACATGTTTTAATCATTGTTTGAATTTATTAAGACAGCTCTGGCTCAATTTAACCCCTCGTCATTCATTCCGTAATCCTTCTTTCTGAAGTTGTTTGTGTTGTCCACTCGCATATTTCAGATTGGATTCTGACTCAGACATGTACAGATGCATTTGAGAAGTTGCCGTTTTGAATAAAGAACGAGAAAAAAGCCTCTGGAGCCAGCAGAAGCTTCTGGAAGCTGGCCAATCAGAACAGATCGGGCACATCAGGAGGCGGGCCTTAAAGAGACATGATCTGAAACGGACTTTTTCAGACAGAGGCTGAACTGACGGGCTGCATAAAGGACCAGTATAAGATAAAAAGGGAGTTTTTAACTGTAAATCATGCAAACATATTCCAGTAGAGCCCCAGAATATAAATATGGAACAGGAAATGTGCAGAATATGTCCCCTTTAACTACATGGACCTGATATAAATAATAGAAAAATTCTGAATTTTGATTCATTTAGATATACATGGTGGCACTACACTAAACCTACTTCACAAAGGACCACAATTCTCTTACTGAACAGTTAAAGGTCCAGTTTGTAGAATTTAATGGCATCTAGCGGAACTGGCTTAACTGTAATACTCATAAGTATGTTTTAATTCGTGTATAATCACCTAAAAATAAGAACTGTTGTGTTTTTGTTATCTTAGAATGAGTCTTTTATATCTACATAGGGAGCAGGTCCTCTTCCATGGATGTTGCACTGACATGTTTCTACAATAGCCCAGAACAGACAAACCAAGCACTGACTCTAGACAGGGCCTTTTGTGTTTTTGATGGCCACCATAGATTCTCATACACACTTGGAAGGGGGGTGGGGTAGGGTGGGGTGGGGGGTATTTAGTTGGGTGCAATCTGCAACCTCACCTGTAGATGCCACTAAATCTTACAAACTGCTCCTTTAAGGTGTGTTCAGATTGAATTTTTAAATTTTCACCGAATTTTATTTCATTCGATTGAATTTGACAGCTGGACTGGTAGTGTGTAAGCAGAATATGCCCGAGTGTGTGTGTGTGTGTGTGTGTGTGTGTGTGTGTGTGTGAGACAGTTGACTGAACCAAAAACTTACAGGAAACTTCTTCTAGTTTCTCTCCTTTTTTTTCTCTTGTCACTGTACACTCATGAAGTAGAGCTATACAGACTTGGGAAAAGTGTGGATTATTTGCTGAGGTTGGAACATTTTCAACTTTTGCAGATGCATTTTTCACAGCAGACAATTTGACTTGTTATAGTGGGAAAACATCAGGTATTACTAATACCATTACTGTTCTATTCAAGTGTCCCAGTAAGTCATGCCAGTGTGACAGCGAGCCAGAATACACAATATCAGGACCCTGAAACAGCAGCTGAAGGAAATTCAGCCATCAATTCTTTTGATTATTTACACCTGTGTTGGCCTACTTAGTAAACCAATCAATCAAATTGTGCAACTTTTTAAAATCCCCTTTGTGTTTAGTCTGAACAAACATTTATAACAAGAAGTTTATTAAACCTAGTTACATTCTTCCCAGGAGAGAAATTGCTCAGAGATTAACATCACTCTGTGCTTGTGGGCAAAACAATGAAGAAGAAGAAGAAAGAAGAAGAGGAAAGAGAGGAAGGAGAAGAAGAGGAATAAGAGGAAGGAGAAGAAGGGGGAGAAGAAGAAGAAGAAGAAGGAGAGGAAGAATTTAGAAGATTTCAAAGGTGTTACAAGATGTAAATTATGCTGCAGTGGCTGTTGCTGCACAAGTGCAGGAAGTGTTTTTTTTTCCCCTCTCTCTCTCTTTTTGGAGCCACCACCATGTGTGGAAAACCCCGAGCCTGGATCGATGCGCCTTTCCCCACAGGCTAAATTGGATGGCCGAGGATTGATTCATCTGAGAGCTCAACGAGAGCCCTGAGCTGCTGAAGTAACGGGTACACCTCATCTGCACCACACACACACACACACACTATACACAAACAGGTGTGCACATACACACTCGACCTACGTGGCATCTTAACTCTCCTTAATCATGTAATGCGCTCCATGTCTAGACACCTGGATCCTCCACAGGCTGATCTCGATAATGGATCTGTGGCTCTCCAACAGCTGACCGTGAGTGTAGGTCTGTGTGTATGTGAAAATGGTCATTCGTCTGGTCTGGCCCACACTGTCAACTCGCCCAGTCTCAGGAGGAAGGGGCGCATATTGCTCACACACACACACACACACACACAGTCAGTATATAGATGCAGCCATTGTTAAAGTCCCACATTTAACTGATTCAGCTGTGCTTCTGCATCTGCAGGAGCTGTTCAGAAAGTTTTTCCTTTTCAGCCACTGGAAGGATTGCTTTTTTAACAGCGTACCATCTTAGTCACATCTCTCCTGGAAAAAAAAAAGTGTTTTTTAACTCTCAAACATCCCCCTCAACTCAAAAATATGTTTTTCTGGTTGTCGCCTGACTGTGGTGTTGGAGCTTCACTGTGCAGAATGATGTATGTGCAGTTTGACACTAGAAAGCTGTTTTCACATTAATCTGCCGAAGGGGGGAACGTTTCTGAAACCTCCAGTGAACATAAACTGAGAATAGACTTTGCAGTCAAGTACGAGACATCTTGTGTCCAGCAGTTAAAGGTTCTATATATTAGGGATGCACGATATTGGATTTTTTGCCGATATCCGATATGCCGATATTTCCAACTCACTGTGGCTGATTGCCGATGATGATGCCGATATATGCACATTTTTTTCCAGCTGGCTGAGGAGACTATTATGCATGCAAGCTTAGATTGTACTAAGTATGATCAAGAAAGACAATATATGAAGGAAGAATTCAGGAAGCCTTAAAACTTTAATGATCCTGCCAAGTGGGTGGAGCAGTAGAGTTTTCATTGAGTTCATTAGAAAGACAGGATTAATGTGTAGGATTTAATCTCTGGTCCACACTCCGGAGCAGAAGGTGGCGGTAATGCAACTAATACGCTGGTTGCCAACCACCGTTATAAACCAAAGAGAAGAAGTTTTTGTTTGTTTTTTGCACAGAGTGGTACATCCTGTCAGCTGAAGTGTTTCCTATCTGTGCAGCCAAACATAGCAGCTCCTTGATGGACTGTATCACCCTGACGGTCATTTTAGATATTTAATTCGGCCGATACCGATGACGTGCCGATAATATCGCGCATCCCTACTATATATAAGAAGTGTGAAGCCTTACATGTATTAATCGTTTTTATTGCCTATGAGTGAACAGGTTGAAACATAACATAAAAACCTTCTCCAACTTTCTCAGTTGTCTGTAACAACCTGTGGACTGATTTCTACGTGAAGGACCTGGGCCGGATTTTCCTTGAAAATCCAAAGGATGTGATGTTTTTTCTGACTGACTGTGTCAACGCTAGAGATCTTTTATGTTATTATGAGAAGTGTAAGTGAGGAAAAAGACATCACCTGCAATAGTCTTGCCACTGAGCGAGCACATGCACAAGCGCGAGCAACAGGATGTTGACTACAGTTCACTTAACGGTCACCGGTGTCACTAATGAGAAGGATTTTCTGATTCCTACATATAGAACCTTTAAACTTTTGAAATGAACAATATTTGCATATTCATAGATTCTGGATTTTATAATGAGGAGAAAGGAGTAGATGTCATTTTATTATATTTTAACTACTGTAGTTAACTGAACTTTGAGTATTTTTCTATATCTTTAAACATGACTCAACGGGATCTTTAAATTAATAAAATGATTAACTTTTACCAAAAACATATTGTTTAAATTTGTTTTACTTATTTGTTTAGTATTCACCTTGTGAGTGTTTCCAATTCCTCTTCTGTCCATGGAGGGATTCAGCCCTGCATTTATATGTTCTTGCTCCCTGTTCTTCCCGACTCAACTATCGATTAACTCAAAGAATCAGAGATCTTTAATGACTATGAATTAATTTGTAAAGAGAGAGAGAAGGAGTCTGAACATGTTTTCGCATGCCAAACGACAAACTACGTTAAAGTTATTAATGGCAGAATGCAGACTAAAATAATGTAGGTAATGTGAAGTGATCATGTAGAGTTGCTGTTCTTATCTGAACTCTGTTCTTTGCTGGCAACGAAGCTGGTTTGGGTTTTGTGAGAAGTTCTGAGAAGGTATTCTATTGCAGTTGCTGTCATGTAGGCCTAAAAACACATCAGTCATTTCAGCAAAATGCCCCAAAACAAAATTTGTGTACACTGAAATGTCAAAATCTTCTAGTGGCTGTAGGAATAATGACCCTTGTCTGTCAGCCTTGTTATAGAGCCACAAAGTCTGCACAGGGAAAATGTTGGGGTGGACGGATCGACAAAACATAGGACTTTAACAAAGGAGAAAGCTTTCTGTTACAGTAAACATTGGTTTCTTTTATCTATATGACCATGATTAGTCCTCAACCTTAACCAAGTAGTAGTTCTCTACCCCTAACCAACTCGTTTTCATGCATAAAGCCACCCAAATCCAAACCATAGTGGTATAAGATCAGAAAAAGATTGATATTTGCAATTGTGATTCATGACAGTTTTGCAGTTTTAGGAGTGTCTACTCAGAAAACACTTAAATATGTCAATTACAAATTATTTTGCTGTTTAGTTTGGAAGACCTGTTGTCCACACGCTTTGCTAGTTCATCACATTATCAGAAGTGTGTTCGACAAAAGCATTGTGTTTGGGAACATAAGTGTGTGTTTGCGGGGGTGGGGTTATGGCAGGGTTAATTTTTTCAGTCTGTATGACTTCATCAACATAACTCTCAGAGCAACTACTTTCCAGTTCCTATATTTTCAATTACCACTTGAAAGTGTCTCAGTTTTACCTGCAGGTACAAATTCCAGCATTACACTTAATGTAAATATGGAGAAGTGTTTTGCAGCTATATTAAATACCAAGCTAGCCCACTGTGGTGAAATAATAAATATATCAAGTGTATAAAAACCAACCGACATACACTCTTAAAAGGTGAATGCGGTCTTGTTTACATTGTATAAGATTCGTATTTTTGGCACATACAGATAGAAACAGCACACATATTGCATGTGCACAGACACATACCTGTTCTCCATTCAAAGAGCATAAAGAGCATAATATACTGTATGTAACATAATGAGACTGATATAACAGATAGAGAATGGCCAGGCTCTATTGATCTTGCTGCAGTGCAAAGTATTTTGCTTTCTTTTGATGTGGCTGAAAAAAGGCAAAATGCTGCATGTTTTTCCTTGAATATCAATAGGAGCTATTAGCGTCCTTGGAGCTCAAAGACCCTTGAAAAGTAAAGGCCTGGTAATTCCTTGTTGTTAACAGCCCTGAATAATGTTTCCCTCCTGATACAGTGAAAATACCTGATATTTTTGCCTTTGGATATCTTTAGCAGCCATTAACTTGTTTTTAGCGGAGAGGGACTTTGTTATGTACTGAGCAAAGTCATTATGTTCACTCCTTGCTCTGTGCTTACTGTTGCGTGTAGCCGTTAAGTCGGCTGTTTGTTGGTCTGCCATTCAAAAATGCAGATAGTCCTCTAAGGTTGAAAAGGACGTTCTGGGGAGCTGGTTTTAATTTCTATCTGCCTCTCTGTTGCCAATCCGCCAGCTAACGACAATCAGATCAGCTTTCAGACTGCAACATCACAACAGCAGCAGCCAACCAGAGCTGCCATGCTGGTGCTGCTGCTGCCGCTGCTGAGCATCCATTGATTTCTGTGGGTTTTTGTCTGTCCGGCTTGCAAAGCTGCTCCTGTCACACACAGTCTAAGCAGCGATGGCACCTCTGGTCTCCGCTTCGCTGCAGCAGGAGCCTCTGCGGAGCCCGCTGGACTCTAGCCTGTCACAAGCTGTTTAGGAGGTGGCGGACGGCGCCAGCCTTTAATCAGCTTCAGGGTCTCCATTGCGCGACTCATGGCCGCTGACACGCAGATACAGACAATCCAATCACCCATAATGCCTGTCAAAAGACGAGGAGCTGGTGCCGCTACTGACTTTTCTGGTTGTTGTCTTTCTCAGATGCTCCTGGGAATAAAGCTGTGAAGTCGATCACAGAGTCAGTGAAAATTAAAAGTAAAGGAAACTGATTGGTTTTTTTTACAGGGGGCATCTCTGTCTGTCTATTGACTAACCATTTTCCAAGTCTAATCTAATTCTTTCATTTAGTGTAGAATAGATAGCGCTTTACGTTATATACACCAATGTTTTTTCTGTCTTAATTATTTTATCTCTCCATGAATTCATCGATCTCAAGTCACCTTTAAAGGACAACTTCACAGTTTTTCAAGCAGCGGTCAGCTGTAATCATTCCTCCTGTTCATACTGGCTATTTAAAGATCCCCTTTAAATGTGCTTTCAATGGAAGTGATGCATTTAAAAGTTGATGTGAAGCTTATATGAGGCTTCAGCAGTCTGAGTTAGTCATATCAAGTGGATATCTGACACATTTACAGTCTTTTTAGCATCAAATTCCCTCTTTGTGTTTCCTCGGACAGTGTTTCCCTGTTGAGCTGCAGGTGGAAGTATAGTAACAAACGTTGAAAGATATCTACTTGATTTGACTCATTTGGACGACTGAAGCTTCATATTAGCTTCAGATAAACTTTTAACATTTTACACTGAAGGAGGACTGTGGATTTTGTCCATTGTCATTTACATTGTAAGTGCATTATGGAGGGATCTTCTAATGGCCAGTATAAACAGGAGGGATGAAAAAACATGTGTCAACGTCCATTTGGGAAGAAGCAGCACTTAAGGTGGCATTACTAACACTCCAAATGTATTATTTCAATCAGAGAGCTCTCTTTGCACTGAAAACTGGATGAAATAATGGAAGGATGTGACAGAGAGCTCCTTGTTTCTTCCTCCTCCTCCCCTTCTTTTCTACATTTCCTTCTTTATCCGGTTTCCTCTGGTTCTCTCATGAAACTCTCTCTGCCCTTTCCTCACATTTGTTCTTCCTTCCCTGTCATTCTGTCTTCTTTTTCTTCATCCTCTTTATCTCCTTATCTCTCTCACACACTCTGAAATGTGTTAAACTGCCTCTTTGTGGCTTGCAAAGTGCCATAACACACTTCACTTTAATGCCTGATTATACACTCATGTTCATATGAGTAACCACTTCAAACCACTATTACCTATTTTCCCCTCCAGCATGGCTGCTTGGAAAATATCCATGCAGTAAAAGGTTTTTTTTCCCTCACTTACTTGATCAACTTTTGAGATATGATCTGTGATCCAGAATGTACTACGACCTCCTTTCAGAGAGTTTATGGATGTGAACAGATGCAAATGTGCAAGCAAGTGGAAAACATTTTGAGAGAAAAAAAGTCGTTATCCGAAGGTTTTATGACTACATCTCATGAATGATTGAGATAAATAGAAAAAGGAGAGAGGTAAGAGGAGACAGGAGAAAAAAAACAGATGCAAATGAAGAGAAAGAAGTGTTAGTTAGTAGTCAAAGTCTGAACTCCACACATACTTGTGAATTTGTATGTTTCTAGCTAATTGCATGTTTTAGCTGTGCAGTCGGTACATTGGTCTTTTATGGCAAGTAAACACTCCACAAACTGTCCAGTGATCATGAAATTATGAGTCTTGTCTGTCGAGGACAAAGGAGGAAGTCGGGTGACGTTATAGAGTCACAGAGTCTGAGTTTGGGGTGGATTGGTGGGTCAACAAAAAAACATCAGTTTACAGGATATTGCTGCTCATATCACGTTTCAGTTTGTGGTGTTTTCTTTTAATTTCAGCCATTAAAGATCCCCTCCAGACATGTTGCAAGATATAAAAACTCTCCGCTTGGAATAATAATGTGTCTGATATGTTTTGTTTTTAAGGAAAAGGTAGAGTGAAGCTCAAACGTCCAACTGAAGGAACAAGAAAAACACATTTTTGAGTGGAGGGGATGTTAACAGTAACCGAGTTGTTACTAATGCAACCATGACGGGGAAGGTCCCTTAACCGTAACAATGTAGGTATTTAACCTAGAGCATCATCTTTCCCTAACTAACTTATTTCTATGCCTAAACCTCACCAAATCATAACCACTGAGGTGTCAGATCAGGTTTTATTTATGACACAGCAATGTCGTTGTGTAGATAGTAGGGATGTGCAGAGAGCCCAGTATTTGTATCTGTATTTGTTGAGGCAGCAAAATTATTTGTATTTGTATTTGTATTCGAATAAAGGTGGAAAGAGGTTTAAAAATCCTGTTTTTGTATTTGTTATGCTTTTACTTTTAGAAAATTAAAGTGTTACAATAAGTGTAAAATACCTCATGAAGGAGGTCCCCACACCGGGTCTCGAACTGGAGAAACAGTTGTAATCTGCTCACAATAAACTTAAAATCAGGAAGCTGCCACAGAAATGGAAAAAGTATACTGTTTCTTCTTCGCTGGTTTTCTGTGGCTGTCTTGCTTGTCTGTCCTCTGCACATGCTAGGGATGTGCAGAGAGTCCAGTATTTGTATTTATATCTGTATTTGTTGACGCAGCAAAATTATTTGTATTTGTATTTGTATTCGAATAAAAGTGGAAAGAGGCTTAAAAATCCTGTTTTTGTTACACTTTTAATTTTAGAAAATTAAAGTGTTACAATAAGTGTTCATGAATAAACTACCTTATGAAGGAGGTCCCCACACCGGGTCTGGAACCGGAGTCTCCCAGCTCATAGACAACTGCGTTGACTACTGAGCTAAAACTTTACTCATCACCTCATTGCAGACAGACCTCTACCTATTTATACACCCATAACACAGAGACAGCACACCATGTAACATGTAGGAGAACTTCAAAGGTGATTCTTGCTTTGCACTTTTCATTCATTGCCTATTTTTTACAACCTAACTTTGTGGAAAGGAGAAGGGGAACAACAGGTTATGGAGAGTCCCTTGGGACTTACCCCTGATAGATGTAACAGTGGAGCAGAGGAGACAGACTGAGACAACGATGTAACCGACCTGCGAACTGGTATTTGACATGTTGTTTTTTTTCTTCCCAAAAACAAATAATTTTTAAAACATTTGTATGAAACAAATATCTCTATAAAACCCACTATTTGTGCTTTGCCGAATAACGTATTTGTATTCGGGCACAACCCTAGTAGATAGTGACGTCAAAAACTGCTTGCATGTGTCATTCTGGAGGACGTGTGGAATAACACAAGGTGAACATTTGCACCACGAAACCTGTTCTCAGACTCACAGAACAGTGGTCTTGGTTTGCTTTGAATGACACTGATCACCCTCTCAATCCACACTTCACATTAGTACCATTGAACCGTAGATACAGAACCCTAAAGTGGAGAAGAGCTCCATCGCAGCATTGAACAAACTGCCTCGCTGACACGGTGTATAGACTCAACTGTGGATGTGTGTGTGTGTGTGTGCAGATACATATGTGTTGGGATACAGGCAGGGGAATGAATGTTATGTGCTTATGTATCAGTATGTTGCAGTGTGGTTATCTGTATGTTTCTGTGTGGAAAAAACACTAATTTTGAAAGCCAACAACTACCACTACAAACTACATGATTGGTCCACATGACAGGAGGGAATACATAATTTGTGTTTTTCAAATAATAGGTTCAAATGACATTCAGTATAGGTCTGGGATCACAGCATAAACACTTGTTTAATGACACTCTGTGATGTTATGAACCTCATCGAACTAAAATCGTCTTTGTTTACAACGTGCTGTTGGATTCTGACACACCACACGCAGAGGCAGGAGTGTTTTTCATTGGTTTTTGTATTTGTTTCAGTAATGGGGCTGAGTAACAACATTTAAAGACTGAAACAAAAGGAAGAAAAAAGAAATCTATTATAGTTTAGTGCTTTCAGAAGTCACTCTCTGACATACTGATATCCACTGGCACATTTGCTTGCAATATCCAGATTTAATTAATTGCACAGTGTGATGTAAACATTATTAGAGGTGGTTAGGATGAAAATAAATAAAATCTGCACAATCTCTCTCTACTTGCTCTCTCTTCCCTTCTTTCTATTATTTGCCTCTCTGTTCTCTTCTCTTCTCTCTGCAAATTGTGGCTCCCCATGGCTCTCTGTTTGAATTAAGCAATTTAACTGATTGCAATTACACACTGTCAAGGGCTCTTATATCACTTTGACTGAATAACAATTTTAATTCAATACCACCCCTTAACAAATTTCCCTCCATTTTATACAGTATGGCAGGAGTCACTTGCAATTTTCCTTCCCCAACTTCCATGTGAGTTATTTTTTCCTCTTTTAAACCCTGTTGCTTCCCCCCCCCCTTCCTGCAGGGAAATGGAGACCACAGGAAGAGTGTTTCCCCTCAGTTTAGCCACAGCTGATCATAATAAAGCTTACCATGATTCATGATGAAAGGGCAGAATTACCCCGCCGTGTGGCATTTGCACCCTCACGCTCCCGAGTTTCCCTCCAGTTTCCAGCTCTCACTCACAATTATCTTTATCATCATTTATTTAGACAGAATCTCCAAAGAAAGGGGATTTAATTTAGCATCCCTTGTTTGCTTTCTGCTGCTTAAAGTGTGAATCAACATATCCTGACAGTCAAAAGCCCCCTTATTACATAAATGTGAAGGAAATCTTACATGTAGGTCTCATGTTTGAATAAACCAAGAGACACTTTTCTGTAAAAGTCAAAAAGGCAATCATAGTATGTTGACCTCCGGAGCATTTCTGTAACACTTTTCAACATCGCTTAAATCTGAATTAAATACTGTCACATTAATGGAAAGGCAGCATACAGAAGGTTTAAATATGTACAGAAAGAGAGTCAATGTGTGATTTCTTTTGTCTTATTAAGAGCACTGTAATAAATGTGTAATTGAAACATTTCTTATCATCAAGGAGATTCTTCTTTTGTCGGATAAGTCTATAAAAATATCCCTCCTTCCTTAATTTTCAACTATCTTTAATGTCAGCTACATACAATGTGATTATCTATCAGAATAGATACAGAGATACAGCATGTGAATGCATGGGAGTTAAATGAGAATCACAACGTCTTGTCATTTATAGCGATGCTTAGATTCTGTCAGACTGTTTAAAATAAACAACAAAATCTATATTCAGTATAATAAATGAATGAAGAAATTGAATTTATCTCATAAATGTGCAAGTTTTTATGTTAACAATGTACATTTTGTATATTATCTTGCAGTTACAGCGGTCCGATACGTGCCATGTAATGGTTAAAAATAAAGGAGAAAAAAATTATAACTGAAATGATAAATAAATAAGATGAGTAAGTATTAAGTAAGTAAATTATAACAACTAAAATTACTTACCTAACAAGAGTACTAGGGCAGTTGAGAACACGCTAAAAACAAATGTTTTGGCTCAACAAAAAAAAAAAAGAATTAACGCAGCAGTTTGCGTCAAGCTTTTTGAGTTATGACAACATCTGATGAAATTATGTTGAACCAGCAAAAACTACACTGAGTTACGGGAGTTAGTTTTTATCTCTACAATCAAAAGAACAATTGGTAGCATAAACACAAGTTTTTAAGTTGATTACTCATAAAAATTAAGTTGTTCCAACTAATTTTCCTACAGTATTTAAAAGTGTACTTGATTACCATAATTATGAACAGCTGGTAAAAAATCTAGTTGGTCCAATTAGATTTTCTTCAGTAGTTTTTAGCTTTTACTTTTTTTTTTGTGTTAGTAGCTTTAAGAAATTAATTAATTCAACAACAAAATTGTTAGGAAATTAACTTTTTTAAAATTTTGCCGTTTACTGAAGCTGAGAACAGCTGTGCTTGCAATTATTTTTTTAACACTGTTATCTTGAAATCACAAGTTAATTTATCTCAAAAAAACAAAAGGCTGATTTCTTCAGAATGAGATAATTTATTATTAGATTTATCACGGGTGTCTTCTTCTCTCCATGTCTCCCTCACATGGATGGTTCAACTATTCAGATCAAGCACAAGAAGCCTTCAGATGGCTCTTAAGGACATGGGTTCAGATCTGTCATATGTTGGTTCTTATTCCTTCTCTCCACCCTACTTCTGTCTCTCATTAATTCTAATAAAATGGAAACGCTTGAAAGGTCTTATTTGGTAATTCTCCTCCATGTAACATCCCATCATATTATCACCAGGAGTTAATCAACCTGCCATTTGGCCGTGACACAGATGTCATTAATAAAGGTGCTGTTAATAATAAAGGGGAACTCCTTGATCTGACATTTTCAGCTTAAATCAGTTGCTACAGTTGTCAAGACACTGTCTATGAACGCTGGCGTGGCGCTCCTGATCTCTGATAACCATTATGAGTAATAAGAGGAAACAACCTTTTGTTTTCTTGTGATAACGGGTTGATTATCTCGTTATCTCGAGATAACAAAGTTCATTTTCTCGAGATAACTGAATAATTAACTCGTAATCTCGAGATAACGGCATTAAGAAAAAAAAAGTGTTGCATGGCTGTTCTCGACTTCCGTATATTTGAACACATGGCATTTGATATTTAAATCTTAAAACAACAACAACAACAACAACACAAATGTAAATTGTCCCACAAATATCCATATTGCTATAAAGTTATAGCACCACAGTGCCAAATGTAAAATACACGGGAATGTCAAACCAGACACCAGATTAAAAACTCTCTTGGCTTAATCAGCTTTGTGTGAACTCGTTTAGCAAGGACTCGAATATAACGGCCGTTCATTTATATGTAAAAGTTCCGCACTGTGGGTTTAAGAAAAAATGTATGCTCCCTTTAAGAACAGGAAAAATACACACACTCTAAGTTGTATCACAATATCACAGTAACCAAAATCCCAAATTGTCTAAATATCATTATACCTTATATCTCTTGCTGCAGGTTTTATAGATACAAAAGCAACACTGGAGGAATGAGGAAGAGATTGAGAAAAACAAAACAAACAAACAAACATAAAAAAACTTGCACCGCATCATCCGCATCCCTCGGACAGAACTGTCCACAGTCCAACGGCTGCGTTTGGCCAACAGCGATTTGCCTACAGGGAACTTCAAGGCTATCTCTGTGAATAACAACAGATTTTTAAAAAAACAACGCGGTTAACGGTTCCTCCCCACTGCACAAATGAAAAGCCCTGTTTAGCTGAGCAGATTCCACAAATAAAACTTTATCATTCTAATCCACCACTTCACTAAAATAAAGGCTATGACGGCCAGATTACACTGCTAGATATGACGAGCCTTAGCTATGTGTAGTAGGAACAGATTCCATCAAGTTGTGTGTTAGCAGGTGTAGCCTAACTTCTGTACACAAGTCCACTACTGGTTATATCGCAATTGAGGGCATGCCCAAAGATATTACTTTACATTACAGTAGAATTTGTTTGTAAATAAAATGATACTCACCTTGAAAATGTCCTCTGTATTCCTACAGCTCCTCTGATACACAGTCTGAACTGTCTGATTTTGTTAAGTGGGTGGGCAATGGTACTTGATCCTGCATTCAAGGTGCAGGTTCAATTTCATTAAGTTACTACAACCTGAATTTTGTTTTAAATCAATAATTAATTTGAGTTGAAATGACTCACGATATTATATTATATTAACATATAACTCATTAAAATAACATCTGCAATTTAAAAAGCTTATCGAAATTGTTAAATTAGAATTTTTATCTTGCAACTATGCTTTTAATTAAGTAGTGGGAAAAGGAAAAGGTCACCTGAATTACTTTTTTAGAAGAAAATAAAGTAGATAATTGCATCTGCATGTATTTTACTGCATTAGTCCAAAGGTCTATTAATTAAAGCTTCGATAGCAAAATACGTTTTAAACTCAGAGAATTGAGAACACAAATTATTCATTATTTTTTTATTTACAGCTGCTACATTTACCTATGTATGAACAACCCTGTTTCCTAGAAATAATGTTTCTACAACTAAATAGCATTACCACTTACGTTGCATTAGCAAACGTAACCGCTGCCTGGATTATTTTCAGATGTAACATTTTTGAAGTGCTACATTTATATATCGCTCTGAGGTCAGATGGAGGAGGTCGGGGTGGATGGGGAACATACAAGCCTCAGGACTCTGACACCAGAGACCCGAGTTCACATCCTGAGTCCTGCATGTGGTTAGCTTTAGGTAACAAAAGCACTTTGGTTAAGATTAGTGAGAGATTGTGGTGTGGTTTAAATGCTAATATGTGTTATGCTTCAAGTCACTGCAGACTTTTTCCTGTATTAAACAGAAACCATAATCTTTCCCTAACCAAATGCTGCCAGTGTCTAAACATAACCATAAAAAGTTTAATAATGCTGTGATTTCCACCAGCAGATATTGTGCTGCAAGGTTGTATATTTCGGTGGGAAACAACCAGATATGTTGTCTCTGAACGTTTCACGCTAATACGTACAGTATCAACATTTTTGCAACCTGCCAAATCCTTTGATGAAGAGCATTGTCTCATTAAGTTGAGATGCAGTATTCATAACTCAGCCAGCATTACGTTTCTAGCAAAACGTTTTTGTTGTTGCAATTTAGTAGTATGTGAAAGTCACTTCTAGGGTTGGTTTGAAAGCTCAAAGGCCTTTACTTTAAAGGATACATAAAGCTTGTTTCTCTCAGTCTGTTGATGCAGCAGGGGATGCCAACACAGAGAGCTCTGGTAAAAAAAATCTGCAATGTAATCATCTGGCAAGGCGCTTTGGTGACCAATAATATACGTGCAAGACCGCATTCCTGGTTGTTTACTGATTACCTCACAATCATACAGACAAAGATAAAATAATTGCCAAAGGATAAAACTTTCCAGAATTGTAAAATCCTGCCTCTGAGTATAATAAACCCCTGTGCAGTGTTTTGGTGTCTGTTAAGCCTTTGCTGTCTCACCCACTGACTGTATATAAATATGGTCGACAGGTCTCCACCTCCTACCGCTATGCAAAAGCGAAGCCAAAATATTTCCTTTCTGGGAGCTGCCATCTTGCTTGTGTGATGTCATTTGGAGCCAGAGTCTGTGCAGTAGAGTCGGGGATGCAGGTCACGCCCCCTTAGCTGTCCGCTGCCTGACAGAGGTTTGAGGCTGTCACAGCTGTCAATCATCACTTTCTATATCGTCAAATAGCTGATTAAAAACAAACTTATCTGAAAAATGAGTACTTGGACACATGTCAGCATGGTAAGAACAACCTATAAATGACAGAAACCAACTTTGGGAAAAATTTATTTGACGTGCACTTTGATTTTTAGTTTGGCTCATGTCCCATCTGCTAACATTGAGGGGGCGAGATTTATGACCTGTACTGCAGCCAGCCACCAGGTGGTGATCAAGATGTTTTGGCTTCACTTTTGGTGAGCTGTCATGACGTCCATATTTGTATACAGTTTATGGTCTTACCAGTACCTAAAGGGCTGTTTTCCATCTGAACTTGTGATAAATGCTTGTGCACAAAGTGAAGGGGGGGGGGGGGGGGGGGGGGGGGCAAGAAATCTGGGTGGGGCTTCTGAGCTTTAGGCACAAACTCTTCCTGCTTCTGTCTCTGACAAAAGGTCTAAGAACATGTGTTCAGTCCAGGTTTGATGACACTGACCTTTTCCCTGGCCATCCCCTGGACTCAAACCTGAATTTCAGATGAGCTCATATATATTCAGCTTAGTCTTATCACCTTCCTGATGCTCTGGAGACCACTGACTCGTCCAGAGCAGCTCCGCCCCCCTCTTACTCCCCATCAGCTCCAGTGACCCCTGAAATAATAAGACTTAAAGTCTTATCTCTGCCAGTGGCCCTGACAGACAGCAGTGTACAGGACTGTTGGATGGAATGAACAATGTATGATTTTGCTGTTCTTAGCCGCCTGGTGGTTTATATTGAGGGTTATTGAAAGACTTATATATTGTGGCAACATGCTCAACAGATGTCATGACAAACTGCCTTTTAGACGCTGACACAGCTTGTTTGATAAATTGACATTTTAGTTTCATGACAGTGCTAGAGGAAATGGAGGGAGTTCATTCTTTAGGGAGCAGGAGACTATTCAGTAATTTTCACCATCTACCCAATAGATTTTGTTGAATGTTTGAACTTGATGTTGTGGGCTGAGATGATACCAGAGGTAAGGTCAGAGGGTCATTAAAAACACTAGGCCTCATCCTCACAGGACCATGAATGTCTACAGAAAATTTTATCGAAATCAGGTCAAAAGTCTTTGCAGTTCCCTGGCATGGACCAAAATGTTGGTCAAGAACAAAATTTATATTCCTGTGGTGCCTGGACTGAATTACTGTGTACATATTGTGTTGCCTTTAAAGTGTTTTCTGTTATGGATATACTGTTGTACTGTATGTCAGATGTTTATTTTAAAGGGGAACTTCACAGCTGTAAATATGATGATTTATTAAAACTAGGTCACCTTTGTAGTAGAAATGTGCAATTGTTTTTGAAACTGGTGCCCTGTGACTAAAGAAAATGGAGAAAAAAGGTGTAAATTCCTGTATCTATCTTAAAGGAGAATCCTGCAACGACCAGAATGTATTGCACGCAGTCCAGTCCAAAGCTGTGTATTTACAGAACACAACCGGCGAATGAACGTTTCCCAGCAGAGCAGCCGGTTAGCAGAGACATTGTATTGGTGTGAAAGGATCATAAAACAAACGGTGTGTTGGAGTTAGTTATGCAGATCATTGCAAACTTACTGAGAGCCGCTAACAAGCCAGAATGCACATCGGTGTCAGTGGACAGTCAAAAAACTTCAGAGTCTGTCGTCTCCATTTCAGTTCAGTTTGGGAAACAATCCTGGATGAAGGGGTGAAAAACTGCAACCAAACGCTGTTTCTTTTATTGTTATAGACAATGAAAACTTGGATCTAATTGTGCTCAAGCTGGACGTAGCTGTGAGTTTGTTACAGGTAACACACTTGCTGTTGTGCTGGTCTGTATTCAGAGTTGGCAAAGTCTGATATAATATTCTGTGAGAAAACAAAGTCAGGTTTACCAAAGCACCATGAAGTCTCCGTTCTCTCTGACGATGCTCAACGGGCACTGCTGTTGTAACAGTAATGCCACGTCTCTGATCTGACATTACATTGTAAAGCTAGCTGTTTTTTTGTGTTGCCCTGTTCCACTTGTTCTCCCAGCCACTCGGTTCCCTGCCTGTTCTCCTGCCTAGTCATCTGTTCCCTATTCCCTTGTTACTTCTGTCTGTAAATAACTGCCATCTCTTGCACTTGGGTCCACCTGCCTACACTCCATCATGACAGATATTTGGCGTTGTCACAGTAGCATCATAGCCTGTATATAACCCCAATATTATTTTGTAAAAACACAAAACATTTTAGATTAAGTTTTTCTGTCCAACTGAGGCTCAAAATTCTCAGGGTCATTTTTGGCGGAATCACAGAGTTTATCCACAAGAAAATCAGTAGCTGAAGTTTGTGTGTCAGGCTGTGGCTGTAACATAGTCTGGTGGCCGCTTCCTCCTCCATACTCTGTAGTGTCTGTGTCTACAGCACAATATTTGGCCTCGTAACAGAAGCGCTACATCTCTGATTCCAACATCATATCATGAAACTAGTTTTCTTCTAAATATACTGATATTTTAGTGTCTGCTTTTCCCTATTGCTAGCAAGAAAACAACATAGCAGACAGCTTTTTGAGAGACCCCCCTTTGATAGTCCTTGAAGGCACACCAACTTTTGCAGCTAGATGAAAAGGGATATTTTATTTCAGGGAAGACAAAGTAAAGTTTTAATGCCATTTATATATAATTCTACCCACATTAGAACCATAGGAATTAACTTGAAAATCAGTGAAGTCGTTTAAACATAAAATTCCAAAACACGAGGTGAACGTGTGTAAAAATGCTGCCTTCAAGTCAAAAACGAGGGCTTCATCCTACTATGAATGCTCCGTTTGCAATGTTACCTCCTACTTCCTCATCAAACTGACGTCCAATTGTTCATGCATGTCCACAAACATCAGTCCGTTGGTAGCCTTGTTGCAAACGTTATTCCGTGGGTTGTTCATGTTGTCCATTTGCATATTTTGGATTCAGGCTTAAACATGTACAGATGAATTTGAGAAGTTTATATTTTGAGTAAAGGATGGGAAAAAGAAGTGAAATCCAACTTCTACTGTTTGTTTATGTAGCCTCCAGGTGCTAACCATTCAGAACATAGTGGGCTCATCGGGATCGGGCCTTAAAGAGACTAAAACGACCTGTTTCAGACTGAACTGAGATGCTGCATAAACTGTAAATCATGCAAAGATTTTCCAGTAGAGCCCCAGAATAAAAAATATAGACCTGGAAATGTGCATGTTATGTCCTCTTTAAGTACCAAACAGGTACAGTGCAAACAACTAACCTAACATGATCGCCCAAGTACTTTAATGCTGGAATATTAATCAGCCCCAGGAAATCTTAATTAACACAAAATTAAATTAGGAATATGCACCATGTATGCTAATATCAAAAGAACTGATAGAAGTCTTTGAAATAGATTTTTGACACCAGGCTCCTCTACAAGACAGGGCCTCAAGATTGAATAAAAATGCATGTTCAGTTCACATCGTGCTTTCACAGTGCATTTTACCAACCAAATTACCAAACTACTACAAACTCAATGCCATACAGGGATCCTGGGGAATTCCAGGGATGAAAATGGATTTCATAATACCAATGTTTAAATATCCTTCAGTCAACTCTCTGAAAAGGAGGAAGAACGAGAGAGACAGGAGGGCTTTTCACAGCTCAACTCTGGAACAACCTGCTCTGTGTTTTGTTTAAATCTCTCTTAAAAATGCATTATTTTAGAACTGCATTCTCTTCTTTTCTCTCTCTATTACTTCATGTTTTTATTCTGTGCTTCAGTACAAATGCATCTTATATTTTTTTTTTCAATCTTATTTGATTATTTTATCCCTTTTTGATCTGGTAGCTTTTGGTTTTATGTCTTTGTAGAGCGCTTTGTAATTTGCTTTTGAAAAGTGCTATAGAAATAAGGTTATTACTATTATTTCATACTACTGTTTTGCATGTCTGCATGTTTGGCAGACAAAAGACAGTTAAGGAGTATGAGGATGGACAGATGTGAAACTGAAAGTTACATCTGAAACTTATTAAATGTCAGATGCAAAACACTGAGAAATGCTCAATATGTACATGAATACAGACACTAAACAGCACAAAGAACACAGAAAAGGCTTGGATCCACAACTAGTCTGTAGTTCTAGTGACACCAGTGTGAAGTATGTATTTGTGCACCTACACATAATTGCTGTGTGCAGTAATTTTAATGTACAAAGACTTGAAATTTAAAAAAAACACCCTCTTTCTATATATCTCTGCTTTTGCCACTCTCTCTTTAGAGGGAAGGACTGGCAATCTACAAATGATTTCCACAAGGATATATTTAGTTTCATTTACTCTCCAAGGGCGACTATTATATAAATGCTACTATTTTTTCAAATCATTCCCTTTGCCACAAGGTTGACCTCGGTCTTCTTTGAATATGTAGCTGTATCACTGTAAAGGCCAAATGATACTCCAACACTTCTTGTGATGATCTATTGCCCTCCAAAACACAATGCAAACTTCCTATCTGCCTTAGAGTTTTTAAATCTCATTGACTCTTGATTTTATTCTACATGTAAAGACACCAACGCACAGACACAGCCACACCCTTGATTTAGTTTTATCAAAGGTATTGACATTGATGTTACTGCTATCACCGACCTGGCCATCTCTGATCATTTTTGTGTTCTGTTTGAAGTGTCTATTTCCACTACAAAGCAAAGAGTAAATCATGTAATAATGTTATATACAGTAGATGCCTCTGCAATCCCCAAATTTTCTGACATCATGAGTCAAACTACCATGTCTCTCCCCTCACACCAGCTCCATACACGACCTAGTAGTTAACTTTAATAGTCAACTTCCTGGTGCACTTGACACTGCTTCACCCTTAAAGGAGAATAAAAGACCGATGGTGAGACCCATTGCTATCTGTAAATTGAAAAGTAAATGTAGAAGAACAGAGTGCAAACATAAATTGACAGTCCACCATGACTAATACAAAGAACTTATTACAAAATACAATAAAGCACTTGTAAGATGAGAGAAGAACCCATTCATAAGAGCACTTATGATAAACAGTCCTTAAATAATGTGATGGAAAAAAAAAACATACTTTGTATTCTCTGCTCCACACTTCAGACTTTGCACTTTGGATAAACTCACATTGTATAACCTTGGACATGTAACCATCTGGTTTTATGCTCATTATTGTTTTTTGTCACTGTCTGGATCGAAGTAGGGAGTAGCTTTGCCTAGAACATGCTACAGATCCTTTTGAGACAGTTTGACAGCTTTGATGACATCATCCAGCACTGCACCCCACACACATCCTGATACTGTTTCCTACACTCCTTGTCTATAAAAAGCATGTACGCTTTGTATTTGATTATCAGTCTGCAATTACACTTTGTTGTGACTGTACGCTGATCCCTTGTAAGGTTCTCATTAAAAGACAAAAGACAATTTGGTCATTGTCAGCTTTTTATTTTTCAAATTTCCACCACAATACACTCCTTATTATAAATTCCTCCCTAGAATCTGGCGTTTTCTCAAACCCTTTTAAGATCGCAACTGTAAAATCTTTACTCAAAAAACCTAATTTAGACCCCTCATTACTTATTAATTACCTCCCCATTTCAAATCTACCTTTCCTGAGCAAGGTTTTAGAGAAGGAAGTGTTTAAATAATTAAACACCTTTCTGAGAATGGTACTCTTGAAAAAGTTCAATCTGGCTTCAAAGCGAACCACAACACAGAGACAGCTACTGTCAAAGTTTTAATTGATCTCAGATTAAATGCTGATAGTGGAAATATATCTGTTTTCATTCTCCTTGACCTTAGCTCTGCGTTCAACACTACTGACCACAATCTTTAATTTACCCATCTTGAGAAATAGGTTGGTCTGGTACAGTTCTTACCTGGTTTCAGTCATATAT
Organism: Thunnus maccoyii; assembly: GCF_910596095.1. Classification (NCBI taxonomy): domain Eukaryota; kingdom Metazoa; phylum Chordata; class Actinopteri; order Scombriformes; family Scombridae; genus Thunnus; species Thunnus maccoyii. The sequence goes on from NC_056545.1 coordinate 7,738,557, forward strand.
TACTGAGAAGGAAATTCAATGTCAGGATAGCAGAAACATTGACTTGGAGGCAGTCTCCTAGGACCTTTGCTGTTCTCAATCTACATGCTGCCACTGGGATCCATAATCTGTCAGCATGGTGTGAATTTCCACAGCTATGCTGACGACACACAGCTGTATGTGTCCGTGAGGCCAGATGACCCAAGTACGCTGTCCAGTTTGACCGACTGTGTGTTCAGCCATTAATAAATGGATAAGCAAGAACATCCTGAAGCTAAATCATGATAAGACTGAGATCCTCCTATTTGGCTCAAAAAAAAGAGGGATCCCATTCTTGCTTAACTGGGAAGTCCGGCCTCGCAGACACGACCAAAAGTAAGAAACTTGGTGTCATTTTAGATTCTGACCTCAATTTTAAAGCCCATTTTAATTCATTGACCAAAACTGCCTTTTATCATTTGTGCAATATAGCGAAGGTGAGACCTCTACTGAGCCAGCAAGATGCTGAAAAGCTTGTTCATGCTTTTGTTTCTAGTCGTCTTGACTACTGTAATGCTCTATATACTGGCCTACTAAAAGCAGCCGCTGCAAAACTACAGACCATTCAGAGCGCTGCTGCCGGGGTTTTAACAAAAACTAAAATGAGAGATAATATAGCTCCTGTTTTACACAAACCTGCACTGACTCCCTGTATCTTTTAGAATTGATTTTCAAGTCTTTCTCACTAAATGGCCTCGCCCCCTCTTATATCACAGACTCCCCATCGTTTTATGATCCTCCATGAACCCTAAAATCCTCCGCAGCTGCTCTTTCAACTGTACCCAAGGTCACCACAAAAATGTTTGGGGATGCTACTTTTAGCTGCTACGCCCCCAAAATATGGAATACTCTGCCTTCAAATATTAGACTTGCTGGCTCAGTGGACAGTTTTATCTTTTTAATATAGTCTATAACTAGCAGTTGTCTGTTTTTAATCTTTTATGGTTTTCTATAATTTTTATTTAATGACTTTTTTAGGTGCACTGTCTTTCTTTCCAAAGAAACTGTGTAAATGCTATTTTTTAAATAGTAACACTCATTGTTCTTATTTTCTCCCTTCCTTCTTGTGTATGTCTATGCTTTTAAACTGGTGTTTTTGTTTGTGCTGCTGATTTGTAAAGCACTTTGAGCTGCATTCTGTGCATGAAAGGTGCTATATAAATAAAGTTCGTTCATTCATTCATCATCTGCAAATCAATGGCTCGTTCCTTTGGAGGTGAGATGAGATGGTAAGATCTTGGCAGATGCTGTCAGCAAAAGGCAGCGTGACCTCCGGGCCTCTGAGAGTCCACACTCTTCATTACAGTCAGGTAAATATGTTATTATGGCCCAAGGCAGCCGCTCACTTCCACATGGGCGAGGAGCCTGGGTTGCCTGTGGCAAAAACAAGCCCAGCATATGAAATTGGATCCAGTCCATGAAAACATTCTTTTTTGTACTATTTTGTGTTTGTTTTCGTCAGTTTGCAGTCATGGAGATTTTGATGGTCTTTCTATTCCAAAGTTTCGTCCTTCCAGTATTCTTTCACTCCATCCAACTTTTTCTCCTTCGCTCTTTATCTCCTCCATCCCTCTGCCCTTTCTCTCTTTCTCTGTAAATATTAGACTGTTAGACTATCTTTCTCTCAACCTTCTTTTGCTTTTCACTTTTTGCCTTATTTGGTCCATGATGAGCAGACTCTTCTAATGGAAAATATGGGTGCAAAGTGCAATGGGAACACATTAACAGTCTATTAGAATTTGAACTTATCAACGTTCTCTGTATGAAACAACATAATAAACATTTTTATTTGTATAGTAGTGTAAAAGTTGTATTAGTAGGATCAGTCCTCTTACCGCATTACTGATGATCTGACTGCATACTTAATTGAGTTTTTAAAAAAAAAATGAAAGTGGAATCATGGCAGTGCCTAATGATGAAGTTTTTCTGTTACCTAACCAATCAAATATTTAACACATATCCTAAGCTCTGAAACAATTCAGGTCAGACCTGAACTGAAACCAGGGTTGGGTTTTGGGTGGTTGTAGTTTAGTATTCTCACCTTAACGTCTGAGTGATAACTTGGATTTTGTAGCTCTAAACAACTGACAAGATTGCAACTAGCTTCAGGATTTACACCCAGAAAGAAGGATGTAAATTTTCATTCAGGTATAAATTTTGATGTGATTATAGAGTCTATCAAATTATTCTGGTTTTGCTTAAAGACTAGTAAGACAAAGCAATCATCACACATCAACCACTGAACCAACTCCTTCACATAGGATTCATCTCAATAGAGAAAATGGCAGCCTCTCACAAAAGCAATATATCAGCCTGTAATAAAACCTGGAACCTATTTCTTACTCTTCTCAATTGAAACCCTTTCACCTGAGAGCTGAGTCCATAAAAAGATAAATGAATTAACAGATTCTAGAAAATAGATAGAGACATATATATTCTTATAATATTAGGAATATTATAATATATTTTTTCTATATTTTCTGGTTACTAATATTGTTGTTATTATTGTTATTAATAGTGGTGGTAGTAGTGATAGTAAAAGTGAGCAATGGTTTTATTATTATTATTGATTATTAATGCTGGTAGTTATTATTATTGTCATTATTTTATTACCATTGCTTTTGTTTCCATCATTATCATCAATACTATTGTTGTATAATTATTGATATGATATGTGGAGTAGTATTATTTGGATGATGAATTATGATGATGATCAGTATTATTATTATTATTATATAGATTATTATTGGTAGGACGACATTGGTGATGATGACGTATGATGGTTACTATTATGCTTAAAAATTATTACACTGATTATCTCCAATAGTACGATGATTTTTTTTTTATTTGTTTGTTTTGTTTTGCCATTTTGTTCTGCTTTGTTTGGTTGTTTAAATTATTATTATTATCATTATTATTATTATTATTATTATTATTATTATTTATTGATTATTATTGTATTATTGCCATTTATTTCACTTTTCTCTCTTTTCTTCCACTTATTTATTTATTTACTTTTTAAAAAAAATGCATTTTCAAAAACCAAAAGATGGCTCAGGGTGCCTGACTGGTTTGGACAGCTTGGTGTCTGAGGAGCCCCCCCCCCTAGGTGCAGGGGGGGCTGTTCTAGAGGGTATCTGACCTGCAACAGGCTGGTAACCTCCTGCAGGTCTGACAGCGACCTAAAGCAGGAGAGAGCAAGGAAGGGGGAGGAGGAGAGAAAGGGGAGTATAATAACTTCGCCATAAATAAAAATAGAGAGAATCATAAATAAATACAATTCTGCCCTCTGCATCGACTATTAAGCCAAAGCTTCATTTATTTATTTATTGTTTATTTATTCATGTTGTTTTGACTGGGTTTATTGTCTGATCCTGTCGCCTCTGTTGATTGTTGCAGACAATCTCATGTATTTATCCCATTCGTGGGGGTTTGATACTAACAAAGCAATAATTGATACAGCAAAGTCAATAATTTTCACATTTCTCATAAAGAATCAGTGAGGTCGGAATCAGTCTTTGTTTTAAACATAAAAAATCTTGACGAAATACATCTTTTAATAGACTTGGTCTTGTTTAACCCAAAGTGCCAAAGGAAAGTTTATTTTCAGAGATCAGTCTTAAAGAGTATCTGGATTTACCGCACTTGGCTTCTACATTCCTCTTAATGGAAAACTATGATTTTTTACAATTTATGTTTTTATTTCCATCAGTTTTGTCAGTTGTAATAATATAATAATGTACTCATCAAAGCAACTGCTTATCTTAGAAAAGCAGCAACATGGATAAAAACAGATCCAACAAACACAAGTGAACGCATCCATAACCAACAATCCCTCAACATACATGAAAACTGTGAATCCGCACGACTAGTACGGTAGGTCAATGTTGAACCAGGAAGTCGGTTTGCAAGCAGTGGTGGTTATTTACAACTGACATTTTGCACTTTTACTGTTTCCTCTTTCAAATACGTTTACAACCATCAACTTTATTATCTGAAGTTTGTTGCCCTGTTTGTTCCTCTTATTTTAAACGATGTTCCAAGATTTAAGCAATTTCTTTAGTGAGTACAGTGTTATTATAACCAATACATCTGCTGGTCAAAGATGCAAAAATTAAACTAAAGTTGTAATGAACTTTGCCTTTCTTTGATAGATGAGTTCCTATACATAGAGGCTTTAAATGTGGTATGATAAACGGTCACAGACACATTTAACATTATTTATGGAAAACTGGGTAGAACAACATTCAAGAAGCCACAGGAGATGATCAAGTTACAGGCATTAAAAAAATGTATCCTTCAGTGCAGAACCTTGTGCATGTGTTGCTCAGATGGAAGCCCGTCGCTCCAGTCTCTGACCCCATATAATTGGCTCGCCCTTCCCGACTGTCACATGACACTCAACGACCTTAATGCTGCTTGATGACACGCTAATCCGGATGACAGCGCTAAGCCGCTACGAAGGCATCATCTCCTCGCTATGAAGCCACTGGACATTTTCCATTTCCCGGCGAGAAGGCAGAGAATTTGATTCAGTGCCGAGTTTTGACCTCTGCTCCCCTGACTGCTACTCACACATACATGAGGGGAGACTGATGGGGAGAGAGAGGAGAGAGATATGCTGTACTTAGACTGCTGTGTGTGTGTGTGTGTGTGTGTGTGTGTTATGGTGCAGCGTCTGCATCGGTGTGTCCGTGTGTGTTACTTCTTCATCTATTGTGTTTGTGTTTACAGGGCTTTTTCCATTACAGATTTTGATTTATTTTCAGTTCTCAGTTAAATTTTCAATGTATTGCATTACAGTGAGTAGTGATGAGGAAAGAAAGTGTCAATAATAGATGAGATTGATGCAACGTCTGTGTTTTTGCAACATGTGTGGATTTGCACTTGGTAGGTACACACATGCAAACAATTAACTGTGTCGTTTTAACAAACATTGTGCAGTTTTGAACTCAAAAGAGTTCAAACAAAAATAATAATGAATTTGTAATTGTAATTGGAAAGGTTTCTATTTCAAATCTTGTGCAAATAAGATCACTTGTGACCCTTTTATTTATCATAAGTTTGGTTACTGTGGACATTTTCTGGAAGCGATTCATCAGATCAGCTTTGCAAAGGTTCAGTAACTGAAAGATTGAATGAGTCACACTGCAGAGCTTCCATGTGGATGTCTTGTAGATGCGGTGACCTGATTTCTGAAACACTTTGGAGGATATACAGTACATGCATTAAACATGTCTCCAGACATGTTTTTAAAATTATAAAAATCCTCTCAAAGAACAGAGCTCCCCATGCAGGTGCTGGTGGGTCACAGGAACATATAAGATGAAAATCAAAATGAACCACCACACACTGAGATGACTTTACTGTCCCCTACTAGGAATAATAATTTGTGTCTGATATGTTTTTTTTTCCAGAAAAAAAGCTAAGTGATCTCGTAAAGAATGATTAAAATGACTTCACAGTACTCCTTTCTGCCTCACTAAAAAAAAAAAAATCAAGAGTGTATGAACATGCAAATATGTTAAAATGTTCAAAAGTTTAATTGATGGGGAGAAGATGTCTCCCACTTCACTGAGAAGTCTGTTCTCAGTGTACTGTATGTGCACCTGAGGCTTCAAGTTTCATCACACTTGTGTAATCTGCATACTGGACCGTGATTGGCTCCAAACAAGTTGTGATGTCACAAATCATGCTGGCAGGTACACACCTTGAACTCTCTCTTAACACTTTCAGCAGATGAATGTGAATAAATCCTTCTAGTGTCAAACTCTGTACATACATTATTCTGTACAGTGAAGCTCAAACATCCAAATAAATTAACAATAACTAAAACACATATTGATTGGTGGAGGACTTAAGATGAAAACAGCAGCTCCTTTGAGTGTTATTTATTTCACTTTAGTCAATAATTTTTTTCTTGTGCTCTTATTTAATGATTATAACTCTTCTGTGGAGGTAAAACATGATCAAAGGTGTGCAGAAAATACATCAGCAACATGCATTTCACAATCTTTATTATTAAAAATGAACCCAAAGAAATAATAATTAATGATTTGTTTTAATTGGTGATTATCTCCAGTAAGTATGTTTTCTCACCTGAGGTCGCCTTTGTCAGAACGGTTCTGTCAGTCCTGACCTGCCTATTATTTTTCACTACATGTTTGTATTTGCATGTGTGTGTTTGTGTGTGTGTTTCCCTGTTACCTGCCAGTGTCTAGTGATGGCATATATATCTGGGCAGGTGTGTGTGGTGTGTGTGTGTGTGTGTGTGTGTGTTTATGTGTGGTGTTCAGCAGTTACTGGCTGTAAGCAGGTGCTCAGGTGTCCTTGGTTTGAACTTGACACTCGCCTCATGAATCAATCTCCACTCCAGGGTTATCTGGCAGTAGTGTAGGCAATTGTGTGTTTGTGTGTGTGTGTGTGTGTGTGTGTGTGTGTGTGTGTGTGTGTAAAAGAGGCGGGTTAAGACTGGCCAGGAAGGTATTAACTTCTGATTGATTCATTTGGCTCTAATCCACCTCCCAGTGAAAGGTTTAGCTCTCTTTCCTCCTTTCCAAAACATTATTTACTCAGTATTCTCACAGACTGGACATAAAGGTGTTCAAAAATTCTCCAGCAGTTTTAGTTCCTCTTCACTTTATTATATTTTCATTTCAAAATTCAAGGATTAACCCTCTAAGATTACTCATTTTGGTTTATAAGGGAGTACTTAAACCTGCATCGACTGATTTTTTGTCCACTCGTGTGCAGTGGAAACAAGCTGTGAATGCAACACTGACATATCATCACCTTTTTAAGTTGAAATGTTGAACTTGTTAGCAAACAGTCGCTTCTTTCCACATCCAGCGGTTACGGAGCAACATTATCATTCATCTGGAGTCGTGTTTCTGTCCACCTGGTGAATGTAAGACCAATATTCACTCTCTTTCAGCTCTGTTTTTGCTCTCTACCAACTCCTGAGGGAAATATCTGGCTCTTTAGCCGCTAAGTGCTCCGCTATGTTCACCGGCTAGTCTACAGCTGCCGTTTGGTGCCGAGCAGGTGGGTTTTTAGAGCTTTTTCTCTGAAAACAGCTGCCTGCTGTAGCTGAACAGCACTGAGAGTGAACCAAAACAGTAAAGTTGCAGCCAGACAGCTTAACAATAAGCTAAAACTCGCTATAAGGCTAAGCTAAGGGGAACTGCAGATTCATCACTGTGAGTGACGCCCTGACATTACACGCTGTTGATTGATACATGTTATTATTAAAAACATCAATTATTGCCACTTTAAACACATAAGGCAAGTCACTGAACCCACATCTGTTGGGCTATAAGCTCAAAAGGTAACTATTCCTAAAACCAAAAATGTCATTTTAAATAACAAAGAGATCATTTTGCACGCTCTGATCATCCTCTAGCTGCTGTAGAGGCAGCAAAATTTCATTTTCTTCATCTTTGTAGATTTCCAAAGTGGCGACTGCCACAAGTCTGATGAACTGAATGGAGCTTAACAGCTGATGAAGTGGAAAATGCAGGTTGTATTTTTCTCATCTCGACTTGCTCTTACTGACAACAATTAGCAAACAGAAGAGAGAGCGAGATGAAGAGAGAAAGAAAAAGGCAATTATAATTAATTACCGGTGTTCATGTGTGGATACAGAAGTGTTTGTGTGTGTGTTAGCGTCGCATATTCATTAGATTTAATTTGTGCCGCAGCCTTCAATAGTCGTCTTTTGTCGTGTATGAGTAGAACGGGGTTTGTAGGCATGTATAGAAGCAGCTGTCTCTCATGTGTTTTTTTTTGTAATCAGCTTTTCATCCTGACAAAGAAGTCAATGCTTTCAGCTTCTTTAGACTACTAATATGCAAAAGTCAGTAAATATATACGGTATGTTTAAGAACATGTTAAATCAAACAGAAAATGTCTCTCAAACACACATTTTATATGCAAGTCATGACACATCCTCAAATTGCTTGTTTTGTCCAACAAAGAGTCCAAATGAATAAATGAATAAACTAAACAAAGACAAAGAGAGCAAATCCTCAGCTGCAATCAGAACATGTTTTGCATTTTTTTTTTGCTTGATAAATGATTTAACCATTAGTCAGTTTAATTTTTATAGATTAATCAACTGATTGATCGACTAAACCGAACTGATCAAGTTGTACCAAACCACAACCAGCTGTTCACAGACCTGAGAATTACACCAGTGACTCACCTGGGAACCCAATGTGTGTGTGTGTGTGTGTGTGTGTGTGTGTGTGTGTGTGTCATCGTGGACAGATGATTATAATTGGACTATGAATTAGCGGCTCCGGTCAGCACCAGAAAAAACTGTTGAAGAGAATGAGACTGGATGGAGGGAGAGTGGAGGTTGAAGCAGAGGGGGTAATGAAGAGCTTCCTGGTGACGGCTTCATCTCTGCAGATGGAGGGGGAGGGGGGAGGGGGGGGCAGACAGGAGGTGAGAGGAGGGAGGGAGAGACATTAATGAACTGAGTGTGCAAGAGAGTCTGACAGGGAGCATGACATGATTCATTTGACTGACAGGTGCGGAGCGGGATTATGTGTATAGTATAGTGTTGTGTGTAGTTGAGACACTGATGCCTTTTTTTTTTTTTACATTCAAACAATGAGGTTTCCTTCCGAGGATACTGATTGGAAACAGAGAGTGACATAGAGACCGAGCAGAACACAACCCCATGGGACCTTATCAGAGACATACACCTCCATAAAAACACTTGATTGGGGAGTGATTTGCTGCCTGAAGGAGGATCTCTATCTACATTCCTTTTTGCCCACCAAAATATCCAATCTTGCAGTACAATATCTGCTAGAAGACACTACAGCCATATTAAACTTTTTGATGGTTATGTTCATGCACTGGCAGCACTTGGTTAACATTTGGGAAAGATTGCAGTCTTGGTTTAATACAGAAAAACAGTCCACAATGACTTGAAGCATAACATGTTTATTGACATTTCAGCAAAACCACAATCTTTTACTAACCTAAACCTAAACACACACAAGACTGAGGATGTGAACACCGGTCTCTGGTGCCAGAGTCGTCCATCTTGTACCACCTCTCTGTGACTCCAGTTTGATATATAAATGTAGAACTTAATTCATTTGAAAAAATATTGCCTGTGAACATAATCCAAGCAGCGATTACGTTTGCCAACGCAACGTAATTGGGAAAACAGTTTAGTAGTATATGAACATAATTTCTAGGAGACAGAATTGGGATTTGTGGTGTGTGTGTGTGTGTGTGTGTGTTGGCTACCAGAGCACCCTTGGTTTCATCCTTTGTGAGGACAGCTCCCTCATATTGAAAGGAGTCAGTTAAAAGAAGGTTCAACATGCCTCCCTGTGGATTTATTCTGGACATGTCTATAACTCGAAGGACACCCTGGGGCAGATCCAGAACATGCTGGCGGGATTATATCTTCCATCAGGTCTGAGAACGCCACAGGATCCTCCATGAGGAGCTGGAGGACATCAACGAGGAAAAGGGTGTCAGGTTCTGAGTTTGCTGCAACTGTAACCAACACAAGTGAAGTTCACTGCGTAACTGGGGGAAATACTAGGTCTTATATCTCAACATCTATTGGATGGATTGCCATGAAATTTTGTACAGACGTCCATATTCTCCAGAGGTTGAATCACGGCTTGAGAACCTGACTGTGTTTAGGTCCACCAGCAGTTGAAGTGAGTCCAGTGAAATATCTACTAGACAGATTGACTCAAAATTTGGCTCAGGCATTTATGGTTTCAAGGCAGTGACTTTGGCCTCTGATTTTTTCTCTAGCACCACCACTAGGTAAAAGTTTCAGTTTGTATGATACTTTTGTTTATGACCAAATATGTGCAAAAAAATCACATTGAGCCACAGTTGTTCTTTGTACAACTCTAGCATTTTGCTCAAAGTCTCACTGTTCCTCTTAGTCTTGTTTTCTGTCACATGAAGCCCAGCAGATTTGAAAAAAAAAGCCTCTTTTCTCTCAGAAAACATTTAGTTAAACATTTCTGCCATAAATTCATTTATTTGACTTTTACCAGGCTAATAAATAAACTCTGCTTGAATGTTACACCACTTGAGACAAGGGCATAATCTATTATGTTGTCGTTGCTGGGGTTTGGTTATTACCACCAGACATTAAAATCAATAAAATTATTAATACAAATTAATAACAACGGGGCATCACCCGGAAACTGGGACCAATAATCAAACAGTAAGGTAGTCTCATAGAAGGAGTTCACTTAGGAAGCTAATGTCTGAGGGATACCAGCATCCACCGGTGAACGAGGAGGGTTCGAGTCTGAGCTCTGACTCTCTCAACCAGAATCTCATCACAACAAATAAACACAATAACCACAAAACACTTCTCTTTATAACAGAATTTATTAACCTCAGCAAGAATTACAACAAAAAACAACAGCTGTACACGGTTAAACACCCATGCAGGTGAATGCGTGTGTGGGTGACAAGATGGCGGACGTGATCTGGGATGATGGCGTCATGCGAGAGTCAAGATGGCGGGCATGACTACGGGAGGAAGTCACATCATGCAAGAATCAAATAGTGGATGTGGTGAGATGGTGAGGGACAGAGCACCGCTGTGTCACACGTTATCTGCCCACCAGATGTGCGAAGCGGTGCGAGTGTTTATGTGCATGTGTGTGCACGTAAACAGGGTTAGTAACAAGAGAGAGAACAGAGAAAGAACTCTCACACAGAGAGCATGCGGTGGCAGGAGAGTCCTGAGTGGGACAACATAAATTAGCTTAGTGCGGTGAACACAAATAAACAAACAGCAAACATCAATGCTCCGTGGAGCTTAGCAGAACAAAGGACTCGGCTGTCCGTCAATTCACACAAACAACTGTAGCAATAAAGCTTAACGAGCAATAAAGCTAACAAACAGACGTAAGCCTCTTACTTGGGTTGCTTCAGTAAGCCATCAGGTGTGTGTTTAGTCCATCAGTGGGGTCCGAGGGTTAGCTGCAGCTTGTTTCTCAATGGGCAGCGAGGAAACACAAGAGAGTCGATTCGGTTGGAAGGCAGAAGGGCATAGAAGTTATCTGCGTCTTCGTGAAGAAATCGTTTCCTTCCTTCTGCAGGCAAACAGGAGAGCGCTGCCTTGCAACAGCGGTCTCTTCTTCAGATCCAGTGAGGAAAGTATCTTTAAAGTCAGTGAGGGGGGGTAAACGTGCATGGTTGTTACCTCCGTCACAGCTTCGTCACTGTGGCGTTGGAGCATCTTTGCCAATGAAAGACGAGAGTTTGGGGCTCTCACAGATTTCACACCATGGTGCGGACTGCAGGGCAGGCTGGGAGTTGTAGTCTGTGTGAGCAGCCTTTTGGCGCTTTTCCTTTGTTTCAGGGATTAAAGGACAAAGGCGGCCTCGTGGTCAGACTCCAGGGTTTACAAGTAGGCCCGCCTTTGTCTGACCACATGGTTGAGGCCCAAACAATGTGCCGTTCTACTGAAAATCTATGAGCATAGATTCAATCTTTAACCTTCATGAACTTCATATAATATATTATGTGACTATGGGTACATCCCAAGTCTTAGGAGATACAAGAAAACCATGCGAGGAGAGAAGAAATTAGGAAATATGTTTTTAGAGACATGAGACGTCCTTTCCCGTGAAGCGTCATGTGAAGCGACATCCCGTTTCTTATGACAGCAGCAGCTGATCACAGCTGGATCAGCTGTCAGTCGGCTTCAACAGCTGTAGCGACTTCTGATGGAGTCTGTGTCTGCACACATGTGCACTGTGCTGACACTAATAGAGGCTCACGCTTATCACTGCCAGCAGCTGTTTTTTTCTCTCTGCAGCTTGTTACCTGTTTAACAAACACCTGCACATGAATAAAAACCTGCATTCTGTATTTATACTGTGTCCCGCTCCGAGGCACATGAACCATTTTCTACTGGCAGAATGTGTTCATATTATTTATTGATTATTTATCGATGTCCTGATAGTGAATTCATTATTTAATAAGCCAGAATATGATCAGGGTGTCTTTTGAACACCGGAAATTATTTACTGGACTAAATGTTTCAGGGAAAAAAAGGACATAATGTGACTCACATCAAACCTAAACGCTCAGGGATTTTCAGCCTCACGTGACTGAATGAAAATGACAATAAATTATGTAAAATATAAATGTTTAAAGTGTCTCCTGCTGACAGACAGACTCTCCCTCACTTTAATTTTATCTATAATAAAAGTTAATGGGGGAAATAACAAGATCATGAAAAGAAGAATCTAATAAATGAAGAAAGTTGTTTATGGTTCTTTTGTTGATCAGACTAGACGGTGAATTAGAAAACAAATAAAACGATACGCTTGAGTTTACACTGTTATCTGTTGTCACTTTGATCAGCTGCAGCGTCCGATCAATAACTGATGAGGGGGCGTGAAGGCTGCTCTCGTGTATCCTCGCTCGTAGCTCCTCAGAGCAGACATAAGAGACTTGGGACGGACTTTAAAAATGGCGGACCAGAACAACTTCTGGTTCAAGCGAGGATTGCGAGGAGCGAGGAAATATCAAATAAGAGACCTGGGATGCACCCTGTGAATATATGTGTGACAGTACACTAATTACAACACTCTCATCTACCTAAGTTGGAAAACTTGTTTTTTATGTGTTTAGTTCTTTAACTAAACACATTAATGAGAGTTAAATGGAGAGTCACTCTTCTTTTCTTTACATTCATAAATGGCTGGTTTGCTGAAGGACTGTGTTTCCATTTGCATATACCCTATATCTGCTAACTTAATGTTCATCCCATAAATTTCCTCGTGATTACCCATAATTTGAATGAAATGGGATCTTTTTCTCATTTTTTTTTCAGACGGAAGTTAGTAATTATTCATTAACCTCCTGATAAGCGCTCCTGAACGCGCATCATTAACTTTTTCCCTGTTATTTCCTTGCAGCTTGACTGGCAGTGTTATATAAAACATAGCCCAATTGCCGCTCTCCAGGATGCAAGGCAATTAAAGAACAGTATTTCTCCCTCTCATGAAGTAGGTCGCGGCTAATTGCATTTGACGATAAAGAGCGGGAACATACTGCGGCGGAAATTACATGCAAGGCTTGTCAAAACAGCTGTATTAATAAACATGAAGACAAAATGCCTGGAATTGAGTTTGTCTTTGGATGGCTTTCGACAACACAGGCTGCACATTTATTCCGCCTCTGACAAATTAAAAATACAAATAATGCTTTCTTGAATGTACAATGATGACAACCTTGTATACAGTAGAAAACAAACTGCAGTAAAGCAGATTTATTTAGGGACTAAGTTAATATGTCCTTCTGTGTGATTAAGAACGAGGATCAATCGCTGTCATTTTAATTTCCTGTTTATCAAAACATGTTGCGGTATAGAGTGATTAAAAAGTTAATAATGTGCAGCATGGTAACTCTTTAATTGAGCTATGAAAAAACAAGATATCTTCTTTCATGGATGTCCGCTTGCTGAGAGCAAACATCAGCTCTGTGTTCTCGGATTACGGTTGATAGTTTTTTGTTTTTTTTACCATTAATGGAACTTGGATGCAAACAGGGTTTTATCTTTCAGGCAATGAAAATGTTGATATAAATGTTATTATGGTCAGATTTATTAAACCCTGTAATTAGCTTATAAAAATGAGTTTTGTCTGAAGCTAAAGAGATATTAGTATATCTTGATCATGTTGATAATTGATCACCTGATAAGCCCGGTATTGACTCTCACCCGCTGGCTCTGCTTCTTATTCTTTTATTTTCCTTTATTTAAATGGTTAAAAGTCTCAGATCTGGTCAAGAAGGCAGCACATAAACATTGCTACGATAAATACAATAAAAACAATAAGGATTAAGAAAACACCTGCTACAAAAAAAGTGTAAATAATAACCACTAAAGATGCAGATACTGGTTTTAAGTTTTACAAAACTTTATCCTAATAAAGTAAAGGTAATAAATTAGGAGCAAAAGTGTAGAGATTGTGTTATTTTCTAGATTTTTTACTTTTGATGAAATAAAGTCAATTTTAATCACCTCTGACAATTTTTTTTCAAGTCTTTCTAGATTTTTCCAGGTGAAAGGCACAACATATTTAATTATGTTTTGGCCCAACTGGTTCAAACTCAGGGGAAACAGCATCTATAGAAAATTGTTAGAGTGCAGGCACGCAAGTATGAGTTTCTACACATGTATGTAAGCAGATAAGGAGGAAGCAGCCACAGAAAGTTATATATATATATATATATATATATATATATATATATATATATATATATATGAGTCAGACACAGTGATTGTCATCTACAATAAATGAAATACTGTGGTGCACAAGATAACCGAGAAAAAAACAGAACACAGTAGCGGTCGCCAACCCAGGGATCAAAAAAGAAAAAAAAAAGTTACACAACAGTTATGTAATTTTTTTTTATCATTAAATGCTGGATAGGAGGACATTTTTAATTTAGTTGAGCTGCTCACAACTTAAGGTGTTTTTCCCGTAACCTGAGAACTTTTTTTTTGAGAACTTGTAGGGCAAAGGTGGTTGCTTCTACCTTGTTTTTCCATTGTATTTTAAAAACCAGGAAGGATCAACGTCATTGGAAACACACTTCAGACGTACTGTACGTTATTATAATATTAAAAAGTCTTTAGTTTAAAAGTCCAATATACACACAGAGGGGAAACACTGGTTACTGCTATGCTGTTGTGTTTGCTCACCAAGTGAGCGGAGGACAATGGAAACAAGAACATAACCCAGGACAACGGCTACAAGTTCAGTTATGGGTCAATAATGGAAAAACCCTAAAATATACTTCAACCTTTGATAAAGAGTCCAGAGTAGACACTGCTTGGCTTTAGAAAGTCAAAAGCCCGGAAGGTTGAGAACCACTGGTATGTGGTAGTCAACATTTTTCAGACACTGAGCAGGTACGTTTATAGAAAGCAAATCACTGCCATCTAATAAATCTTGAATGAATGGATTGTTTATTTCAGTCAGGCGTTATAAGGAACACAACTTAATAATTAATGTGGGTATGACAACTGACAAAACATCATCACCAGTTGTTTACACCAATCCATTTCACACAATAAAAATTCATA
Source organism: Thunnus maccoyii (assembly GCF_910596095.1). Taxonomy (NCBI): domain Eukaryota; kingdom Metazoa; phylum Chordata; class Actinopteri; order Scombriformes; family Scombridae; genus Thunnus; species Thunnus maccoyii. The sequence goes on from NC_056545.1 coordinate 7,753,684, forward strand.
CAATCAATGACTGAAAAGTACGAAAGAAAGAAAAAAGAAAATTTACTCTAAATATTAATCCTAATTCTTTTACATTTTTATTATTCTCTTATATTTTAATCAATGGCAAATTGGTAAATTGAATCTAATAATTCCTAAAGAAGTAACTTAATTTCAAATTAAGCTTTAATGCAAGATTTTCAATGTGTAAGTCTCCTTTTTAAATGCCCTTATGTAAAGGATTTGATGGACATTGGCAACTCCTAGTGGTAGTATCTAGTAGCAATTTCAAATGTGAGGATTTGTTGCTTTTCTCTGTTTTATATTATTTTAAATTGAATATCTTTGGGTTTTGGGATTGCGGACGGTCAAAAGATGTCACCTTTAAAGTGCTTTTAAACCCTTTTCTGACATGTTATAAACTACATTTTTATTGACTGATCAGTGAAAGTCAGCCTGAACTCTTAATGTGTTGTAGTTTTACAAATGTTGTTGTTCTATGTTATGCTGATGTTGTGTGGTGTCTATTCGTCTGTCGCCCATCTACATCTCAACCCCGTTTTTAAGAAAAATGTCTCTTGTGCCACTCAGTTGTCTGTCCTCCGACTGTCCTACTGTTAATGTCAAACATGATGGAGGTAAATGATGGAAAGCAGCAGGTGGCTACACGGCTCCATTATTTAGTCTTTGACCCGCAGAACAAAGTAATGGCACAAACACAGTCGGTTCCCGGCCAACGTTTCCCGCACCCCTCGCAGCGCAGGGCTCTCAGAGAGGCAGACACTGAAAGACATCAAAGACAGGCTGTACAGAGAAGCATTGTTAAGCTCCACTTTGATTTGCTTGCTAACCTCTGACGACTCCTGACTCATTGCTTGATGGGCTTTTAGCTGGAAAAAGCATCCAAACATCCACAGCAGCACAGCTGGGGCTCATGGAAACCATTTCATCGATCTAAAACATCAACGATAAGTGTAATATTTTGGTGTCACTCTTGCAGAATATGTCAAGCCTTCATTTTAACTGACGGTCAACTATCACACAGGGAAATAGAGACTGATTCCTACGCCGACAGTGGCAGAAAATAGACCAAACCGCAATGCAGCCATAAGACGAGCATGATGACTTTTGTTTGTTTCTGTTAATAACTTAAAGAGAAGTTCATGTAGCTACAAAAATATGTTTTTTTTTTAGAATTAATTAAACATCAAAAATGAACAAGACAGGCTAATAAGACAGATTTCCAAGATAAAATAGGTCATATACTGTATCTTTAATTAGCCTGGAAAACAGACTGCTGTTGTTTTTTTTTTTTCTGCTTCATATGTATATAGATGTATGTTCATGTCAAAATGCACCAGCCTGATACTAAATAGTCTAAAGCCCTGCTAGTGACTCTAGATGCTATGTTGTTCATTACTCACTAGAACATGAAGAGTGTTGTGATGGATAAACTGTTCTTGAAACTGTAGTGGGACTGAGAACAGCCCATTAAACATGAGAGGGACACATCTTAAATTCTATTTTCACAATAAATGTTTTTTATTAGGCTTCATGATACAGTATATACACAGAAGCTGCTCTTCTGTATATTTTATTCATATTTAACTCTTATTTAACTGCCTGCTACACACAGACACCCCCTCAGAAAGCTCTACATAGTGTCAGCGGAGCTCATAGAGCTGCTCAGCTGCGGCTGGAAGTTGTGTAGAATCGATGTTAACCGCAGTGTGAAGTATGAATAACCGATCTCAGCTCACAACATAAAACAGCATGACTTGAATATATTTCTAAATCATTTCGAGCTTCAGAATTTCCATATTTAAAGGGACTTTAGCATCAGTGGTTTAAACTATAACCCACAAGTAATTAACATTAGTCAGCTTTAGCTTTTTATCCTTCTCTTTCATTAGCGGCTCAATTATTATTTTTTGGTCAAAACAAATTTGCAGCATTCAAACGGGTCCCACAAAATGAGGATGAGAAAATGAGGTGAAAACATTAGCTACATGTTTGCGATAATTCTTTATGTTAAGTTGAATAATCAACAGTGCTGCTAGCTAACCAGCTAATGTTACCTCTGAGTTTAGCTGAAAGCCTTTTTGCTAACATTTTCATGTTCAATATTGCTGCTAAAACAATATAATGTTAATAATTGTTGTTCAGTTATAGTTCTACGGTAGATAGTTACTGGTAGGTTTGATCATAAGCAGATGCTTACTGGTAACAACATGGTTTAGTGTGAAGATTAAAGCATTGTGAAACTGCGCCCAGACTGACTGCATGATGCTCCTGTCTAACAATGTAACTGTGTGAAGCTCTACAGTGATGTAAGTGATGAAATAATATGGTTCCCTGACGAGGTGGTGACAAAGAGACACCTTGGATTTTATTATTGTGTTGATGCTTATCGATGGCTGAAAAGCAAAACCTCCTATCTGAAAAATACACTTTTTTTTGAGAAAACAAAATAAAAAAACAAAAAATACTATGTATATTACTAGTGTGGTATGTATTGGGTATCCTTAACAAATTGCATTCTGCAAGAAAACAACAATTTTTTTTAAAACAAGTTTTCTCAAAAAAGTGCATTTTTCAGATAGGAGGTTTTGCTCTTCGGTCATCGTTATGTGCTTATTGTGCCATGGCCACTTACCGAATGAAAACAAGCTAAGCTGTGTTGAAACCAAATGTATTTTTTCAAAGTTTCATGATGTTTATAGTCAGTTTAACTCCATTTCAGAGAGTTATTGTCAAGTACAAGTAGTATCAAGCATCAGTCTTGGTTCTATTTTTAACTTAATATACCTTGCACACTGATCTAGAACAGTTGATCTGGTCTGTGTTTGACGTGTTGGACCTGCTCGCCATTCATAAACAAATATTTATCAGCGGCCATGAACCCAGAGTCCTTTATCAGCTGGTCGATGGGCTATTAATTTCCTGCTCTGTACCTGAAGCGATTCTGCCGGAACTACAGAGGATTTTGATGATTTTCATACTTCATACTGAATTTCATGGGTACACACTCCTCTATGCATTGAAATGCTTTAATGTCCTTTGGGCTTATGAAACCTCTTCAAAGCTCATAAGTGTCAAAGGGAAAAAAAAAACAATGAAAGGAAGAAAATTCAAAAATAAAGAGAGAAAGACGTGTCATTGAGCTCTGGGTGGTTGGCTGTGATGTTCAGAGAGGATGAATGAAGCGTTCAGGTGAGAGTTGCAGGTTTTGAAACGCTGTGATCGTCTGCTTGGCCGTCAATCACATCCCCTCCCTCATTGAGGAAGGTCTCATTAGAGACCCTGTTTGGCTTCCGGGTGGTTCTCACGTTCTCTCACTCATTCACTTTGTGTCCTCCACTTTTTGTTGTGATGCCTCAATCTATTTTGCTAGTATGTTATGATTATTGCAACCATACTTTATCTCCTATGATATTATAGTGTATGATGATGTTATACCATCTGGATTACGTTAATGTAATATAAGATATTACAACTTGATCATATCAACATCTGGTTGCTCTGAATGTTACTAAATATCCAGTTATTTTTTTACTACTTTTAAACTCAGCTAATGGAATAAAGGTCCAGTGGAGCACCCCTTCTTTCAGGTTTGAGTGTGCAATTAAGGGAAAGAAGGACTGTTTGATTTAGACAATTCATTTATGCATATCTGCCAATGTTTTTAAGTTTGTTAAGAACACTTGCAGATACCCAGAGCATATCCTATGTACGTGCGCACGTCACATGATAAGTTTGATAAAGTGAATATCTAAGGGAAACATGGCTGCAGCTCCAAGCATCACAGTGAGGGGAGCAACAACTGACCAAACCAGGATGAGTATCTGACGAGCAATGAGCTAACTCCAGTATCTACTGGAATAACATCCATATTGGACTTTCTTCCTTCATGCAGCAAGGTGGAAAGTAAGGTTGTGGAGGTGGAGGTCAGAGTGGTGGATGGCTGTGCAGCGAATCCAGATTTCATGCAGGAGAGCCAGAGTTTGCGTTGGTAACTGTGCTGACTGATCACAAACATTAGCTTAAGATTGATTAGCTGGCACGGCTGGCTGGCAATTTTCTATATTGTCAACAAATCTTATGTGCAGAGCCAAACCAACAATGAACTAATATACTTACAAGTGTTTTGTGTGTATGAAAAGCCTGATATACCTTTTTTTTTTTCTCTGTACCTCCATTGTTGTCCAAAAACTATTAAAAACATGTCAATAAGCCACACCGCTGCACTGAGTGACGTGTTCCAATTTCTCAAAGAACTTCAGTATAAAGTCCAGAGGTTGTAATATGTAGCACACTTAGCTTAGCTTATTACTTTTTCTTTTACACCAGTGGAGGTCTACAGCACAGAGGAATAAAATATATCAGGATTTGGATACACAGACAATACTTGTAAGCAGATCAGTTCAGTGTTGGTTTGACTGTACGAGTTTGTTGACAACAATAAAAAAAAAAAAGAAAATCACCAGCTTTATCCCTTTTTTTTTATTTCCATAACCTTCACATGTAGCAACTAATGAATTAATAAGGTATAGATATGTGGTTAGGGTTGTGGTGTCGGCACTGATAAGGACAACCAGAACATATATGCAAATACACAAACACGGAGCTACATAAAATCAACTTCACATATCACTGTACACATAATACTTTAATATCTGAGGGAAACATGGCTGCACTTTCCCTCTGCGTCGCAGCGAGAGGCGCTATAACAGACAGAAACAGTGATAGACCAGATATGAGCTAATTCCAGTGAGATTAATTAGCTGGTACGGTTTAAATGAAATGAAACCATGAAACCTGCAAAGAGGATGAAGGTAGAAAAGTTTGAACAGTGAACTTCTAGCTTTTAATGGACCAGCATCAATAACACAATGAGGTGCATGCAGCTGCTGTATGTAAGAGCTGTTTGTTATATAACCTCATATCCTTTTATACAGCTCTTATTTCCCATCCACCCTTTTTGTTCTTCCTCTCTGTCTCTCTCCCCTTTTCTCTCTTCTCCATCGATCCTCATCTGACCACTCGCCCACTTCAAGTACGTCTTCATCTCAAACCCATCTGTTAAACAGACGGACCTGAAGAGGCCAAGAACTCGCCGCTGCTCTCGCCAGAAAAACATCTCAAGTGCATTTCTATTGGATATCATTATCTCTGACTCAACCTGAAGGCTAATGTGAGTCTATGGAGGTAAGCATGTGATGAAACCACATGAAAATCTGCAATAAAATGTAAAAAAATAACAACCTGAAAACACAATTCTGTTTATGATTTCTTGAACAGATCGAGTCTTGGAGATTCGACATTTTAACATGACAGTCTACAGAGAGAAAGAAACTGAGGAAAGAGTGCAGAAAGAATAAACTTTGTGAAAATGACTCTTTAGCTGTCTCGACTTTTATTTTTCAGAATGAAGAATTATAAAATAGTGATATTTGTGACACACAACATGAATGGAAGGATATGTTTTTACACAGAAAAGGGTTTTTTAAAGTAAACTCTAGGCCAAATCCACAAAGAATAGATTGCGCCTGCTAATAGCACCATGAATTGTGCAGCATTTTCACCCACAATCTGCCCCGTTTTAAGGTCCTATTCACAGAGGATATTGCACTAATGATATGACGGCACAAACACACCCATAACCTTCTGCAGCTGAGTGCAATTTGCCCTTGTTTTGCGTCTGACTGAGTGAGCAGAGCGGTTTCTCAGTGTTTCAGGCTTTTCTCCATATTTCAGCACACAGATTGGTCCATAATGAAAACTGCAGAGAACACAAAAGCCTCAAATTGCATGTCTTTAATTAGCAGAAGTGCGCGCACGCACACACACACACACGCACACACACACACACACACACAGCTCTCCACAATCACAAACCAACTTTCATGTATTTTGCTTCTCTAGTAATCTGCATCTATAACACAATCTACTGACGTGTCCATCAGAATAGGCTGCAGCTATTCATGTGACTCGGGCAGGTCTGAAACGTGTTAGATTAATGTCTGAGTCTTACAATAATGTGGTTCAGGTGTCACTGAATATATGTTCTGTTTAATACCCACGGCTGGCTGCAGCATCACACAGCAGCTGAAACGATAAGTGCGTCTCCAAACTGAGAAAGTCGCATGCAACACAGCACAGCAACGGTAACCTTATTAACACCGGATCGGTCAGGTTCTTACGGTAATTAATGTTTTGTGTTCTGCTGCACTTCCACACTAGATCAGCTGTTACACACGGATTCAGGTTTATGAGGTGAAATTGTTTGTAATATGACTGAATCCTGAGGTCCATCAGCACTGTCAGGACATTTTTATTTTTTAAGTGGCTGAAAGTCCGAGATAAGCCTAGCACCTCATGCCCACTCGATCCCTTCAACCTCTCAAATGTCTGACTGAAGATTTCACCCTTGATATCATTCGATATCATTCAAACCTCACAAGCTTGAAGAATCGAAGAGAGAGAGAGGAGTGAGTGTGTGTGCACAGTTAACACCAACTATCTGAAGATGCTAATAACCTTAATTGCGTGTGGCTATTAGAACTGGTCTGTGAATTATCTTGTTTTTGCAACAAGGCTTATTTGCATAGAAAGGGGACAATTTTGCACCAAATTTATGAATATTATCCAATTTACATACATGCAAATGGGACAGGCGCACCATGATGCTATTTGCTTGGCAGCACGGTTTGTGGTGCATTTCAGCTGCACAATCCTTTTGAGGATTTGGCCCTCTGCTTTTTAATGAAGTACACATGACTCTATATTTCGCCTGTGTATCTGGGGTATTTGAAGGGACACATTTATAATTGTTAATTAACATTACCATATTTGATCTAGCTATCACTACCATAGTTTTCTACATATGTTTTTATGCATTTCAGTTATGTAATGTAAGCTTTCAGTGCTATCTGAGCTATAAATCAGTGAGGAAACATTACATTTGGTAAAGTAAGTGTCAAATTTAAGTGTTTTAAATATTCCCAGAAGCTTTGATATAAAAATTAAAAATGTATTATTATTAGAAATAGCAAGGAAAGCTAAATTTAAAAAAAAAAAAAAAAAGTCTCAGACTGAGCTACAGCAATGAATAATGTGCTGTTTCTACACACGGCTCGCTCGATCTACTCTGCATCCATGTGCTGATGAATGTGCGGACTAATTACCCATTAAACGCATCAATATGCTGCATTATTAATTGGAAGCAAACCGTAAGGCATTCAGCAGAGTTTAGTATTTATGTGTTGAATAACCAAATCAGGATATTGATCATTGTGTTTTAATAGAGGACAGCTTTGTTGAACGGCTTCGACTTTCGGGATGAATAACCAATAATCTGCTTCCTGTGAAGACTCTCACATGAAGACATGGAAGTCTCCTACAGGAAATAATTTTTGCTTCATCGTAGTGGGCTTTACCTTTTCCTTGTGATGTTGAGTGTTGATCCAAACAGAGTGCACAACTCACAGCTTCTCATTGTGTTGCTCTGATGGCCCCCCTGCTGTTCCTCAGTACTCTCAACAGACCCCAAACAAAACCCCTGCAGCAGCAGCTCTCTCCACACTATGAAGCCTTTAAACATATAGACTGCAATATAGACTTCATTCCTCACAGGCTGGTGTAAATGTGCGGGAAAAATCACTGTTTTGAAATGCTACAAGTCAAGTCAATTTATTTATAAAGCACATTTTAACACATAAAAGTGCTTTTACAAAAGCTTTGAAAGTACTGACTGCATACCTGCCAACATTTAGGTTTCAAAAATACTTATGTTTTTTTTTCTTTTGGGCGGGGAAGTGAAATTTTACTCGAGTTGACAACAGTGCAACAAAACCACAAGTAAAAAGCTAACAAGTAATTTATTAAACCACCTGTTCAACAAGCATAAACACGTAGAAAAGCCATATTTTCAACTGCTTAACACAACCACCGCGTGCTGGTTAAGCTAATAACACGAAAGCTGTCTGTACGTAGCTGTAACTGTTTATTTGAGTTTGCCATATATCTTAAAATTTGGCTAATTCAAAAACTTAGCTGCTGGCTGAGACAAACCAGCCCCTCCTCCTCTCTACCAGCGGTACCTGCAGGCAGTGAATCACATCAGCAGCAGAGGGAGGAGGACAGAGGACGGGAGGAAAGACTGCCTGCGTAGAGAGCAGCTGTGCACATGCCCTTTTGAATCGGGTCGTGGTGACAGATCGGTTGAAACTGTGCGTTGCGTTTGGATCGTGTGTGTAGATCGTGTTTCATAGATGATCTGGGGGCTTGAGTAACATCAGACAAACATACAAAACTTATGGATCCATGTTCATGATGATTATTCACGACAGAGAAGGTTGAGGTCCATGCAAAATTACAGGAGTTTCGCGGGAGAAACAACAAAACGGGAGAACGGCAGGAGACGTGTTGGCAGGTCTGTGAATGAAAAATGAATTGATTGTACTGGTAAATGTGTATAAATTTGTGGAAATGTAGTCTCTCAGTTGAAGCCTTTTCAATCAACAAATTGTCATTGTATTCATAGCCGTCCTAGAAGCTCAAGGTCTGTCAGTCCAACAGTTTGGTTCTCAACAAGTATATATTGCAATAAAGTTTTGTGCAGGCATCTCCTGACTTTTTATCTGGCCTCACTAACAGGTCAAAATTTCCACTCTTTCAACACATCATTTCATGATATGTTACCCCTAAAAAGAATAACGAGAGTTCCTGTCAACCTCAGCTGTACTTTGAACGTAGCATGCAACACTGCAAGCATGTAAACAATAATAGCTACGTCTGACAATGTAGAGCTGAGCCTGAAAAACTGAGATGAGTCTGAGATTTCCTAAAATGGCTAAGAGGATAAACCTTTTTGATTTAATTAATCCTGCAATAACAACATTTATTTGGCCACTTGCTACGGGCAGTGGAAACATGTTGAGAACAAAACATTGACATACTGTAGGTTGATATGTTGAACTTGTTAGCAAACAGTTGCTTATTTCCACATCCAGCGAGCAGTTATGGAGCAACATATCATAAATTTGGAGTCATGTTTCTGTCCACCTGGTGAATGTAAGACCAATATTCACTCTCTTTTAGCTCTGTTTTTGTTCTCCACCATCTCCTGAGGGAAATATCTGGCTCTTTAGCTGCTAAATGTTCCACTATGTTCACCAGCTAGCCTACAGCTAACTGTGTCTGTTTGCATTTTGGTGCTGAGCAGGTCATGTACAGTAGGTTTTCATGGCTTTTTCTCTGATGACAGCTGCCTGCTGTAGCTGGAAACGATGCTATGAGAGACGCTGAGAGTGAACCAAAACAATAAAGTTGCAGCCGGACAGATAAACAATAAGCTGAAACTCACTATGAAGCTCCATAAAGCCAAGGGGAGCTGCAAAGTCGCTGATAATTCTCTGTAGGGTCATCACTGTGAGCGTCACCTCTCACATTACACATCATTTGATGAATTACTATTTTAAAAACATTGATAATAGCCACTTTAACAACATGACCTTATGACCTTTGCTGCTCACCGGACAAACTTTATCCTTTATGTCCTGGTAAAGATCTAAGAATAAGAAAGTTGTTCTTGTTTTATATATTGTTACTGAAATTTAAAGTAGATAACAACAAGAGAACAATATGAGCACATACAAGCAGCAACACATTGCATGCACAATGCATTACACATCATACTTCCACTACTTCCCTCACTCATCTCACTACAGACTCCTAACCGCTGTTTCCATGGTACTCTGCTGCTCTCTTCCTCGCTTTCTGAAGTGCAGAGCAGATGAAGGTGGATCAGGGCAGCGGAGAGCAGAGCAGAGGCCAACATGGGGGCTTCTCACAGACAGATCCCTCATTCTTCCTGACAAGGTTGGCAGTCTGAGAGGCAGCGTAAACAGCCTGTTCACACAGCTCATATATTACACCCATCAGTAACACTGCACGCACACACACACACACACACACACACACACACACACACACACACACACACACACACACACACACACACACAACAAGTATCACATAATGCCAAGGGTACATATACTGTTTCCAACATTTATTTATCCAGGGACTGTCAAGTCTTTTTCAGCAACACCTGCTTCACATCTTCACATTTCCACTTTTTCAGACCAGTAAAACCCCAGCGGCAACTGAAGGTTTTGGAAGTTAAATGTATGGCTCAAGAGCTCTGAAACAGTAGTAGACATACAGAATTATTTACACATTCTCTCAGACACTCCAGGTATTCAAAATGGCAAGCACACTTCTCAAACTTTTGACAGTTTGTTTTCAAAGGAAGGACCCTGGAACCTCAAGAGGTCCAGCAGTAACTGGACTTGAGTGTCTAAAGTAAAGCACATACATATACTGTTGCCTATGTTATTTTTTTCCAGCTCTGAACCATAGTGAAAATCTCCGCTTTAAAATAAATTAACCGGAATATCTAGAATGTCCAATTCTTGGTTGACTTGAGCATCACAGGAGTCTGACAAAACTATACTGGATGCACTTCATATACATTTTTGTATATAATTTGGAAGCGTAATTACATTGATCTTGTGTGGGCTGTGAGGTTCACTGGCTCAGGTTGGTCTTTAGTGACTTTGTTCACTTATCTGTGACCAATTAATTTATTTAGAATCTGGTGACCACAGGAAGTTCAATTCTGGTGCAAAGTGAAAAAGAGGCTGGAGATTGATTCAAGGATTCACATTTTTTTCAAGTCTATATAATGTATATATATTTAGGGTGTGCCCAAATGCAAATATGTAATTCGGCAAAGCACAAATAGTGTTTTTTATTCTTTCTTTTTTTTTTACGAATATTTGTTTCATACAAATATTTTTAAAATTATTTGTTTTTGGGAAGAAAAGAAAAAAAACATGTCAAATATCCGGTGTGGGGACCTTCTTTGTAAAGTAGTTTATTCATGTAGTTTATTCATATACACTTATTGTAACACTTGAATTTTCTAAAATTAAAAGTGCAATAAAAACAAAAACAGGATTTTTAAGCCTCTTTTCACTTTTATTCAAATACAAATACAAATCATTTTGCTGCCTCAACAAAGACAGATATAAATACAAATACTGGCACATCCTTGATCTATATGTATATGTGTGTATATAAATATATATATATATATATATATATATATATATATATAGACGGGTGACAAATTAAAAGAAAAAAGAATAATTAAAAGAAAAACTGGTCCAGGTCTGAATGTTTGACCCCTACAGTGAGGGGATCTGGTGGTTCTGGGGCACTTTGCTGACATGGTTTGGGTCCACTTGTCTCCTTAGAGGGAAGGGTCACTGCAAATCAATACAAAGTTGTTCTGAGTGATCACCTTTATCCTATGATGAAACATTTCTATCCTGATGGGAGTGGTCTCTTTCCAGGATGACAATGCCCCCGCCCACAGGGCAGGAGGGGTCACTGAATGGTTTGATGAGTATGAAGATGATGTGAATCATACGTTATGGCCTTCACAGTCACCAGATATCAATCCAGTTGAACACCTATGGGAGATTTTGGGCCGACGTCTTAGACAGTGCTCTCTACCACCATCATCAAAACACCAAATGAGGGAATATCTTTTGGAAGAATGATGTTCCTCAGTCATGGCATTGACTCTCCAAGTCTCTGGAACTCTTCTGGAGGGATGAACACCATATCATCCTACCTATTAGGATGCAAGTGAGTTTTGTTTTGGCACAAAATTGGAATGCTGTTGTCACCAGAAAAATGACAGCATTTGTTGTTTGTTTGAATGCCTAAAACAACCTAATATACACAAAGTTGACATTTTCTTCACATGTGACCTGTTGTACAAAATTGTTTTTAACCAAATAGTTTCTAGTTGCCTAAATTTTGAGCCTTAACTATTTGGGTAGAAGATCAGAAAATATGGTCATTTTTTTTAAACAACTCTTTTAAACCACTTGGTTCTCGTTTCACAAACATCTACAACTTTTAATGTTATAGTCCCAGTTTTACATAAAGCAACTGTGTCAACTGTCTGATGTGAAAAATGTCTGCAAAAGAACACACTGAGCTGCCAAGTTTCATCACCGCGCCAAATGTAAATGTGGTCATGTGACTCCAGAGTACTTTGAATAACAAGTTTAATGAAAGGGCAGGACAGGTATGACACTGAACACCTGCATCGACATATAGTAAATACATGTCTTCATGACTGTCAAGACTGCTTAAATGTTCAGTGAATACACACACGCACGCAAGCACACACACACACACACACACACACACACACACACACACACACGTCAGTTGGCATCCCTGCCTCAGTTTCATCTGGAGGAGCTCAGGGAACTCAGTGCTGCTGTTCATTATGTTTAAATAGATGATGATAATGATGATGATGATGATGATGATGATGATGATGATGATGATGACACTTTATTAATCCCCACAGGGGAAATTCTTCTTGTTGCAGCAGCTCAAAATTAGAAGAAAAAGTAGAGCAGTAACCTTGTGCAGATGCATTGTGGGAAAAACGGACATCACCTCTGCCAGATGAAAACATTATTCATTCTCTTTACATGTTGTATGACTCTTTTACTCACACAAGGACACACCGCTGGCAGCTGGATGCATCAGACAATGTTCGGTTCAAACCTTTGGTGGTTTTCTTGGGGTTATGGTGCTTCTCTACCCACAAGGTCGAGCTTAAATCCAAACGTTTTCTTATACAAACTTATATTTTGAGGGGCTTTCAAATGGCTTCTAAAGTTGAATCATAAAAGGGAACAAAGCAACTCTTTCCAGAAACCTACAGTAATTTTTGATCCCCAGCTGAACTTTGAGAAGCATTTTTAATCAGTTATTCAGTCCTGTTATTTTCATTTAAGAAACACTGCCAACCTACACCCCTTCTTATCTTTCCGAAAGCTTGAACAAGCATTGTTTTGTCTCCTCGCGTCTCGACTATTGTAGTGCACTATAATCTTGTTTAAGCCAAGAGGCTGTAGCATGTTTATGCGTTCAAAATTCTGATGACTAACAAAGACTCTTTAGCATTTCCATATTATACCTTCATTACACTGGCTTCGCGTTACATTCAGGGTTTAATTTTAAACGAGGCATATGATGCTTTTGTGATTATCTGTTATTTTTATACTGTTATGATGTCAGATGTCTATGTTAAACATGGTCAAAGGTCCGAAACTTGAGGTGAACATTGGTAAAAATGCTCCCTGAAAGTCAAAAGCCAGGGCTCCAGTTTCCCTAAATGCTTTGTTTGCAAAGTTACCACTACTTCCCATCATGATGATGTCAGAATGTTTGTGCACGCTCACAAACAGCCGTCATTCTGTGACTCTTGTTGCTAAGGTTGTTCCACAAGTTTATCACATATTTTGGATCAGATTTCAGCTCAAACTCGTACAGATGTACAGTAACAGTCAAGAGTTTGGACACATGTTCCCATTCACTTCAATGAGAGTGTGTAAAGATATGTAAAGAGTGTGTTAAATCCTTCTAATTGCTTTTAATTGCACAATTTAACTCCACCAAGTGCTTCTGCTTGTTCAAAGTTTAAGGTTCATACCGGACTTCTATCCTGGATCCCAGATTTTGTAACAGTGTCCCTCTGAGGGTCAGATCAGCAAACTAAAGAGAGTTTTAAATGTCATCTCAAAGTAACTGTATTGAGATTTCTGTTGTTCTTTATTGTAAATATTTATTCAATTCTTTAATTGTCTTTTTTATAACTATGAAGTACTTTGTAACCCTGGTTTTTAAGTGTCATATACATAAAGTTTTACTAACTTACATGTTGTCAACTGTCAACAATCTTTGATGATAATAATGCATTGTTTAGGATAATCAATCAGGAATCATGTTACCCCAGTTCTTGTGCTATATAAAGAATGGATGATTATCAGACAATAATGAATAATGCATCTCATCACTGCATGCGTTTTTGTTTTTTTCAGAATTTCAGTGATGGATCCTGGGGGCTGTTGCATCATCTGTGGCAGCGACTGTCTGCAGAAAAGTTGGATCTTTTGCACACTTGGAGGAAGCTCATACAGTATGTCTCTACTGTGTTGCAGAATTTGGGTAAGTTATTGATCATAGGGGTGCTATTTCTTTGACTCAGATAGAGGCTCAAACATGGTTCTATTAAATTAAACCTTTGAGAAGGATAAAGTCACTGAGCACGGCAGTTTTATTTGGCCTTGGAAGTAGTAGTTTGATAAAATCATCTCAATTCAAGGTCCACATTCATGCTTTTTCTGGGGCTTTAGTTGGGTTTTTTTTCTGTCAAAATATACTAATTGACATAGTTTTGAATAAGGGTGTTCACACTGTGAACCATAACAGAATAATGTTTACACACAAGTGACAACATGCACTCTAAAATCTGTCATTTTTAAAATTTAGTTTGGCAGGAAACTATTGCCATAAAAGATAAAAGAAATGGAAAAGAATTGAAAAATTGAAATTAGCAGTTGATGTCCATTGTGCACCTCTTTCCTATAAAAACAGTAATACTGCACAGTCAATATTAGTTCATAGTATGTGCTCAGTAGTATAAGTTTATGGTATGAAATTGGGATATATTGATGCAAAGAACATGAGTTCTATCTCACACAGGCTCTGCCCTCTACTCTCTCTATGGGTAATACTCTCTTCTTATCACATGCACACAGTCGCCCACTGAAATTTGCATGTACATAGCCGGCCAATCAGGACCATCTGGTGAACATTCCCCCATCAGTGCAGGAGGACTTATGTTATCGGGGGTCCCCACAGCATCTGTTGCAAGAACACTGCTGGGTCAAGTGACCTCCTACATAATGGTGTTCACAGATGCACCCTCACGGGTTGGAGGGGCACCTGTCTGGGGAGAGCGATAGGTGGTGTGTGGCCTTCAGGGGAAAACCGACACATAAACCTCCTTGAACTTCAGGTGGTGCTCCTGGTTCTCCAACACTTCCTGACTCTGGTTCAGGGGAGACGTGCTGGTGAAAACAGACAACCGCACCACAGTTGCCTACATCAACAGGCCGGGCGGAGTCTGCTCCGCAGCCCTGTTGAAGATAGCGGAGAGCCCTCCACATTCCGAATCTGGAGAACAGGGGGGCCGTCCTCATGTCGAGAGGTGGCCCTCTGCAAGATAAGTGGGTGCTGCACCCCGAGGTAGTGCAGCAGATTTGGAACCGGTTCCGGAGAGCGGAAGTGAGCCTGTTTGCCAGTCGAAAGAACGCCTGCTGCCCGCTCTGTTTCTCCCTGATGCCGCAAGATGATCCATCCTTAGGGGTGGATGAGAACTAGGGTTACAATATTGTAACCTTCGATTTCCCATTTTGATATTTTTTCATTGATTTTCAGTCAGTTTAACCTACTGTAATGTTATATAATGTCAAAACAAAGACTGGTGGTTTGTTGATATTTCATCTGAGGTATTGCGTTTAACGTGCGGATAAACAAACGTCCTTCCTCCCTCCACCCCCACATCATTTCAGTGCCTGGCAGACAAACATGAGAAAGACATAAGTCACAGAGTTTCAAAGTTTTTACGAAGTAAACAGCTCTTTGATTGGATGTTGCATAATGATGCTGTGACTAACTGTTTTTTCCATGCGGTTATTCCACAAAGATCTGATGACCTCACATAAAACATAATCTAACCTCTCTGGCTTCTGCAATTATTTAGTATTTATATCTTTTCATTTGGTATAACTCCAATTAGTTTAATGGCATCCATAAACTGTTTAAAATCAAATGTACTGTATGTGCCAAAAATAACTAGGAAGTGATTATAAAAATACCATCATTTGAGTAACCCTGTCCTTTTACATGTCACAGCATTGAAGTCAACCCAATAGTCCAAATTGTCATGTAGTGAGTGAGGCAGGCGGACCCAAATGCAGGAGATGGCAAGCAGGCAGGGTCAGATGCAGAATATTTAATGATAACAGGGAACACTAACCATAACCACAGACGACTCGACAAAGACTGAACTGAAAACTGGACTATTAAATATACAGGGTCTGATTACAAACCGCACACAGTTGAGTGAAACAAGACACAGGTGAAACACATGAGGTAATCAACAAAGGCGGGGAAAATACAGGAAGTAAAGGTAACAAAACACAAGGAGAAAACATTTCAAAAATAAAACAGGAACTAAAGTAATCAGACAAGGAACAGGTGACACAACACACAGGCAGACTGGGAGCTGATAAACTGGGGAAGACACTAGGAGCAGGGCTTGCACAGAGAAAACCAAATCCAGGCAACATAAATGCAACACAGAAAACCCAAGAGAACAAAAAACACAAAGAGTCCAAAAACAGAAAGTCCATTAAGGATGTGACACAAATAAGACAAATACAAAGTCGGTAACATTTTACTGTTTACATTTTAACAATTATTACAAAAATGCTTTAAAAACCCCATGACAGAACCACAGCAGTGTAATATATGTGCCCGTTAAGCCATTTAACAAAACCCATGAGGCTTCAGATTTCCAACACAACTCATTAAATCTAATCTTTGAAATGAAAACGTGGCAGAGAAAACTGAATTAACAACCCCTTCTGTAAAACCATTAATATTTGTTTACATACACTAACATTTGCCTTTTATATATTGTATTTCAGAGAGAAAACTGTATTAACCAGGGGCCTAATTTACAAAAGTGTTTTTGGATTTACTCTGAAGTGAGGCTAAAATGATTCAGAAATCTATCAAAACCTCATCAGCTGTATTTCATGGACTGACAGTCAGATGGGAAGACTTAACAGAAGCAAATCTGTCCACTAAAAATTCAGTTTGCATTCTACAACATGGTTTTGCCTAATACGTTTTGAAGGAAATGCAATTGCTACATGGATTGTTTTCACTGGCGATGTGTTTTCTAGTGTTACACTCTTATGGAGGTGGTTGGGGTGGACGGTGGACATAAGAGGTGCAAGATTTTGACATGTCAGGTTTAGGCTTCGCAAAAAAACAGAAAAACAACTGGTTAAGGTCTGGAAAAACATGGTTTTGGTGACTGAACAAACTGAGCAACATTAGCATTCATTGGGATTTGTGTTTGCGTGCACCTGGTGAATGAGTCCAATATTCATTCACTTTTAGCTTCGTTTGAGTCTTCATTACCATATGTGGAAAATATCTAGCTCTTTAGCTTAATGACCAGCTAGTTGCTAACTTTGTCTTTGGGCCATTTATCTCTGGACAGGTAGTGTAAAGTGGGTTTTTAGAGCTTTTTTGCTGAAAACACTGCTTATGAGAGCTGTGAGACTGAACCAAAACAGTAAAGTTGCACAATGTAAAACTGAAACAACCATTTAAAACATACCGACACGCTCCGCAGAGCTGTGACGCTTAGCTCTGTGACTTGAATGTACGGTAAAGCTAATGCTAAAACATAAGAAAGCTGAGGCTATGAGCACCTAAACTACAGTGACCAGATGTCTCGGTTTGGCCGAGATTGTCCCGGTTTCAAGCTGGGTTTCAAAGATTTGTAAAACACTAAAATGTCCTGGTTTTCAACATTCACCACCAAATTGTCCCAGTTTTCACCACTATCAAAATAACTTGTTTTCAGTGCCACTCATTTTTACTTAACCCAATGCACCATGCGTCTGAACTCAACACTGATTTGTCTGTATGTGTGTGTATCAATGAATGTGGTTAGTCAAATGGTTAGCTATCATGCTGAAGAGAGATTCAGTCTTTTCTAAAGAGCTCCAGGAGGCTTACTCCTTCCTTCAGTAAGTACCCGGCAACGAAAATGCTGTGTTGTGCACACACTGCAAGACATTTTCAGTAGCACACGGTGGCGATGCCGATATAAAGGATCATATTAAGACAGCCAAACATAAGTGGTGGTTTCCCTGAGAGCTGAGAGCTCCAGAAAAGAAATTGTAACTAAGAAGATTTTAGTTATTAACAAGGTGCAATTGTGATGTTTTAATCTTTGTAAACTCATGACCAGCTTGTGGCATAGCATTGTGAAGATGTAGGTTAACGTTATTTTTACGTTATAGACTATAAAGTTATTTATAGGCCACAAATAAATTTATACCTTGTTTTGTTTAAAAAAAAAAAAAAAAAAAAAACTGGCAGAGAATGTCAAAACATTATTTTTCCTCTGCTGAGGTGCTGTCCATGGTGTTGAAAGGTGCGCTCGGTAGGTGTGCTTGGCAATGAAATAATTGTCCCCCATTCTGATGAAAACACCTTTGGTGTGTGCATAAGCACATATACAGACGGGTGACAAATTAAAGGAAAAACTGGTCCAGATCTGAATGTTTGACCCCTACAGTGAGGGGATCTGGTGGCTCTATTCTTTGAGGGGCATTTTTGCTGGCATGGTTTGGGTCCACTTGTCCCCTTAGAGGGAAGGGTCACTGCAAATCAATACAAAGTTGTTCTGAGTGATCACCTTTATCCTGTGATGAAACATTTCTATCCTGATGGGAGTGGTCTCTTCCAGGATGACAATGCCCCCGTCCACAGGGCTCGAGGGGTCACTGAATGGTTTGATGAGTATGAAGATGATGTGAATCATATGCTATGACCTTCGCAGTCACCAGATCTCAACCCAATTGAACACCTATGGGAGATTTTGGGCCGACGTGTTAGACAGTGCTCTCCACCATCATCAAAACACCAAATGAGGCAATATCTTTTGGAAGAATGATGTTCATCAGCCTTTGCATTGATTCTTCAAGTCTCTGGAACTCTTCTGGAGGGATGAACACAACTCCCATCAGGATAGAAATGTTTCATCATAGGATAAAGGTGATGACCCAGAACAACTTTGTATTGATTTGCAGTGACCCTTCCCTCTAAAGGGACAAATGGACACAAATCATACCAGCAAAATGCCCCCCAAAGCATAATAGAGCCACCAGATCCCCTCACTGTAGGGGTCAAGCTTTCAGACCTGTACCGGTTTTTCCTTTAATTTGTCACCCGTCTGTATGTGCGTATGCATGGATGTGCAGTACACTTAAGGTTCCTGGTCTCGGGATTTGAAAATATAAACCCTAACCTAAACATAATCATAAAAACATGAATTATTCTTCAGCATGCATTCAGTGTGAACGTTTTGCAACTTTGCAGATACTGTACATAATTCACACATCATAATATTTATTTCAAAACGTATTTACTGTCTCAAATGAGTCCTACATAAACGTCTTTTGGGAGACAGGGTTGACAGGCAGTAGAACCAAAACTTTTAAAATTTTTACTCAAATACTTTGGCTTAAATATTTCAAAACACAGATGGATTTCTTAGCAGAAAACATGAAAATTTCCTACCATAACTGTTATTTTATTGTCAATCTGTGACAGATTATAGTCAATGACTTTTAGCTAAATTGTAAAATGCAACCAACATCTTCACAGTAACATCAGTCCCTGAAAATATCATTTGAGATTACAGAGACTCCACATTATTTGCCTTGGGGGGATTTTAGTTGTTTTTTTTTTGTTTGTTTGTTTTGACCAAAGCAGATGGATAACTTTCTGTCTCATGTGGTTTTTCTGTTATGTTATTTTAAAATTAGGGGAGATGTTTTAAAGAAAGAGGGAAAATCTGCATAACCAGTTTTAATGCTGTCATTCTTATTAACTATTGTGCAGAGTGATGTCCCATCATCAGTTTCAGCTTGACCACATACATTTAACCGATTCACTTCTGCTCCACAGCATAAACGCCCCATTACCAAGACATAAAAGTACCGAACTCATCTTTTTTAAATATGATGTTGCTATTACAATGACAAGATTAAGGTTTGATTTTTATGGCCCTCCACCTTGCTTAAGTAAATTAGTTTGAACTGTGAGTCTGGGAGGTGTTTGACACTTCACCCTCTGCATATGTCTGCCATTTAAGACCAATAGTCAAACCGCCTACTTGACAGGTTGGCCCATGAACTTTAAAGTCACCTCAATATCCCAACTCAAAAAAAAAAAAAAAAAAAAAAAAGAAATAAAGAAGAAGAAGAAATCCATTTTAACTAGGAGAGAGGGAGAGAAAGGAAGACAGAGTGTAGGGGAGAGCGATAGAGACAGCGAAAGAGTCTCAGCGTGTCAAACCCAAATACTATTATACTTGTTATAATTCATTATTATTTCAATGACAGGGGTCCTGGTCTGAAGGTGACTTCATTACATTACAGGTTATTGCCTCATATATCAAACTTGGGTGGCCCCAATTTTTAGGCAGCAGAAGTGTCTGGCTGACTGTGAAATTGACTGCTCTCCATCACAGAGTACAGTAATTAGATTAGCCTGCTGGTTATGTATAAAACAAGAGCAGACAGAGCTAGCTGCTCTCCTGAGGCTGCCAGCAGGGACGAGGACAGCAATATGATGATGAGGGCGTACAGACATGCTGTAGCATATTGTTACTGTACAGGACGTATGTACTGTATGTGTATGTGGGCCTGTGTTATGTCACATTTGGGGACCAATTTCATGTGTTAAATAAGTACTGGGGACAAATACGGGATCCCCAGTTTGTTTTTGCAGCAGTCCTCCTGCACACATCAGCACTTACACTCCAGTCTCATCCATGGGACCCTGGGTCACATGACATGCTTGGTCATGGTTGATATCTAAAGGTGTTGTCTGACTAACGCAAAGCGAAATTGGTCATGAACAGACACAGATTCCCTCTAGGTGTAGCAAACTGAGGTAAAGTGAGGTAAACTGACATGTCATGATGTGAAAATGTAAAAAAATGAAAGAACAAAAGTACAAAGACGAGTAAGAAGCAGGGATAACTAGAGACAGTTCAATCTGAGTGGACCATAACACTCATATGTTGAAATCCCACTGAAGACAGAGACCATTTTTTATCTCAGAGTAAATTAATGATTATCTCTTCAACCTCGTATAAAGGCAACAGGCTGGTAAGAGGACATATGATACATTAAAAGTCTAACATAAGCCCTTGCACACTGTCAGCATTTGCGGTCTTTTTATTGAATGTTTTAGTCTCCTTCTTAAAGCATTTTAAGAAACATTATGTATATTACAACGGTACCTCATATAAGTATCATTGGTGTTCAGCAATTTTGGTGAGTTAATTAATGGTGAGTTCAGTGGGTTGAAGCCTATGAAACCTAAAACTATGACAAAGTTAAAATATTCACTGTAATTCTTAACATCTACAGGTAAGTTTGGCCACATGCGAGTGCACCAAATTGGATATTGTCGCCTTCTGAACAACTGACCAATATGACCCTTGCTCCAATCATTTCACAGCTGCGCTAATGATGCAATAACAGACATTAAGTGGCCATAAGAAGAACATTTTAAACGACTTCTGTACTGGCCTAAACATACAGCTGTGGTTGTCGCCATTTGGGGTTAATAAATAATGGCTGAAACACAAGCCAGGTGAACAATGAGTAGAGAGTGTTTTTGGGCTGTATACACAGCGTGGTATGATTTGCATGTGGAATTACTGTTTTTTGTTTTTTTTGCTGAGGTAATGCTGTCACTTTAAGATCAGCTTAATGGTAGCTCTCACGAGAATGAGGAGCTCTTGAGAGGCACTAGGCACAAGGAAGTAGCAGTACTGGGGAACTAATGACCGCTGAGACTGGTAAAACGTGTTAGGTGTGTGATATCCCCACCATGCTGAGGGTAACACTGAACAGCAGGAGATAGAAGGCCGTGTTGAGTCCTGGGTTCTGCACACTGGAGTGAGAAAACAAGTCACTACTGTTGTCTACAGATATCTAACATCTAGGGTTCATTAGGTTGAGTTATCTGCAGAGCTAGATTTGGTCTACTCTAATTGTTCATGTACAGTGATACTCTGGGTGGCCTTCCTGCACCATTGTTTATTATTACTGTAGTGAACAGTTTGGAGCTAAAAGTCAATATTAAGCTTTCGCCAGGGAAGGTATTTCAGGAAAGGTTGTGTATAGTAGACATATCTGCATCCCTATTGGTTCCACTGATGTTGTGAATTAAGTACAAAACCCAGGAGAAAATAACTATTCTGCTTTGTTATCACTGTGATTATCTCAAACTCTCACAATTACAGAATTAATCGCAGAATAAAAGACCCACAAAAAGAATTTTGCTCTGTGTCCAGTCCCATCATTCATGAGCAGGCCACATGAAATCCAGGTAAATTTCGAACAATTAAAATAGATACTATTCAACGCCTCTAGTGGAGCTTTAAGAACCTTTAACTGCTAGTGATTGTTGGCTATAAAAAAAAGAGAAATTGCATTTTTTCATCCTATTTATTTTGTTATCTTTTATTGCTCAAACCCTTTCATGTCTTAATTAATCCTGCTTTGTAAGCCTCACTAATCAGTGGTATTTTGCATTATTTTATTTTGCATTTGTAGATATGATCATTTTATACACACAAAGTTTAAATTACTTTTGCACAGGAACTTTACTCAACTATATTTCCCCCGAGGACAGCTGTGCCGTAAGGTTCCCTAGCACTGTGTGCTAACTATAAGTGTGTGTGTCTGTGCTCCTGTGTGAATGAGAAAGCATGTATGAGCATCAATGTAGATGTATGTGTTGGTGCGTGTACTTACAGGGTTTGTTTCCCCGAGGAGCAACACTAGCAATAACGAGCTCACGCATTTTGAGATTGCTGCATAATTCAAGCTTGCTGCCTTTGTTCAGTACCACCCATAAAAGCAAGATCGTTAACCGGCTATGTTTCCACTCTCTGCTGATAGAGACATCTTATTTGTAGTGTTTACATGAAGTAGATGTCTGTGTTTGGTCATTAATTTTTCAGCAGAGCGTCTAAGCTCTGTGGTACAGCCTTGATCCTCCATGCTTCATCGAACTGCTCCTCTTAAAGAAAAAGTCATCAGCCTCTCTGCAACACTGAAACAGCATCTTTAAAGATGAGAAGTGAAGGTGTTAGTGTTTGCATGCATGTGTTAATGCATGCTCGTGGAAATATGTGTAACAGGTTACGCAGTATGAATGTGTGTGTGGGCGCAAGATAAGATGAAACATCATTGATCCACACAGGAAAATTGTGTCATTGCTGAGGCCAGAAAGATAAAAAGACATTAATTTATGTAGAATTTAACCTTCACCCAGGATGCCTTTGCCTTATACCTCCAATATCAAACCCTCTTCATTCATTCTGTGCCCTCTCTATGAGGCAACCACGGCAATGATCCCTTGTATTCATTCTTATTTATTATTTCCATCTCACTTCTAAACAAGTTCAACCACTATGTTGAAAGTAAAAACAAAGGTGGACACTGAATCTTTAGACTTGCTTGACTTGTAATAGTAGTTTAGGTAAAGCATGGGTATAAGTAATAATATTAAAGATGGCACACATACTGTATATATGTAACATTAATGATAATTTTATTGAAGGAGACATACTATGCACATTTCCAGGTCTATATTTATATTCTGGGGCTCGACTGGAATATCTTTGCACAATTGTATTTTAGCTCCTGTCTCTTTAAGACCCCCCCCCACTCTGTTTTGATTGGTCAGTTTCCGGAAACTACCTCTTGGCAGACTTCCGCCAACTCCGAAGGCTATGTAAACAAAGAGTAGTTTTAGGATTTCACTTCTTTTTCTTGTTCTTTACTCAAAATGGAAACAACACAAACAACCCATGGAACAACCTTACAGCGACAAAGGCTACAGAACACATAGCCATTTGCTGGCAACAATCTGATGTCATCACGAGCAGGAAGTGGAAGTAACTTTGCAAATGAAGCATTCAGAGCAAGCTGAAGCCCTGACTTTTGACTTTCAAAGGACATATTCTCACCTCAAGTTTTGTAACTTTGTTTAACATAGACATCCAACATTATAAAAATAACAGAAAATCACAAAAAGCATGATATGTCCCCCTTAAATAGTCCGGGTAAGGCATGTAAGTGAGGTAACATTATTACTATCATTAGTTGCGCGTTTGCTTTTCCTGCTTTAATGTCAAAATGTTCTGCTGTGAAAAAGGCCTATTACTCAAATTGTAAACATACTTTGCACTGTAGGGTTATTTCCTGGTTAACCCAACTGTGCTTCCCACAGTTGTACACACAGCATTTTTCAATACAGCTGATGATAACGGCTCAAGTATGTTCAGCTTCTTTTTAACTTCCAAATAAATCACTCATATACTTACACTGATCTGGACTTTAGAAATAGTTTATTGAAAAACCTGTCACTACATTCATAAAACACCAATCATTACTGTCAAGAGAAATGTTCATATTTTATGTTTTTGAGTAAGACACTAACACACTCGGTTAAGGTTCAGGAGAGACAGTGGTTTTGATTAAATATAGAAAAAGTTGATGCTGCCTTGAACCACAAGATGAAACACAAACTGTATTTCTTGTGTCAAAGTCATGCTCTATGTGCATCTGACTACCAACAACTTTATAGTAATAATATGATAATGATATGACTGTATTCATATACTGCAGCAAGTATATGAACACTGTCATATTACTTCTGAAAATACATTATTACACCATACTGCCACACATGAGCATTAAAACTGAATGATGGTGTATGATATGTCATGTGGAACGTGTTTGTGTGTAGGCGTGTTGAGTTAATGGAGCTTATTCTGGATGAAAAGTGTTTGGAGGAAACATTTTAATGAGAAAACCAATGGAAAATGTTCATCTCTCCTGATTCATTGGCCCATACATCAAAATTGGGAAGCCTCACTGCTGATAGGGTCACACTGCCCTTTTTATGATATTGGACCCCTCCTTCCTTATCTACAATACACCCCCCCACACACACACACAAACAATTACAAAAGTTGAAGGCACTTAACGTTTCCATTATAAAACTCCTTTACTTTTTCACATTAAAATTCATTGCTGAATATCTAAAACACAAAGGATGCTATCATTTTATGTTACCATTTATCCAACCAGACAGTGAAAGCATTTAAACTGTGAGCTCCTGCTTTTTTAATGCTTCATTTAGTGCTTTGTTGCTAAGCACTAATCACATTTCTGTCAATTAAATAATGTAGGTGGTACAGTGATATGGATTAAGTCATATTACAGTCACAATATTTGATGATTAAACAACTCATATGAGCGTTTTCTAATCTGCATCCCCAATAGGGAAGGTTAAGTTTAGTTTAGGCAACTAGAAGTACTTTGTTGCTTATAAGGAACTAATGTTGAACCTTTGTCTCTGGCGTTAAAGTTACACTCTTTAGCTATTTTTTCATATGAACTGCGGACAATATCTGGAGAATCAGGTCTGGACGTTGTCCGGAGTCGCCCTTTCACACATGTAGCACACAACAGGAGATTGTCCATGTCAGACGCATTCTTACCTGCGGGAAATGCTCCGTTTGGACACAAATGTGAATGACGTGAGGTGAAAATTCACTTTACGTTCTGTGTTCACACATACGGATACAAAGTAGTTGGCAGTCGCTGGCCTCTCATGAGTCTGTAGTTCTGTGTGTGTGTGTTGAGCACATCATTAAGATACTCTGATCCGACTAGACAGTTGTTTTCTAATGTAGCCGACGTACCAATAAACCAACAATAATGGCGACTTGTTTCCATGCGTCGGCCATCTTTTTTTTCTAAGACAGGTCATAGAAAAACCAGAGACTGCAACAATCAGCTTTTCCTCCATTTTTGTGTAAAGTTATATCATGTAGGAATCATAACAAACACGATTGACTACACTTTCCTCTGTAGTGCAGCTGGGCACCTTTTTAATCACTCTCACTCAATTGGGGAAACTGGGGTCCTGAGCCAGGACTCATTCACAATGAATAGTAGCTGGATATTACTGTCCCACCTTTTGAGTACATATGTGTAAGAGCTTTTGCCAGTGCTTAACAAGGTCACTCTTCCCCTGCTTCTACTGTGAGTACACTCATGCAACCATACGAGCTGGCTTGCCAGGGAGTTTAAAGTGACTAATGTTGTCATTTTCTTTTTCCCGGTGAGAACGGTGACCATCCAGTTACAGACCTGTCAGGCACCTGTATACCCATTCAAACTTCATTTTTAAAATGAAAACCTAGCTGTATGCTCTGAGAATACCTCGCCTTAGATTTTGTCCAGAGAATGGCGAGAATTCAGGAGAGCGAGTCTGAACGTGACTGTAGTTTGAAAACGAAACGGTGTTCGGTTTTCTTTTGTAAGTGGGATCGTGAGTGAGTGCAGACTTTTCAAAAATATTGTATATATTGATAATTCAGTGTGATTACTGCTTGAACAACTCAAGTTCCTTGAGTTATGGTAAGTCATAGTTGTTTTTTCTGTGACCTTTCCTTTTCTTGTTTTGTCTTTTTGTTCTCTTCCTGTCTGATGCTTTCCCCTTCCCTTTCTTGCCAGTTCCTTACCTCACTTTCTTTTTTACCTTTTCTATTTGCATCTCCCTTTGTGGCCTTTCTTACCTGCCCCACCGGTTTTCTTACAGAAAGAGATTGACAGAAGAAGGGATGGAGGGAAGAGTATGCAGGTTAAAGCACTGAGAAAGACCAACAGCTGCTCTGCGTCTGGAGGAAGATGTGATGAGTGAGGGGTGAGTAAAGGCACTGTGGAGGCAGCAGAGCATGATGGGAAGGTGATGTGCTGCTGTTTTTTATCCTCCTTTTTTTTTTCTCCTCCTATACAGGGAGGATTTCACATTTCAACTCCTACCTCAAAGAGAAAGAAAAGGATGCCGAGAATCACCTTGAAGAAAAAAAAACTATACAGGAGCTTCAGAAGACGTTCCAGTTGTCACAGTGCAATACTCGGCAGAAATGATGCAGTTTGTCATGTTATGTTATTTGTTGTGTAATGAATTAGTGGCCGTATGAAAGCTCTTACACTGAATTGATTCTAAAAGCACAACACTAAAACCCTGCTGAAAGTGTGACTTTGACTGTGATTAATCCACAAACAAAACAGAATGAAAGGCAGACAGACAGAAGAAGAAGAAGACAAAGAGCAGGACAAGACAGCGCATAAAAGTACAGAGGAAGAAGAAAAGAAGAGGTGAATGTAAATTAAATATTACAATTCTGTCTAGTTTTTCTTTTGCTGCTGACATTTATGCTCGCAGCTGTCCCTTCTTTTGTGTCATCAGACTGTAGTCGATGTGATATATTTTAAAGGTCTCTGGTCAGCTCACTCCACTTACTCTCTGTCTCAGTGACAAAATTAGTGAGACAGCGAGGGTTTCAGCATGATTTAGCTTGAGGCCAGTGAGGGCTCATGTCGGTCCGACACCCTCGTAACTTAACGATCTATAAAACCAATTGATGAACTTTTGAAGCGGCGAACAGAGAATTCACGGCTGGATTGGCCAGAAGCATTAAGTAACTACAATGACATTTTATAATGTATTCAAGTGTATAAATCTGAGGAAAGTATGTCAAATTCACTTACACTGTCAGTACTTGAAGTAATAATCCATGATAGCTTCATATAAATCAAATCATGTTTGTAAAACCTCTTTAAATGATTGATACGGCACGATTTTGACTCTGCATTAAACCAGTATATTAAAATACTTGACATTGATGTTTTAACACTGGAATGTCTGGTTTGTATTTGTTAGAAAATATTCTTGTAGCCCTTATGCAGAGATCAGACTACACAATTTTGATCTTTCACGATGGTCACTGTGTCAGATTAGGCAATCATAGTGCCATAAATTCTTGCCGTGTCTTGGTTGGGAGACTGGCAACACTACAAGTACGACCCCGACCAATCCCATCTTTCACGACCTTGTGCGAGTTCACAGGTTGTCGGGCCATGGCTACAGAAGCGCTACGTGTGTTGCTGGCGGTCTTGTGTTCTGAAAAGAAAAAGAAAAGAAAGATAAAACAGTTGTGGACCCCTTCCTGGATGTCCTGAAGAGGACATTACATAAAGCTACCAGGTTCGCTGTAGGTCTCATGGAGGAAAAAAAAAAGATTGGGTTTTGTGAATTGTATACTCTGGAAAATGAAGATACAAAGATATCTTTCAATATCAGGTGGTTTCACAATCACTGTAACTGAAGTGCTCTCTGGTGCACATATGTAAACACCTACACAGAAAGTCAAAGCTGTCTAGCGGTTCTCCGACCGAGCTGATCCGCTTTTAATGTTTCAGACCACGGGGAGCTCATCTCTGCCTCCTCCGCAGGCTGATTCAGGCAGGAAAACACTTCAGCTATATGTATATTTATATATATAAGGCAGTGGTGATAAACGTAGCAATCCCAAACGACAGCAACATCAAGAAGAAGGAACACGAGAAGATCGAAAAATACCAAGGGCTGAAAGAGGGGCTAGAAAAGATGTGGGGAGTAAAGGCAACAGTGGTGCCAGTGGTAATCTGAGCACTGGGGGCTATGACCCACAAACTGGGAGAGTAGCTCCAGCAGATTTCAGATAAAACATCTGAGGTCTCTGTCCAGCTGAACAGCTAAGATACTACGCAGAACCCTCAAACTCCCAGGCCTCTGGTAGAGGACCCATGCCTGAGGAAGACACACCACCACCCCCATGGGAGGGGGGTGAGAGGGAGATTTTTTGGCTCTTGAGATCTTGGCTTGACCCTGATGAAGGCCATAAGCCGAAACGCGTCAGTCAACTAATAAAGTTGTTCTTTATACTACAAGTGTTGCTGGAGTTCTCATCTCTCTAGACTTTTTTCGCTTCTCCTTGGAAGTAGGTGAAGTTGTGCCAGAGACCCTTATTCTGCATCCGCTAGCTTGGCTACAAATCAAACAATGTGTAAATCAAAAGGAGGAAACTAATTGGACTAACATTGTATTTCTGTATACTTAACAGCATTTTCCCATTTATTCAAAGTGGAAACCAGTGTCAACAGACATCAATCTGGTTTCTATGAGATTTCAACCCATTCACTGCCTTTTTTTAATGTTATTCTCCAGGAATGATGATGAATTACAACAATTATCCATAGCCCCAGAAAACCATGCGTTATTGATGGTGGATGCTTAGAGTAGCAAAACAAAGCTTGAAAAAGAGCTTTCCTCCTGTATTCACAAGTGCTGTTTTATCTGAAAGCAACACACAGATAAAGGCAATACATTAAAGCCCTGTGAAAGAAAAATTGTTTCTATATATACACATGTCCCCACAAGACAGCAAAATAACAAAATAAGCAAAAAGCTATATGTGAAAGAACTCTAAAATAAGACCTTGTGTGCTGCAGTTTTAGAGGTGAGTGGGAGGCGGTGCAACGCAGCTTTTAGTCAGTAATCTAAAGGTCACATGTTCAATGACATCCAACGCTTCCATCACTTTTTAGGTTGACAAACTTTTTCATTTCCTTGATGGAATCTGGTTGGCATAGCTTTATGTGAAGTGTAGACACTTCTGAAACTTCACTCTTGCAACGATCATTAATCCTGCATGAACAGACTCCATCCATCCATTTATTTTCCCATTGCTTACACTGCAGTCTGTAAGTGTTGGGACATTAGCTGCATTCACATCTCATACCGTGTAAAAGTAGTAACACCACAATGCAGAAACACTCCATTACAAGCAAAAGTCCTGCGTTCAAAACATTACTTACAGTGAGTTACAGTAGAGAAGTGTTATCAGCAAAATGCACTGAAGTATCAACAGTAAAAGTGATCATCACACAGAATTTTCAGGTTTTTATATTGTATTATTGGATTATTATTAGTGATTACAGTGATTCCCATTGGGGCACTTCTGCAGTTATCAGGGGTTACTTTTGTTAGATTTTAAGATTGTGTCGTAGCTCATCTAACCAGAAAAACATAAAAATAATGATTTGTTAAAAAAAATATAATCAATGCATCTACATATTTGTGTTAAGGAGGAACAACAATCAATACATTATTAGCTATGATAAGTTGACTGCACAGGACCAACCTCCCAACAAACTGCAACACTTAAAACGCAATGTGCTGTGACTGAGAGTGTGTAAAAACTAGCGAAGTGAGTAGAAAACTCAAAAAAGTAAAGTTTTTTACCTTTTGAAGAAGTACAAAGTCAACACTTCAACGTCGAAGTCATTGTTCCATTTAAAATACCTGTCACCG
Source organism: Thunnus maccoyii (assembly GCF_910596095.1). NCBI lineage: Eukaryota > Metazoa > Chordata > Actinopteri > Scombriformes > Scombridae > Thunnus > Thunnus maccoyii. Next base: position 7,783,717 of record NC_056545.1, read on the forward strand.
GAGTGCTGGTGATTCATGTTGCCTGTTATGTAGCGATGGTTCAAATCTGCAAATACCTCTGCCTTCACCTACAGCCAACACACACTCATGTTGGTCCTTGTAAGCCCACATAGAAATTGGCTTAAGTTACTAAACATAGAACTGCACAGAACAAAGCACAACGTGAATTTCCCCGCACTTCCCTACAAGACTACAAAGTGCTTCACAAGGACAAAATGAAAAAAAAAACCCCATAAGAGAAGCAATATATGAAAAAAATTGTGTACATTGTGTGTGTGTTTTGCTCAAGGATACTGGAAGCAAACCATCTACTTGCTGTACCACTTAAAGCACAGCCGCTGCATATAAAAATACCACCACAAAAGAATTGCTCATCACTAAAGGCTTTTCAATGCTGGCAACTTTGCTTATTACTAAGTGCTGAGTAAACACTCTGTAAGAATTTGTGTGGTTTCTGCCAAGCAGCACTTAATATTTGTTTTCTTTATGATCTTAGAGATCATAAAGAAAACACAAGAATGAAATCCCAGAAACAACAATAATGATCTTCAAAGACATGTTTATATAGCTGGTAAAGATTAAACTTTTTAAAGATGAACACTTTTTTTTATTTTTGTCACATCACTACAGCACTGCAAGCTGTGTTTTAAAAACTTTTTACCTCTCACCTTTTCTTGTATCATAAACCTGCCACTGCCTTCTTCTTGAAATCATCTTGAAACTTGCAGGTCTGTTTGCACTGAGCATGTTATTTACATAATCCTACTTCAAGCGTTATTGGTTGTCTCTAGGTTGTCTCTACCACACACATAAGGGCACATTTGCACCATATTTGGAGAAGATGGAGCTGACCCTAATGCTAGCTGCTAGCTTGGCTAGCACGGTGCATTTACAGTCTATGATTAACTGTGTTAATGCTAATTTTTGCTAGTGAAAAACAGGCTTAAAGCCATTAAAACAAAAATGTATTTACTACTTTAGATGGTTTTTTATTACAACCAAATGCTGAACAAGATTTTTTTTAGGCGACCAACATGTTACACACTGAAATAGTGACGGCCATAGCTACGCCGATACTCTGTGAATCTTGGGTTACGCTATGATTGCGTTACCTGATGTTTACCTAGCGACGTGCCTGTGAAGCACATCAAATTTAAAAGGGTGAGTTATATAAAAATTATATCAAAATTTACCCCCAATACGGTTGTTTATTTCTGCTGTAAATATGGGCATTTTTTACATGGGGGTCTATGGGGGTTTACTTTCTTTTGGAGCCAGCCTCAAGTGCCCATCCTAGGAATTTGGCACTTCCTTGTTGCCTTCATTTTTCAGCCCGAGGTTGCCGCTTATGCATGACAAAAAGTGAGTGGGGTTATTCTGTCTGTCAGCAGCTTTACACTCATCTCTCCTGGTGATTGTGATCCACTTTGTCATTCATGTCCCTGCAGCTTCCTTCCATTTCCCTCACATCAGCTTCCTCACCATCAAGCTCCATTTTGAAGAAAATACAGTTAAGTGTAATATGATTCTGTATTTTCTCTCTTTGATATCACCAGGGAAAAGATGCCATCCATAGTGCAATACTGGCTTCCTTTCTTGTGTCCCTCCTTCCATCCTTTCCTCCCTTCCTTTCATGGAGAGAGAGCACACACCCAACATTAAGTGATAAAAGCAAATAGTGGGATGGAAGGAGGGGAGAGAAAGAGGGAACACCAAAGGGATGTAGAGATGGAGGACGGAAGAATGTGAGGCAGGGAGATATCAGGCGCAAGAAAGAGGATGTAACAGAGATAAAAATCCGTTTGAGCTGAAGTGGGGTTGGGAGGAAGCTAACAATTTTCTGCATGAATTGGCTTGGCTCATCATAGCTGTCGGGGGAAATGTGTCGGTAACATTGTGCATGTGAGTGTGTGTGTGATATGATAAACATTTGCTGCTGCCTCTGCTTCCAGTCTTTCTCCAGCAGCCTCCCTCACCTCTCTGATCCTCAGGCTTCCAGTAGCTTCTCCTTCGAATCTCACAGCGTAAAAGCCGACTCGCATACACGCGCGCGCACACACACACACACTGAGGATAAGTGATTACATCAGGTTTCCTCCCCCCAGCACTGGGCTTCTCCTGAATGGAGGAGGAGATTTGATTAATTTAGCAGTTTCTTTTGAGGATATCACCATCCAGGTTTGGGTGAGATAGGAAAGAGCTGTGGGAGTGTGTTTACTCTGATGTTTGGTCCGTTTAACCGCAGAAATGAAAACGTAAATTGCTACCTTTTAATGGAGACCCATGATGAGTTATCTTTGTCTGTGAACAGATATGGCTACTGTTGAACTGGGAACAACTGGATAACCATAAGTCTGGGTGTTACTCAAGTGCAGGTGGATCCTCAAGAGCATTACATTTGGCTGTGATAGTCTTTTATAAGTGTCTACGGTCCATCTAAGCCATTGTCTCTATAAAGCCACTGCAGGGCTGAGGCTGCACGTTCCATCGTTATCAGTTCTATGACGTGTTCATAACTATAAAACATGGAAAATGGTAAACATGACATCACAACCATAGGTGCAACATCACCCTCCTGTATGCATGCTGTGCACCCACACATTCACACTCTTTCTACTGTCTACAAACAAACAAAAAAAGAACCTTCAGTGAGTGATGGTGGTACCAAGTTCACATTCATACATAAAACAGTGTATACATGTATTTTTTTTTATGCTTTCAGCACAGTTAATTCAGCCTCTGACACATTACCACTGGTAATGTATGTAACTGTATGACTGGTCTCAGTCTTTTGGCAAAGAATTTCTCACTATGATAACCTAATCTGACACAGTGATCGACTCAAAAGACAGAAATATCATGACGTCTGATCCCGAATGAGACAACATGGAGCGAGTCAGGATACACATTTATATTTTTTTGACTGAGCAAAGACATTTGTACAATCGTTTGTGCGTGAAAGAATGAAGTTTGCTGCTGTTATATCGTGATTCTGTCATTCTATGTGCTTTATCCTTCTGCTATAAGATGAAGAAGCACCTCATACACATCATTCATTCGCGCTGGTGCTGGTGTGAGGAAGACCACACACAGATTTGCTCTTTTTTTTTTTTATCAATTAGTTATTGACGCAGCATTACATTGAATAAAAAGTTCAACAGACAGAAGTAATGATCTAGAAACCACTTTAAAAACCACTTTCAGTCAACAACGTAATCTCATCATTCAGCAATGAAGCCATCATCTGTGTCACCTGGTTTCTAACCTTTCACTTACAGAACGTTTGCTTTATTAAGGAAGATGATAAGAAAAAAAAAAAGAGCAAGTAAGTGTGATCCTCCTCGCTCAGCAGCCGCTGCAGCAGTTTCTTTACCTCCACTCTATCATTTTCTTTATACTGTTTTTATGAAGTTTATGTTTATGTGCCAAAAAAAGCTATAAAAAACAAGGAATGTGTGGGTAAAAAAAAAGGCCCAATAGCAAATAGCAAAGCAATTTCCGGTGGAAACCTTTCCATAATACAAACTGAAAGAATCTGAACAATTACTTCAAGTGTATGATGAATGATGGTGCTGGAACACCTTGACGGAGAAGCATTAATATGGTGTCGAGTATTTATTTTGCCTGGAAAGCGTTTAATATTTGAGTCATTAGTTGGTAGACATTTTATCCACAATATGGTTGGTTTTGCTTCAGTTTTTATCTTTCAGTAATTACCAAGTGTACAAACATCTGTGTAAACTCAGTGAAATTGAAAAGTACGTCTCACCCGACAATTATGGCAACAGCTTCAAAACATTACTTCCATTACATTCACAACAGGCACCCAATCTCCCTTCCCTGATCATTTAGAAACAGTTTTCTGCCACTTGAGCCAGCGTCTCCTACCTGCCTGCCTTAAATAGGTCAGAGGAGGTGAGACAAATCCTTTGATTTTAAGAGCTTCACATACACTTTTTTTTTTTTAACTTCACCATTTATACAGATTCTGCCCAGACCAGCAAGGATGAAATTGGCTGTATATGAGAATAAATAACCGTTTTTTGCAGATTTGTTTTCAATGGAGTAAACGCATCCTGTCAGCAGAATGTCAGACCCCACTGTGGCCCCTGAGTGTGCAGCAAAGCTATTTAAATTACACAAGAAGCGCATCAGCCGAGGCATTCACACACACACACACACACACACACTCTTAGACACTCACAGACTGTTAAAACTCAGACATACACTGTCTTGGCAGAATGAAAACCACCATGGGGCCTTTAGCCCACAAAACTCCAGACTCCAAGATATAAACACTCATTTATGCTCAGGCATTAAGTCCAGGCAGCACTAAAGCTACCCGCCAACAGATAAACAAAAGCAAATTAAAAGCGAGAGCCCCTCACTGATACTAAATACTCAATAAACCTCCCCGAGCAACCTCTAACGTCCTCAATGATTATATGGCAGTCAGACTTGAAACAAGAGGGGGTGAAGACAGAGCAGAGAGGGAGAGACAGGGAGCAGGAAGCAGAAAAAAAATGGTGTGAAAGACAGAAATAAATGAAGTGAAAATAAAGTAACAAGGAGAAAAGACTTCAGCATTTTAATTTGTGATATGGCTTTTGTTCACACTTCTTTGGTTATCTAAAGATATGTTTTGTTTTGTAAGGATTCAACATGAATACTGATGGAAAAATACTGATGAGAAATATATTATTCATGCTGCCGCCCAATCACAGCACACACTATACAACTCCTACAACAGCCAACATGAGCCTCATGTTTTACTTACAAGACTCATGTTTAATGGCTTTGTTCATCATCTGTGATACAAAAACACAGCTTTTTCCACAGTGAAAGAAATAAAAAGTGAGCGTGTTGGGTCATAGTTCAATTAAAAAAGTGCATCACGGTGCGTCACTCCCATGTGTGACAGCGCTGTTGGCCGAAGAGTCAATCACACTGGACACCAGTAGAGGTGGTTGTACCAGTGTCTGCTTCAAAAGCCAAACTGGCATCAGAGCAGGGAACAAAAGCAACATTGTTATTTGATAGTTTTGAGAAAAGACTGTATAAAAATTTACAACCTGTCATGCTGGTTATCTTGCGTTGCTCTGTGTACGATGACAGTTAAAAGAAAGGCAGTGATTCGACCAACATATCGCGAGTAGACTCGGAGGCTTCTTGACTGATGATTCTTAGGGAGCAGCCCTAGTTGTCTTGGCAAGGACATTCTTGTAAAAGAGATAAAAAATAAATAAAAGTAAAATACATATTAGTGCGTTTCTATTTTTCCTGTTTTATACAAAATGAGCAAGATGTGTCATTTCTGGCAATCTGGATTAGAAAAAGGCAACTTGATAAACCACGTTGCATATTTTTAATCCAGATGGTTACAAGAGTCTTTGAGGATCTTTGTGGTTACACCTTCAGGACTGATATGAAAAATATGGGCTTAAGTTCACACTGAACTGAAATTATTGGAATTAAAAGTAATTTGTAATTTCCATCTCTATTCACTGAACTTTCATTGAGTTTCATGGCTAGTTTTAAGCTACATTTTTCTTTAGGTAAAGCTGATGTTTAATAATTGAAGCAGAAGTATGATTCAGGTGTTTGGGCAGAGGGCACTGTAAGGTCTCAACCCCAATGTGCTCCCCACCCCCGTCACGACTTCGCCCTGTGGCCTTACTTCCTGTTGTATCGATATAATGAAGGCGGGGCTGTAATGAATCGCGAGCCTTGAGGATGGCTTGCTGGCCTCTGTCAAAGTGGAGATAAAAGATCAGGGATGGTGGTCTGGACTGATTCATCATCCCTACCCTCAACGCGACCCACCTCACACCTCCATCTGACCTGCTCATTAACATCCTGGTTGGATTACGGATGGCCTCGCTCGTCTAGCTCTCCACACAGAGAGACCGCCATGCTCTCTTATTCCCATTTCTCTCTGCTGTCAGTGCCCCCGCCCCTCATTTTCCCTTTATTTTCACTTTCTTCCTTCATTCCACCATCCCCTGTTCATCTCATTTCACCGAATTTCTCTATTCCCTCTCATCTCTCTCATTCTCACTCTCCACCTATACCTGTCCTCTGCCCCTTCTCTCCCCTTGAGTCAGCTTGTTAACAGTCTCATCCCTTCATCGCTCCATTCCTCTTCCGTTTCCTCTTTCACCCCTCTCACCTCTCAGCATTTGTCTAAACCCTTCATCGCCTCATTCTCCATCCATCTCATTTTCCCAAGCCTGCATCGCCTCACCTGTTTCTTGCCACTTGTTATTAACCATCCCTCAACCCTGTACCACCATCACCTTACATCAAAGCTTCACCCTTCTTACATCTGCAAATGTGTATGGTTTAACGTAGCCTCTGCTATATTTTATGACAGACGAGCCTGGTGTTATTTTATGTTTTTATTAATATCAACAAAGTTTCTTGAAGACACTTAAACCAACAATGAATTTGTCCTGCTAACAAGTATTATCTTTGTAGCCACAGCCTGAATTAGATTACTCCTGCGTGACAGAGTCGTGCCTTAAAAGTATTAAGAAACACATTAAAGAGCCAGATTGTTGCACTGAGAAACAGTAAATTCCTACAGTCATTACAATTAGCATGTGTTGTTTATGTCCCAACACCGTAACTGCATTTCGATTGTTGTAGTACCTCTGAGACAGTTTCATGTTTCATTTAGCTTAGTGAGCTGAAAGAAATAAAGTGCAGTTGTTCATTGTAATGCAGGAATAGCTTTTTTCATGTTTTGAAAGACCTGTCAATCAGTTGGCGCTGTGATAACAAGTTCCAATCCTGTGTATTGAATTTTGTCGTGCACAAACCTTTTGTTTACATCGAGATTGCAATTGATCCTTTTACGCCTACGTTAGAAGTCGTATGCAATTTATGAGGTTGTTCAGGCTAATTGACTGTTTCTAAATGTTAGACCCAAGCAATGAATTTGAACACGACTGCCAGACTAAAAGGTAGGGTGACACCATATTTTTAAAGCTTCAATTACAAACTACTCTTACCATACAGGGCATTTTTTGCTCCCAAGTAACATGACACAATAAGTAGTAAATGCTAGTTGCCAAAAATGACATATAGTAACATTTAAATGACAGATGCTATCTGTCATTTAAATAGCCGCAGGACTTATGACCAGAGCGAAGGAGAAAACCAGATGACGTCAATATATAGTGTCAAAGTCTGCATTTGGAGGAGGTTTGGATGGATGGATCAACAAAACAGAGGACTTTGCCACAAGAGACCACTGTTGTTTCCCATTTCCAACTGTGAGTTAAGACTGTTTTTGAAAAATGACCATGATCGTCACCTAACCTTAACAACGTGGTTACTATTGTAACCATGATGATGTCGTTCTGTAGTGCTTGGAAAAGCAACCTGTTTGGTCATTTAATTTGGAGGAATTTTGGGGATTTTTTTTAATGACCATAAAAAGACTGAGAGAACCTACGCAGGTAACCTCGTACCTGCAAAATGTTGGAAAATCCAATGTGGACGTCTTCATCGAAACTGTTGGCTGACACTTTTGATGTCACTCTGTAGTTCATCGACTCACAGTACTGCACCGTGTAAGAGGATGAGGATCTAGTGTTTTTCAGAGCACAAGTGGGGCATTATTGCAGCCGGTGTAGTTGGAAAGCAAGACTTGTAATCACAAAAGATCAGAGTTTAAGTTAAAGTTAAAATGGCCTGGTTGGCTTGAATACTGATCTTGCAACTCAGCTCTGGAAGTCTTTATTTGTGAATGAATTTACAGTCCATGGATGTGAATGTCAGACCCTCGCAGATCCCTACCTGAACCATACCAAATCCATAACTAAACCGGACTGTCTCAAGCCTAAACCTTATATCCTCCAAACACATGTATAAACTATATATCTGTCAAAGCCAGATTTTGAATTGAATCAGCTCAGCTAGTATCACTTTTAAATCCCTAACAAGTTTATGTGTACTCTTGGACAGTTGAATTGCAAAGGTTCTACAAACTAGTGTAGGTCCAACGAATACCTTAGATTTGTCAGTATGTTTTTGAAGCAGAAATAATCTTTGTGTGTCTGTTGTTCAGGATGTCATACCAAATGATTGCTAGCTCAGAAGTTAGAAAAATCAGCAGGAAGACCTTTATTTCACCTCACACCACAGCTCATGTTCTCTCCTCTCATCTTATCTACTCTTCTCTAATTTCCTCTCCTCTCACAGTTTCCCATCACCTGTCCTCATCTCAGCGACCCTTCTCTTCTCCTCTCCATTCTTTTCATTTAATTTCCTCTCCTCTCCTTGTTGCTCCCCCTCTTCCCTCCTGTCATCAACTTCTCGTTTAGTTTCCTCTTCCCTCCCTCCTCTTTTCCCCCTCTTTTTAATGTCTCTCTTACCACTGTCCAACCCTGTCATCCCCCATTCTCCATTTTTTGAACGTGGTCAACTCCTCCCTATCATACATCTTATAATAAAGGCTGCATCAGACTTTTAGTTGAATCTCCCCCTTTTGCCAAGATAACAGTCATACAATATAATATATAGTGGTATATGAGTTGAGGAAGCAGCTTGGTGGTCTTGGATCTGCTTGGCTGAAGCTGCTAAATATCATGCTGCTGTAATTTGCTGCTTACAGTTGCATATCACGTGGGCTGTTACTCTCAATTAACATTAAAACAGAGCACCCGAATCAGATCTGAATTGGTCTTGATGTTGGTTGATCTTATGCCTTAATAGAAAAGGTGGGTGCTCCACTATTTACATATAGTGTTGGCTCAGATTGGGCCAACTATCTACTGTTTTCAATTAGAAAAAAAGATAAGATTAAATTAAAATGACAGGATACGACAGGATTAAACAACTGCGAGGTAAAAACAGCTGTAGGTGTGAATGTGAGTATGCTTCTTGTCCACTGTGAGCTTGGATAGGCTCCAGCTCCTCTGTCACCCCACAGAAGATAAGTGAGCATAGATAATGGACAGATGAATAAACTTTACAAGAAAAACCAAATGGTATCTGTACTTGCTTACTGTGTAAATTCATGCTGTACAGAAGTTGTGCAGCCTCTGCTTTCCCTTTGGCCTTTCAGCAATGTTCATAACTGCAAACTATAGTTCCTCAGCCGTCAGAGTACCAATTTTTTCGGGGGGGAGCAGTAACTATGGGGGTTTGTGCAGGGGAAGATAGTTTTTTAGATGCCCACACTACAGCTGATATCTGGCCTAAGCAAAGAGGATGTCATGTCAAATAAGACCAGAATGATTTACTCAGATCTGACAGTTCCCTTGAGGTTTACACAGGTACCTCAATTCAATACCACATCATAAACAAGACAGTAGAATGATTATTTTGTTAGCATTTAACAACTACAGCTCCCGAGAGTTTGACAGCGATTTTGACAGAATGCCGATGACTAATGCCAGGAGCAGACTACACAATATCAGCCTGAAAATCACCCAGTCCACTGGACATGGTTGCCTCAGGAACATAAAGTCAGGATAACAACTGATTCTGTATCTAGGACACCTCATGAGGGCCTGACAGTAAGACTAGCATGTCCTAATATTCCTGCCTTCTCTCACCTCGTTCGTTGACACTCCTGATCCTGGATGTCCTCCTTCCCCACTGCCTTTACACATGCAGGTCATGAAAGATTACAAGTCTAACAGCCAACTCACAGCAGGACCACACTTACCTAATCTGATAGTGCCCATCTGGAATAATATAAATCTTGTGTAGTCTGATCCTGGCATAAGACTCGTGGGAGTTGTTGGTTTGGTTGCATGGTAGCTACTCTGGAGGAACACATACTGTTGTGTTAGCTTTAAATTACCCTCTCCAAGGAACAATATGAAATACAGCTTTGATGCCAAAATAAAATATATACTGCTTTAATTATTTAAATATTCCTATTCTTCACTCCAATTGACTCACAGAACTTCTAGATATGTAATTATCTGATGATAATCAGTAGCTTCCCCTCTCCTATCCTATAGCCCTAACCTTATATCTTGCAAGTAAAGACTTTATTACCACATATTTCATGTTGTAATGGCATTTTTTTTTTCTCCATCTGCACCGCTGCTCTTTCCTCTGCTTTACTCACCTGTCTCACTTTTCATCTGGCTCTTTTTGACAAGGATTTTATGACTGTCGGCAAATGATAAACACTTTCTGTGCTCGGCTTGAATATGAAACTTTAAAAAATGATCAGAGAGAAGAGGAAAGACTTTCCTATAGAACAGAGATACTAAGCTTTAAAAAAGAGACAGAAGTGTCTAGACACAGACAAGCAGCTCTGCATACAGCTACTACCACATCATTTCTTCTCACCTCAAACAGCGGCTGTTCCTAAATTATTTTGAGTCCACATTGCCTGAAAACTGCAATTGAGAGGAATAAAAATATGATGTGAGAAAAGCAAACCCCTCCAGGAGTTTCTCTCTTTGACTGAGGATAAATCACATGAGGAAAAAAAAAAAGACTATTCTCAGACTTCAGACACAATACATGAATGCACCTTGGAACCCATTCACCAGGCAGATAGTTTAAAGTTTAGTTTTAGGGGTTCAGTGTGCATAACATTATGTTAGCATTTTTTCTCCCATGGCCAGGAGTCTGTAGAGTATGTCCTCAGTGCCTCAGCAGCTAATGTATAAATTAGAACAAACAGGAGCCAGTGGATGAGCCAAGATAGGCGCCCTGCTTGGGGTTATTTTTCATTCTATTTTAAATTTTCTTTTTTTTTTCTCCGTAATTCTGTTGGCTTACTTCTTCAACCTTCTTCAGCCTCCATCACTTCTTCTCATTCTGTGTCTGTCTCTTTCATTTCTATGTTGCAAGGTGATTGCAAGTTACATTTTTTTTTTTTTTGCCAATGATGCAATGCAGCAGCATTTTCAGCAAGAAAGGTAGACATGGCTATATACACTCACTGGCCACTTTATTAGCTACACCTGTTCAACTGCTTGTTAACACAAATGTCTAATCAGCCAATCATGTGACAGCAACTCAATGCATTTAGGCATGTAGACATGGTCAAGATGATCTGCTGAAGTTCAAACCGAGCATCCGAATGGGGAATAAAGGTGATTTAAGATGCCAGATGGGCTGGTTTGAGTATTTCAGAAACTGCTGATCTACTGGGATTTCCATGCACAACCATCTTTAGGATTTACAAAGAATGGTCGAAATAAATGCCTTGTTGATGGCAGAGGACAGCGGAGAATGACCAGACTGGTTCGAGCTGATAGAAATGCAACAGTAACTCAAATAACCACTTGTTACAACCGAGGAGGAGCATCTCTGAAAGCACAACATGGCGAACCTTAAGACCACACGGGGTGCCACTCCTGTCAGCTAAGAACAATAAACCGAGGCTACACTTGGCACTGGCTCATCAAAATTGGACAATAGAAGATTGAAAAAAACGTTGCCTGGTCTGATGAGTCTCAGTTTCTGCTGCAACATTCAGATGGTAGGGTCAGAATTTGGTGTAAACAACATGGAAGTCTGGATCCATCCTGCCTTGTATCAACGGTTCAGGCTGCTGGTGGTGATGTAATGATGAAGGGGATATTTTCTTGGTACATTTTGGGCCCCTTAGTACCAAGTGAGCATTGTTTAAATGCCACAACCTACTTGAGTATTGTTGCTGATCGTGTCCATCCCTTTATGACCACAGTGTACCCATCTTCTCATGGCTACTTCCAGCAGGACAACATGCCATGTCACAAAACTCAAATCATATCAAACTGGTTTCTTGAACATGACAATGAGTTCACTATACTCAACTGGCCTCATCGGTAAGCAGATCTCAATCCAATCGAGCACTTTTGGGATGTGGTGGAACGGGAGATTTGCATCATGTATGAGCAGCCAACAAATCTGCAGCAACTGTGTGATGCTATCATGTCAATATGGACCAAAATCTCTAAGGAATGTTTCCAGCACCTAGTTGAATCTAGGCCACAAAGAATTAAGGCGGTTCTGAAGGCAAAAGGGGGTCCAACCCGGTACTAGCTAGGTGTACCTAATAAAGTGGCCGGTAAGTGTAGTTTATGTTCTTGTTTTCTCTTGCGGAGAAGGTAAATACAAGCAGTGTGGTTACTGCACCTGCTTCAAATGTTACCACTCGATTAAGTGGACGTAATCAGTGGTTATCAGCCTCATAGATACTGGTTACTAAGGGCCTGCTACACCTGCTAGTAGGTTCAGAAGACCACATCTGTTAATATGGTTGATCACTGATCATCTATTTGTAAGCTGGATCACTGCAGAGACAAACCCTACATAGGTCTGCATCCACATCACATGGATGCCATTTTCCTTTAGAGAAAACAAACAAAATGGCTGCCATTCCTTTTATTCTCAGTGGGAAATGCAATATTTTAAGATGGTTTCGGCATTAAACGCATTTTGATAACATTTCTAGCAAGAAATGCGCAAATACGAAGTACGAGGAAATACGAAGATTTTTTCAGGTCTCGCCAGGTTGCCATGGTGGTTGCTATGGGTGGAACACAGTATCACAGCAGTACATGAAATAGTCAAAACCCCATTTCTAGAATACTAGCTAAAATATCTGAAATAAACCAATATCTTTACTTTTTCTTAACATAGATCATCTAGATGTAGTGTTCAGCTGTACTAGATGTTTAATATATTAAGTAGATATACTGTTTCATGAACCTATTTTAAAACCCTTCTTTGCAAACCAGAAGAACTACAACTGTGGTGCTGATTTGTATCAAGCTGCATGGTGCAGCTCTAGGGAATTGTAGTTTTTTAAAAAAAATATTAGCATTTTAGTCGAATTGGAAGTTGTAAAAACTGGACTGAGAGTACACCCAGGAGTTTAAGGGGATGGTAAACACATTTCTGTAATCATATTTCCAATATGTTAAATGGGTATATGTTAAATTATTATTATTATTATTATATTCTTTAAAGAAAATAATATAATAATAATAATACTATATATAAGTGCCCACACAAAATTACCATCGGATTCATGACATGTGCACACTGGCCAATTTTGCTCTTATCACTGCACGTGTGTTCTAAATTGACAGGTGCTATCGGTAATTAGCATACTACCACGCCCCCTTTCTCTATATAAGGAAAGCTCTGTTGGAGCGTTGCAGCAGTGGAGAGAGCTGTCACTCATTGCAAAGAAGACCATGATGGTAAAATGTAGAAAAACTTTGCTGCTAGTGTAATGCAATACAATAGTTTCAGAAGTAGAAGCCAGAAAAGGCGGATATGGCTGATAAACATGTCACTGGCACAACTATTTGGAGCCTGATTGTGAATCCTGTATACAGCCTGCATGTCTGTTGCACCACTACCACGCAGTACGCCTGTAACAAAATAAAAAGTTGATGAATGTATAGATCTGTGTAAATGATCTATATAAATCTCTACTGCTGCGCCAGGTGCCCATCATGTTTCGTCTCTGTCCACTACAGGCCGTGATGTATGGAAAGCAGAGCGCCCCTCCCTGTGCCACCACTGAACTGTCAGGCTGTGAGGACACTGAACAGACTGCTGGTTAACTGGATGCATATATCACGGCCAAATCTGATAGGGGACATTAATCGGTGTCACGTACCAATGTAGAAATTCCAATATACAAGCTATTGTCATCTAAATGCGGAAACAGGACAGTTTTAATATATAATAATAATAATAATAATAATAATAATAATAATAATAATCTCATTACATTTATGATGATGGTTTATGGATTACAACATCTTAGCTATTAATATAATAATAAGTAAATAAATCGTGTATTATTAGCAATTTCACACTTTTAAAATGTTGTATTTTTAGGCCCAATCATTTTTTAAAATAACTGTGGTTCTAATATATTGTTTATACTGATTAAATATTGATATATTAATATTTTCCCTGTGCATGAGTGTAAGTTGAGTGAGTATCATTGTCCAAAGACATGGTATTTCTTTCTCTGCACATGAGTGTGAATGCCTCCAGGTGCTTCTGGGTTAAACTGATTTTATTATGGATTTCACTGTTGAAAAGCTTCTCTCAAAGGCTACTTGTGTGATGGACAGTATTCATACTGACTTGTAGACTAGTCCAATCACATGGTAGGCATCAGTTAGGAGACTGTACTGAGACAGGATGAGATGAACACAAATGACAGTTTTTGCAGGAGGGACAAGTTTTGCTCTCCAGTTTCACATCCTGCTGTTCCACGGAAGGATCCTCCTCATTTCCTCGTGGCATCTCACTGGCTGTCCTGACAGTGTAACCTGCCAGAGGGGACATCTTTAGTCTGTCCCACTGGGATGCAAGGCTGAACAGCTCACTACATAATGTGCCAACCTAAGCAGACATTTCTCTGAGAGCTGAGTTGGGGAGCCCATTTTCCCATACTTAAGCAAAGTTTCTAGGGTCCAGACAAGCAAAATCCAAGCAAAGTTTGGCATGAGCATCAAACCTCCTTTGAATACTGTCTGTTACAGTGTCTACAATGACATTGTGTGTTTACAGAAATCACATGTGCTGTCAGTAAAGATGGCTGTGTGAGAGACACACTTTGGGAAAAACATTTCAGCCTATTTTTCATATTTGGCCTTGACGGTTGCATGTGGGACTAGGCAGGGGACCATAGTAACTACACTTTTCAACCTGTGAGTGTGTGTTTGTTGTGTATGAACATGTCCCAGCTCCACACGGAGCTTCGGGCTCATTATTTTCACTCATATCGGCGAGTGGCAAAGAGGCATGATGGCAAACAGTGGGGAATAACTTTTGAGGCGGGACAGTGGTTTGTGTGTGTGTGTGTTATACTAGCCATGCGGTTTTCACTGGCACAAACCTGAGCATGTCCAGTTTTCTTTTTCATATTACTAGAGATTGATGTGACAGTGAGATAATATGGCACCCCCCTCCAGGAAATATCAGATCCTCCACTGTTTTATGCCCCTCACCACTGAAGCAGAGTGTTGCTGAGGTGGCCGAAAAGGATGTCTGGACCATCGTCTCATCCTGCTGTTAGATGGCAGTGTAGCTGCCTCTGAAAACTGGGGTGCCTTTCCCTGGGGATGTGAATCGCTGGGGTGACGTCTTTGAGAAGACAAGTCGCAGTGAGAGGAACCAGGGTCTTGGTGAGGCTCACGCCGTGGAGAGCAGGCGATACAAGGCATGAGGTTTCACAGCGCAATTGACTCCTTCTGCTGCTGGTCAAACTTGTGGGTTATTGAATCCATGACAGGACCAAACAAGTCTGAGGTGGCACATTGAGCAGCCTCTTCTGAATGACAATCAAAAACCCCATCACACATCCTGTGTTTTGGGGCTTCGTCATTGTAAGACAGAAATTCATTGCCTTGCGGAGCTCCATGTACATCTCCAGGGTGGCGTTCCCCTCTAGCTCGCAGGGGAGGTTAGCCTGGTAGGCTTGCAGCAGATATATAGTGTTGAGCAGTGTGGCAGCCTGGCCTGTGGCCTTTTATGATTTGTTAGCTAACCTAGCCGTTCGACGGAAGCTGGGGTTTCTCCATGGTGAGGGGGGGGGGGCACAAGTGAGTGGCAACAGACTCTTCCAGCAGGGGCATGGAAAGATAGCCCAACTCTGGCTCTGTGTTGAGAGTGGACCACGCATCTTATGGTGAAACATTTCTATCCTAATGGGAGTGGTCTCTTCCAGGATGACAATGGCCCAATTCATGGGGTGTGAGGGGTCAGTGAATGGTTTGATGAGTATGAAAATGATGTGAATCACATACTATGGCCTTCACAGTCATCTAAGTCTCTGGAACCCTTCTGGAAGGATGAACGCCATTCTTCAAAAAGATATTCCCTCATTTGGTGTTTTGATGATGGTGATGGAGAGGTGTTCGACTGGGTTGAGATCTGATGACTGCGAAAGCCATAGCATATGCTTCACATCATAGTAATCAAACCATTCAGTGACCCCTCGTGCCCCTCGTGGATGGGGGGCATTGTCATCCTGGAAGATGTCATCAGGATAGAAATGGTTCATCATAGGATAAAGGTGATCACGCAGAGCAACTTTGATTCACAGTGACCCTTCCCTCTACGGGGACAAGTGGACCCAAACCATGTCAGCAAAATGCCCCCCCAAAGCATAACAGAGCCACCAGATCCCCTCACTATAGGGGTCAAGCATTTAGACCTGTACCAGTTTTTCCTTTAATTTGTCACCCTTCTGTATATTATTATATATGACATCATTAGATTATTAACACTGAAGCATCAGTGTTAGAGCAGCATGTAACTGTTGTAGCTGCTGGAGGTGGAGCTAGTTTCAACTACTTTATATATAGTTAGACCATAAATCAGCATAAAACAGCTGTCAGCAGCTGTCCTGAAACAGAGAGGTTGTTTTCCTTTTCCACTGCAGCACAACTAAACTGTTTTAGTAATAGTTTTGGCCAATGAGTCATTGTTGGATGTACATATATTTCAAAATAAAAGACCAAAATATTATTATCTACCTTTCTTTTTTTTCTGCTGTACCAATATCGTATCGAAACATGAGCCCTAAATCGAGGTACATACTGAACTGTGAATTTTGTGTACTGTTACACCCCTATCACTGACAAAAACAAACAGATCTTGAGTGGATATCACTTCATTTTACAACCACAAAAATCTATTTCATTCATGGCACCTCAGCAGGAAGGCACTCTCTTGCAAGAGGGACAAAATCTGTGTAATTACGGAGCCACCAGGATCAGCCCGTGTATGAAACAAATAAAACAAATTAAGTGCAAAACAGTGGAGTGTGAAAATATCACTGAACTAATGTTTGAAAACCAAACCAAAACACTACACTCACTGTTTCTCATTAATGGGATGTGGGCTGAGTTTATATTTGTGAATTTATCTGCACATAAAAAAAAAAACATGCCGGTGGAGAAAGTGATCAAAGATTCAGAAGCATCTGTTTCCAATCATTTCACCGTGCAAATCTTGATGAGTCCCAATCACTCGTAAACAGGAGTCACATTCACACGACCTTAATTATCATGAATCAGATCAACAGCTCCGCTTCAGAAGCACAATCCTGAGCAAAGCACAACCTATTAATATTCTGACAAAAAAATGACAATAAAGAAGCGAAACATTGGGGACATAAACTGCCTCATTACAGCCAAATAAACATCTGATATGTTGAAGATTATGGAGCAGGACATCATCAGCTACAAAAGCTATATAAGCAAGCAAAAGTATACACAGACTTCATTTTTTTTTGTGTGAAATATCTTAACATTATCATTCATTTTATTTATTTTTTAAATTCTGTTTGATTTGTATTGTTTTATTACGTGATAGTTGATGGCATTATTCACTCATGACATTTCTGTTCTCAAGTTTTTCATTTTTCTGTGACACCTTAAAGTGATAATTCACCTAAAATCTATCTTTTGAGTCAGTCACCTCCTGTAAAAAGGCAGATTGAAGTGAAAATAATTCAGGGAGTGAAGTCATTTCCCTCTGTAGATGAAAGGAAACCAAGGCATACAGAGCTAAAGAACAAGCTTTTTTTTTCAATTGCTATTTTAATCCTGTTTAGAGCTCATATATCTGTGATTTTTCACCCTCAACCCAGTAAGAATTACAGCCCCAATAACCTTTCATTTTCCAGCACATTTACTGGTCCTTTCTTAATTTATTTTATTTGTGCATAGAGCTGAGTTACTGAGTTTCATCAGCTCAGTGCAAGGTTTGAGTTCTGTGTGACAAATGAAGAAGTATTTTGCTGAGCCGATAGACGCCAGTCACACTGGCAGTTGGTCGACTCACACAATGAAGGGAGAAGAAAAATAAGAGAGAAAAAGAAAAGAAAAAAAAACATTACAAGAAGACCTTGCAAGCTCATCAAATGAGTATTGTAATGTCTTGCAGCTGATATAGTCTTGGCTAGTCTGTTGTTTACTGTCACCTTGCAGAAACCAGTCACTGTCTGGGTGGGAAGTTATTTCCTCATATCTTATATGTGCCTCCATACTAGTGTAGCCTAAAGAGGACCTTAATTTCCCAAGCAATATTTTTTCATGCATAGTTTTTCTTTTTTCAAGTTCCAGTGACTAGGTTGTTGCTCCTATGTGTCAGAGGTCATTTGCAGAAAGTTAAACCTCTCTCAACTTGTGGTGCCAGCATGTTCTCTGAGGTTATATTCACAATCGATGGCATCCTGCTGCCCCTCAGTGTTTGACTCCGTATGTGTGAATGAGGGGTAAATGTAGCAGTTTCCTGCTGGTGATGTCTGCCATGTGTGCCCTGCTCAGACAAAACTGCTGAAGCAGTGACACTGCCAACCTCCTACTGCTTGTAAATCAAATAAACCTCCCCCAACATCTGGAGTGGCATGCAAATAATATGATCAATATTCTGAACAGCATGCCACGCGTGCCTGAACAACACCTTGCAGGATAATCAATACCCCCTGCGCCCACCCAGAACACCTAAAAAAATTCCTCTGATTCCACTCTCACTGCCAAATAAAAACTTGGGTAATAAAAACTTTGTGAGAAGTGATGTTTCTTTCTGCAATGACAGATGGGAAGCCCAGCACAAATATCCTGCATGGCTTTGGTTAATTATGGCAGCATACAGTATATCGTACATATAAAACTCTCAAGCGCCGGAGTCTGCTCTTCCCAGCAGCACAAGGAAAACGCTGACGGGTGCATATGGTCTGATCACAGGGGAGTTATTCTCTGACTCTTTTTTTTTTTTTTTTCTTCCTGGCTGTTGTGATATAGGGGAGAACCAGGTCGAAAGTAACACAGCGATTTTCTCTGAGCCCATACAAGACTGATATGCCTAACTGTGTCAGCATGTACAGCACGCATCACTTTCCAGAACTGTGCGAACATGGCGTGGATATGTCATACGAGTTTTACCCGAAAAGCTGTTTTTGATCACGGTAAGTAAATTCACTCAAGCTGTAAATTTTTTTGAATGACAGGTTGTGTTTATTGTTTCATGTGTCATAATCGTGATTATTTAGTGCTTGAACACATCCTGAAGTTTGCCATGTCAGAGCCTTAACTCAGAGCTGTTTTCCTCTACATCCCTCTACAGTATTGATGAGTGTGTCTTTTGCTATAATTATAATATATGATATAATATATTTAACTGTAAATCACTCAATATGATTTGAAGCAGGAATTTAAGGAAATGCAATGTGTTAATGGGCTGATCTACACAGGTCTGAAAAAAGAAGAATCCAAATGTGCATCATTGATTGTTAGGCTCTCTGCTCTAAAAATGAAGTTTTATATATTTTTTATTAAGATAAAGGATATAATATGTTTTCAATTACATATTAACAAGGACATTGTCAGACATTTTTCATAAAAACAAGAAACAATTCAACTTCATACCATTGCATCACTTTTGACCCACTCACGTGTTACTTTTGTCCTGACTGACGGTGTTGAAAGTAACAATGCACAACTTCTGTTCAAAATCACCTGAGCCGTTCCACATTTGTATAAAATAGCACCTGTCATTAATAGAACACACAAATTGTTGATCTCAATGAAAGTTGGGTTCTCTCCTATGCAGGGATGATCTTTCTCTCTGTGCAGCCAGCCAGGAGATTCTCCACTGACTGATGGGAAACTGGGGAAGCTGAAACATCAGCAGTGTAAATGCTTTTACACTGAATATAAGAGCCTTTTCTCCACAATATGATACAGTATCCTCAGTAGTCAGTTGATTCACATTTACGTACTGCGGTATAAATTAGTTAAGTCAGTGATAATTAGAGCTGTAGACTTGGACTTAGTTCAGACTGAGTAGTGATTAAATGTCCAAAATGTGTCTGTAAAAAAAGTTTCCACTGAATTCTTGGTCAATTCTTTGACCTTTTATTTTATATATATCATTTTTTATTGAGCAAACTTCTTGTACATTTAATTTACTTTTTGGTTTATTTAAAAGGGACAGTGCACATTAGTGAACATTGTTGTAAAAGCAAGTTGACATTAGCCAAGAGACTATTTTTCATCTGGATCCTGGACAGATGTTACAAAGTCACCCTAAAAAAGAATAAGAACACATCTTGTGTTAATTGTAAGACAACATTCAGCATTCAGTATTTATATGGATTAGAACAAACAAAGAATTATAGCAACAACTTGTGTTGCGCGGTACCTATATCCTAATGGAAATAGGTACAAAGTCAGTGCACATAAAAGAAATATTCAAAATTACTGAAAACAGTGAAGTATTTCACTGGACCCCACACAATTGTGAATACGATAATACTATAACCAACGGAAACAATGGCCAAAGTTACGAGACCCACATTTTAATAAAACAGAATTTTCCTTTAAAGGACCAGTCTGTAAGATTTAGTGGCATCTAGTGGTGAGGTTGCAGATTGCAACCAGATGCAACCCAAGTGTCCCAAGCATGCAGGAGAACCTACGGTGGCCACAAAACTTGCGAAAAAGATGAAAAACGTGAAAGGCCCTCTCTAAAGCCAGTGTTTGGTTTGTCCGTTCTGGGCCACTGTAGAAACATGGTGGTTCAACATGGTGGCCTCTGTGAAAGAGGACCCGCTACCTATGTAGTTATAAAGGGCTCATTCTAAGGTAACGACAATACAATGATTCTTATTTTCATTGGAATTTACACTAATTAAAACATATGAATATTATATTTCATTTCTGCCAAGAAAATCAATTGAGCTTGATTTGTTTGTTTGTTTTTTGTTTGTTTTTTTTGCTTGTACTGTTTGTTGTTGTGCTGTTGTATGTTTTGATTG
The DNA here is from genome assembly GCF_910596095.1 of Thunnus maccoyii. Lineage (NCBI taxonomy): Eukaryota > Metazoa > Chordata > Actinopteri > Scombriformes > Scombridae > Thunnus > Thunnus maccoyii. The sequence continues at coordinate 7,804,481 of NC_056545.1, forward strand.
TGGGGGACTACAGATGCAAATTAGCTTCGAGCTAACTCCGGTACAGTGCATCTTTAATGTTTAAAACTGCACACTGTCTCTATCAATAAATCAAATCAAACAAACAAAGCATTACAATGACAACTTCACAGCACTTACAACTCTTCAGACCACAAATGCTAATAGTAAATGTATGATCGTCCTTGTCACTACATGCAGGTCATAAACAGTAAAATGCATTTCCTCGCTCTGCACTGTAGTAACTGTGACCCTTTTAAACAGCTTCATTCTTGCCTCCTCTGCTCCTGCCACATCCAGTGTGTCATAAAGCCTTCACTTTGCATTTACGGCCTGCAACACCGAGAGGCAGCAGCAGCACAAATGCCTGCCAGAAGCACCTGAGTGTGTGTGTGTGTGTGTGTATGCAATGATCATAGTCATACAGTCTCATATACTCATTATTTTATTAGAAAGCAACCATCGCCTCTTTTCACAATCAACATCTTTTCTGTTCACATCTGATTCTGCTGCAGGGTGTCACCTCCATGAAGCTGAGCACACACACACACACACACACACACACACACACATGCACCAGCAGTGTAGGAATGAAATCAACACATCACAGGTAGTGACAAGGTAAAAGGTGAGCGCAGGGTGACATCAGTGACGCACTAACAGGACATCGTGAAGAGCTGCTGTCACATGAGAGGTTTGAAAGAGCGAGCTGACAAATACACGGAGAGAAAGAAAGAACACAACTGCAGTGACAAAACGTACAACTGTGTCCTCTGTTGTCTGACAACAAACTGTCAGCACTTGAGAGAGTAGAAAAAATAAAATAGGACAAGAGGAAAAGAGAGAGAGATGGAATGATGACAGATGGATGCATAAAAGGGATACGGACAAAGAATGAGTGGACAGGGATGGATCAAAGATGGGAGGTTGAACCGATGGATGGATGGAGGAATGTCGGATGGAGAGATGACAGGAAAGGCAGGGAGTAGTGGAAAGAAAGAGAGATGGAGGGATAGAGGGATGCATATATGAAAAGATGGAATGATGACGAGATAGGAGAGATGAATGCTGGAAATCGCAGATGAAATAAAGGAGACATGGAAGGATGAATGGCAGGAAGATTGAAAAATTGAGGCATTGAGGAATGCATGGATGAAAAAATGGACTGATTTGAGAGAGAGAGAGAGGGAGAGGGAGAGAGAGATGAAGAAATGGAGGGGTGAAGAGATGGGATGATGGAGAGGCAGAGGAATAGACTGACAGGTATGGATGAAGAATGAATTGATGATTGATTGAGGGATGGAGAGATGGACAACTGGAGATAAGATAATGGAGATAAAAAAAATTCAGGGATGGAGTGATGATAGATAAAGGATGGGACAATACAGGAGCGCAAAGATGAAAAAATACAAGGACGGAAAGATGGAGTGATAGAATGATGGAATAATGTGGGAATACAGAGACGGAGGATTGCATGGATGAAAAGAGGGATTGATGACATGGGACGCATGAATGCAGATGGAATAATGGAGACAGAAGGATGGATGAATACAGGGATGGTGGGAAGAAAGAAGGATGGAGGGATCTGTGAATGCAGGAACAGAGCAACATACAGATAGAAGAATGGAGGATGGAGAGATGGAATGAAATGGTGACATGTGCTGATATGGAAAGATGGAAAGAAGGATTGAGATGCAGGAATAGAGGCGCTGGAATGATAGAGGGATGGAAGAATGCAGGGATGTAGAGACAGAATGATGGAGGGATAAACAAATGGAGAGATAAAAATGATAGAGAGATGGAATGAAGGAGCGATAAAAGGATGGAAGAATGGGCAGGACAGAATGATGAAAAGATAGAGAAATGGAGGAATGAGGGATGAAAGGGAAGGGGAGCTAGAGGGATAGAGTAATGCAAGGATGGAGAAATGGAATAATGACATGATTAGAAGACTGCAGGGATGAGGAGATGGAGGAATGCAGGGATGGAGAGATGGATTCATGGAAAGATTGAAGGATCGAGGAAGGACAGAGTGATGAAATGATGTATAAATAAAGGAATGAAGTGAAGAAGAGACAGAGGGATAGAGAAGTGCAAGGATAGCAAGATGGAAGAATTATTGATAGAAGAATGGAGGAGAGCAAAGCTGGAGAGATGGAATAATGGATTAAGAAGTGACCTGATAGAGATGGATGGATAAACGGATGAAGGAATATAGAGATGGACAAATGGAAAGGGATAAGAAGATACCTCCATTTTCTACAAGCTCCACTGCCACTGGACTTCACATCTGTCTGCTCGCGGAGTGAGAGAAATCCTCCCCTCTTTGATATACGTTCAGATTCATCGCCGAATACAAACCAGTCAGACGTGACATCATCTGTATTCACACTGACTACCAGCCTCCACCCCCGACGCCTCCTTGTGTGACCATCCATCGGGCGGCTGACCGTGAGCGAGATCGTGATGGGTGGGGCAGAGATTTGTCACTCCGGTCGGGGCCTGAAGCCTAATGTTCCGGCTAAACTGTTACAGAATAGATGTTGACACAAAAGTGGCAGGTTCAGAAAACTGACATGACTGCGGGGATTTGGCGGGAGGATGCCGGAGGACCGCCGTAAGTAAATGTGACGCGGCGTCATACATCAGGAAAGCTGTGACACAACAGAGGGACTGTCAGTGGGGGAAGAAAGAGGGAAGAGTGACAGTACTCTCTCTCTCTCTCTCTCTCTCTTTCTGCCTGTGTGTCTCTCTCTTCTCCTGTCATTCACACCTTCATCTCTCACTTCCTGTTTTACACACACACACACACACACACACTTCTAAGTTTATGCTCTTTTTTTCTTTTTCTTTCACAAACCCATGATCCTCATTTATTTGTTTCCCCTTTTCCTTCCATTTAATTTAAGGGGACATGTCATGCTTTTTGTGATTTTCTATTATTTATATCCTGTTGTGACGTTGGATTTTTTTGGTCAAAGTTCCAAAACATGAGGTGAACATATGTTAAAAATGCTCCCTGCAAATCAAAAGTCAGGGCCTCAGCCTGAATGCTTTGTTTGCAAAGTTACCTCTACTTCCTCCTCATGATGATGTCAGATTGTTTGGACATGCCCACATTAGACCATCGATTCTGTAGTCTTCGTTGCTAAGGTTGTTGCTAAGGTTGCTCCATGGGTTGTTAACTTGTGTGTACGGATGTATTTGAGAAGTTTCAATTTCGAGCGGAGAACAAGAAAAAAGAAGTGAAAGCCTTCTACAACTGTTTGTTTACATAGCTGGAAGTTGGCCAATCGGAACAGAGTGGGCTCATCAGGAGGCGGGGCCTTAAAGAGACAGGAGCTAAAACGGCCTGTTTCAGACAGAGGCTGAACTGAGGGGCTGCATAAAGAGCCAGTATAAGATAACTAAGGAGTTTTTGTAAATCATGCAAAGATATTCCAGTAGAGCCCCAGAATAAAAATATTGACCTGGAAATGTGCGTGATACGTCCCCGTTAACAAAGAGATTGATTAAAAATTAATTATTTACATCAGTAGAGACGACTGTAAATGTTCTGATAACCATTGCGTATCTCTAACTCTGTTTGTTCGTTGTCCCACAATCACATGAGCATCCAAGCTGTGTGCCCATCTCTCTCTCTCTCTCTCTCTCTCTCTCTCTCTGTCTCTCTCTCTCTCTCCCCCAATTTTCTCCTCCTTTCCACTCAGGCTTCTCATTGGCCGCTCTGGGACCGCTCTCCTTCCCTTGGCTGGTGGTGTAATTTCCAGACTTTTTGCATCTGGATATTCATCCTTCAGCAGATTTTACCTTTATTTGAGAGTGACAGTTAAGATACAGACAGAAAATGCAAGGAGAGAGAGGGGGATGATGAACCGCACACATTGCATGTCATGTCGTGTATGTTTCTCAACCAGTAGCGTCCCAGTCCAGCAGTAGTAGTAGTGATGATACTAATTGTAAGATTAACAGTTGAAGAAGCTACCGATGGAGTTAATTTTGATAAAGACCCTACAAACTGACGTGTTCTCACTTATTTTGCTTAATTAGAGCATATCTCTGGGTTGTTTGGGTGTGAACAGACTGTGCTTGATTGACATCTCTCTGACTCTGCTGCCACATATGTTAAAGCTAATATTTTTTATATTAACAAGGTTCAGGTTCGGGGGGTAAGTTTGGTCCCAGCAGTGACCAAAAAACTGGGCAGATCATACGTGTTAATTTTTTGGAACAGGCTGTGGCTGATAAGGAATGGATGTTAGATTTGCAGAACCAGTTGAGTGCTTCTTAGCACATTCACCATGCTTTTTCCATTACCTATCATGATCATACCCAGCCTCCCCTGGGCGCCGTAATGAACAAACGTAATGAACGACGTAATGAATGTGTCAAAACCGGCAGAGGAGTTAAAGCCAGTGGTGGAGGTGGACAACGAAGGGGGTTTAGGGGACAGAAAATGGGAGTAGGGTAGGGGGTAAGTTTGGTCCCAGCAGTGACAAGCTCTTTCATCTGGTCAGTGGACTCCAAGAGGGGAGAGGAAGGAGAAAGGGTGACTGGAGAAGAGGGTGACCTGGATGGGAATTGGGGAGGGGTGAAGAAGGTGAATCCTCACAGTCTCCACCCTCCTCACCGACGAGTGAAGGGGGTGAAGACTCCTCCTCTCGGCTCTGATGTGTCTCACGTTTGAAGCTGTCTTCAGGCAGGGGCTGAGGTGGCTCTCTTTCAAGGTTTCTGCTGCGTTGTGTCATGTCTTCTTCTTTTGATTCATCTTGTCTCTTGTCCTTGGCAGAGGGAACAGATGGGTGACGCAGAAAGTAAAGTAGGTTAGAGATGAACAGTTTTACTCCTTACTTGTTAAGGCAAAGTCCATCTGCCTTAAAAAGATGTCTGCGGTCCCAGAAAAAGTTGAAATGAATCTGTTCTCCAGTTTCACACTCGCTCATTGAGGAGGTTTGTTGCTAGTTCTCCCTTTTGCAGCTGTCCATGGCTTTGTCCTACTAAGAACAGGGGTTGAAGAGGTGCTCTGCCTGGATGATAATGCAGGACAGCCGGTTGCATCACAAATCTCAAGAACACTGGGCTCTGCCTGTTACTGGTTCTCCCATCCCCCAGGGAAATGATTTACTCTTAGGCATTGATCCAAGAGTTTCCCAGGGAGGACTACTACCTGTAGATTTATTACCCAGTACACAGCCCTCCTGTTTCTCAGTAGTCTTGTTGGTACTAATTATCCATGTGTTGGCATGATCTTGCCCACTGTTATGAGTCCATGGTAAAGTGGTGTCATTCCCACATAGTCCATTCACTTACATGTTCACTTCTAACTGGTGAATTTTGGTTTCCAGCACTGCAATCTTCTGTAGAAGTTTGTGGTATTCATCCGTGGAGAAGGGTGGCATCTTGCTGCTAATTAGCTTCAGCTAAGTACCATGTTTCCAGTCACTGCGGTAGTCATCCGTGGAGAAGGGAGGCATCTTGCTGCTAATTAGCTTTAGCTAAATATCACATTCCCAGTCACTGCAGTACAGGCTTGTGTTTTTGGTAGGCCATGCTCATGTAGCACTGAGGAGGTCATAAAACATTGAAATATGGCTATAGCCTACTATATCTACAAAAATTACAGTCCCAGTGATTTATAAGTATCCAGGAGCCTCTGCTCATAGTTTCTCACAGAAGAAAAACAAGAATATCAGCAGAAAAATGCAAGCAGAGGTGAGAGCAAGCAGCTAAATGTCTGTGCTGTAAAAAAGCAGGAAGCTGATAAGGCTTAAGAGCACAGGTGAATGGGAGAGGGAAGATAATTAAATGCATCATATTTATTGGACGTGTGCGTGCGTGTGTGTGTGTGTGTGCGCGCGTGTGTGCTAGATGTGTACAATTTTGTAATATGGTCTTCATCTGCAATAAGGCCAGGCAGTAATTGGGTCCTAGTAACTCTCAGGAAAATTTAATAAGAGCAAGGAAAAGATTAGGATAACAAAAACTGTTAAGGCGTATTAGAGAGAGAGATTGAGAGGGCGTGAATGAAAGAACAGAGAGACAGCTACATTATGAGGAAAAAAGATAAGAGGAAGAGGATTATATCTAAGGAGTGAGAAAGGGAGGGTGGCTATATTGTAAATATGTATGTGTGTGTGTGTTGACAGTATTGTAAGTCTTATTATTCCAGTTAATCTCCATCTTGCTGGATCCTCTCCCTAACTGTGCTCCTCTGTTGTTTACACGCAACATTTCCACACGTTTTCCATCTAATTGCTTTTTTCTCTGCTATTCTTTCTCTTGACCCCTCCTACACACACACGTTTTTTGCATTTCTAGCTGTCCTTGACTCGTCAGCTAATTAGTTTTGGAGTAATTACCTGCTTCAGCGCTTAGTAATAGTCTCTCTCTCTGTAGTTTTGAAAAAGAAAACTGGTACAACGGGAGAAAAGGGAGATTTTGATGTCACTCTCTTTCATTTTGATTGACTGGTTTTTTTGTTTTATATCCTGCGGCCGGCCAACGTGAATGTCAAATCTGTGACAAACTCTCGGACCTTTTGATGTGAATGGGAGATGGAAAAACAGGAAAACCTTACAGATAGCTTTTCAACTTTTTGGAAAGTAGCATCCTGTAATTGACACAAATGTTGGACACTGCCTGGAAGTTATAGAGCTCACTTAAAAAAAATAAATAAATAAAAATAAATAAATAAAATTCACTGGTCCTCCAAACTGTCGACACAATACATCATCTGTCACTGCCTTCCAAAACAACCCATATGAACATTTTCTGATTTGATGCCTTCTTTGGAGGACGGCATTGTTTGACAGTGTCTTCCAAAACCATTAAACAGTAAATGTCTGTTACTAAAATGATTCACATCATAACAGTTTCAAGATCTGCCATGGCAACGGTTACGGTTTTGATTAAGTTTCTGCGCCATGCTCACACTCCAGGTGACTTCACATCTCACATCTTTGATCACAGACAGGGGTCACCATCTCCTTAAATATACAACCACCTGTTATATGTTTCATGCATAGGTCACATGATGACAACTGAGTCACCTCCATGACAACTGAGCACGCTCCCTCTGCTTTGGAAAGCTACTGTAAAGAGGAACTTGAATTATTTAGTCTGTTCCCAAGGTCAAAAGTTAACTTTAATGCTTATATAAATCATGTTTCAAATTTCAGTACATATGCTTATGCTGCTGGACTACATAAAATGTTGTACTGTACAGTTAAAACTGTAAATACTTGGGACAGTTACACATTTTTTGTTCTTCAGGCTCTGTGCTTCAGCACCTTAGATTTGAAATAAAATAATGGATATTAAATTAAAGTGCCATATCTCAGCTTTAATTTCTCAAGTCAAGTCAAGCCCATTTTCTTTGTATAGCCCAATATCACAAATCAAAAATTGTCTCCTAGGGCTTTACTCCTTAGTCCCTCGATTCAGATAAGGAAAAACTCCCCCCCAAAAAACTCTTTAACGAGAAAAAATGGAAGAAAGCTCAAGAAGATTGTGTGTACAGAATTTAAGTAGGTTTATGTTAATAATTCAGAACCAGATATGAGGCCTTTTGTGCATAAAACTAATGTTGAAATGACACGCAGCTGCCCAAGAAACATTTAGTAACCAGTTGCCCAATTATTTAATTAGAGTATGGACTATATGCAGCAAAATATTTATTTCTTTTAAGGAATGCATGAAACTAAATTTCATTTATTCGAGAAGAGATGTAGCAATCCTTCCTAAGTCCATGGTGTGTGTCTACTTGCCTGTATTCAAGTTTTTAAATAAACATGTTTTTCAATCGGTTTTGTTTTCCAAAAATGATGAAATTCTCAGTAATCTGTTCAAATGTGCTTCATTCTCCATTCTGCTGTTATGTCAAAGTGAACAAAATGTAACTGCGTCACCATAAATGGAACTAGAAGCACATGTTGATGGTGCATTTATGGACACTCCAGTCTGACAGCCAAAGTGGATAAAATCGTATTTTTTCTTTGCATGACCACTTAAGTCCTTTTTTTTATGGCTGAACATATTCAAGAAAACATTTCCCCATGTCACTCCATTTCCATTGCCTCTCTGACTACTGTCTGATAGCTTTTGTATTTTCTTCATTCAGCGGTACAGCTGCAGTAAAACTCGATTCCACTCAACTCAACTTTATTTTTATAGCACCTTTCATACAAACATGCAGCCCAAAGTGCTTTACATAACAAGATTAAAACACAGTTAACACAGGCAAGAAAAAGAAATAAAAGCAAATTAGACATCAATAAATAAAAATTTGCAAGAGTTAAAATTACAACAATAAAACAATAAAGTTTTAAAACAGAATAAAAATCAATAAAATAAACACCAGGGATAAAATGATATAAAAACCAATGATTAAAAATCAAAAACTAAGACTAAAGCTATAACATTATTCCAAATTAAACTCAAAAGCCAGACTGAAAAGGGAGAGGTCTTTAATTTCCGTTTAAAAACACAGAGAGAGCTGCCATTCTAATATCCAGTGTGTTTCACAGTTCAGGGACATAAAAACAGAAGACAGCCTCAGCGGTACTTTTATGAGACACATAAGGAACGTTTAAAAGAGGAGCGGTGGAGGACTTTAGTGATCTGGCTAGAACATAAAATGAAAGAAAATCTCTCATGTAGGAGGCAGCAAAGCTTTATAAACAAGTAAAATAACTTAAAAATCAAATTCTGAATGATACAGGCTGTCAGTGCAGTGTCAGTGGGGTGATGTGATCCATTTTCTTTGTTTTAATTAAGACTCTGGCTGCAGCATTCTGAACTAGTTTTCTTATACACTTTTTAGGTAATCCAGTAAAAAGGGAATTACAATAGTCTAAACAGCTGTAATAAAAGTGTGAATGAACATTTCAGCATCTGTCTGATTTAAAAAGGTCTGAATTTGGCAGTGTTTCTAAGATGAAAATATGTGTTTTAATGACCTTGTTAAAAATAAATTAAAATTCAAATCAGTCTAAAATCACTCCCTTGTTTTCATCTTTTTTATAAGACTACCAAGCACTGATTGCAGTTTTTCTCTTGCTGCCTTTGCTCTCATGAAAAGAATTTCAGGTTTTTCATTATTTTGTTTTAACTTTTTTTTAACACATCCATACATTCATGTAATTGAGACAGGCAATGACAGCATGCAGGTTATTGAGATGTACAACTGTGTATCATCAGCATAAAAATGGTAATGACATGGTGATGGTTAATAATGTTTCCAAATGGGAGCATACTATATATAATGAAAACAACATTGGGCCGAGAATGCTTCCCTGAGGAATACCATATTCAATACCATGAGTCTCTGATACATAAGCACCCGAGCTTACAAAAACACTGTCAACCAGTTAAATAAGACTGAAACCAGGCTAAAAGACAGTCAGAGACACTCACCCATTTCTCAAGTCTGTCAATTAAAATTTTGTGGTCAATTGTATCGAATGCTGCACTGAGGTCTAAGAGAAGAAGGACAGCCACGTTGTTTACATCCACAATAATTCTCAGGTCAAGTACAACTTTCAGTAGGGCTGTTTCTGTGCTGCGGTTTGCTCAATAACCAGATTGGAGTTTTTCTAAAATGCCTTTATTGGTTAGATGAACAAGTAGTCCATTAAAAACAACTTTCTCTAAAAGTTTACCAAGGAAAGGTAGATTAGAAATGAGTTTCTAATTGTTTATCTCTGAGTAATCTTGGATTTCTTGAGGAGAGGTTTTACCATTGAAGTCTTGAAAGCTCTGGAGAAGATGTCTAAATGTGCCCATGGGCAGAAAGATCCCAGGGAGCTTGAGTGCCTATTTATAATGCAGGAAACTATTTTTTCCTTTAAAAATGAAGCAAATTCTTTGTATAGATATGAGTTATTATGAAGACTGAGAGCCGGTGATGGATTTAGAAAACTGTCATTTGTGGAAAAAAGCACTTTATTTATTTGTTTATTTTGGTTTTCTGAAATAATCTTTGAGAAATTGGCTTGTTTTTCTTTCCTGACTGCATTATTGTAAATTATAACTTGACCCTCAGAAATGTTAAAGTGAGCATGTAGTTTGCTTTTCCTCCATCATCTCTCACAATTTTTTTTTTTCAGCTGACAAATTGCAGCAGTTTTCCAGGGTGATTTGCGAATTAATTGCCTTTTTTTGATTTGTGCAGGAGCAGCTGTATCTAATGAGAATGTTAATTTATCATTAAAATCATCAACAAGGTCATCAATTAAGCCAGTGGTGGATGGAGGATAGGTATTCACCAGATTTGAAAAATTTGTCAATAACTTCATTGTTAATGTCACGCTTCACAACAACAGTCTCTGGACAGTCATTTCATGTGGAAAGAGTGATGTTAACATCAATACCCCTATTAATAACTGAGTCCAGTGTAATTCCATGAATGTGGGTGGCACTCTGTACATGCTGAACAAGATTGAGACAAGCAATAAGATCAAGGAAATCCAAAGCCATTGAATCAGTGTGGTTGTTCACATGAAAATTAAAATCAAGTAAAATGATTTTACCATGATTGGTATGAACAATGGACATAAAATCATGAAACTCAGATAAGAAGTTGCTGTCATGTTTGGGGGAGGGGGGGGGGGGGGGGGGGGAGGGGGGGGCTGATAGGCAGTCACAGTGTGTACAGGCTGGTGTGTTTTGATAATCATTGCTAAGTATCCAAATGTTAGAAAATTGTCAAAAGAACATTGAGTGCTGGTAAAACTACTAGAGAAAAAAACAATCCCCACCCCCTCTTTTATTTTATCTACTGGAGTATAAAAAGATGAAAGTAGGAGGAGAAGACTCTAACAAAGTAGCTGAAGCAGTTAAAGCAAGCCAGTCTTCAGTTAAAAATAAAAAGCTAAGACCATGTTCAGAAATAACATCATTAATATAAAACCTCTTGCTAGGGAGGGACCTAATATTCAAAAGTGCTAACTTTATCGGCTCAGGTCTGGGCCTCACTGGGAGCGACTGCGTCAGACCAGTTTCCACTAGGTTGTGTGTGTTTCTGCCATAATCGGTGCAACATTAATGTGTGAGACTGAGCTCTTGTGAAGAGTAGGCCTACCCCGGTATTTCTTTGTGTTATTATGACATCTAATTATAGCGGGAATGGAAGAATATGTCACTATTCGCAGTTGTTGAAGTGTGGTAGGAACAGACGGGTATTTTTATGGACTGATGTTGGGAAATGATTGAACTACAACCAGTTCCTGCATGACAGGAACTTCAGTGTGAGTTCAGTATTGCAGGCTAATAGTTGTTTCTATTCTCTGCTGAGATGAAGTTCTACCGACACAAAGAGGTCGGATCACTTCCACAAAACAGATGACATGTATAGTATGTGTCTGACTGCCAGTTGAACAAACCCTGCTGGCACCAATATGTGTATGTGTGTGTGTGTGTGCTCATAAATTGGCACTCAGGGTGTCAGCACTCTGGCACTGAAATGGACTCTTCACGAATTTAGAGGGGTACTAGAGCTGCTGCTGTTCATTTATTCAGAGCATCATACTGAGTACAGGGAAAAGAGAGGGAATAATAGAGCAAAGTAACCGACATGAAACTGCTGCACACTGTCAAAGCGAGATGGAATATAATTTAAGAATAAATGCTCCAAACAAGCTCACGCGACGAGTCCTCCAAATTAAACGACAATCCAGAGCGAAACATAGATGTGTTTTCTGATCTGTCGTCACTATCAGCAGGACAACATCATTTATTGGTTGGGTTTAGACAAAGATCATAGTTTGGGTTATTTTCATGTCGTATCAGAAGTACCATTATTAAGAGTTTCCTACTTGTAAATAGTGTTCACATACAACTGGGAAAATGGGATTTTTCTGAAAGTTCCAATATATCCGACTTGGCACTTAATAATACAGAACCAAATAAATGTGGACGCCTCACATCAAACAAAGTCCTCCGTTCAATGTAATTAAAATATATAAAATATTAAAATAATGTAATTTTGTCAATGAATAGACAGTATTTTAAACCCTCAATATCATGCAGCATTCCTTAGCTGACGGGAATCTTCCCAATCCTTCCCATCCATCTGACAGCATGAACACAGCATTAAAATAAGTATTTAGTTCAGGTTAGGGGCCCTTTGTTGTTACGGTTACAATAATAACCATGTTCTTTATGGTTAGGTGACAATTGTGGTCATGGTTTAAAAAAAAAAAAAAAAGAACAGGAAGTAGTGGGAGAAACTGCTAGCCCCCCTCAAACATAAAGGCCCAGCGGTGGCTGGTTGTGTTTACCTTTAACCACAAAGTCTAATTTTTTTTGTCTCTATAGGTATTAAATCAACACATAGAAAGTGTAAATGACACAACTTTAGTAGCTGCTGAAATGCATCTTTGAAAAGTTTCTCTGGACATTTTGTGTTCCTTGTTTTTTTGTTATTATAGAAACATTGCTGCCCACCTTTTAGGCTTACAGATGTGAGTAGTTTTAAGACTTTTTTGTGGAGTAATCCTTCAAAAATAACAGGCCGTGGGTGTAGTTTTCTCTTGCAGTGCTGGAAGGAATTACAGTCGAAACCCAGCCAGACGCTGTTAACTTTCTGTTTGGTGAAGGATCAGTGTGTCCTAATTTGAGTAACAGATTCCCTCTGTTTTCTCCTGGCTCCTCTCTTTCTCCCTTGTTCTCTTTGCTTCTTTGCCTTTGTGCTCCTCCTCTCCTCCTCCTTCTCCTCTCCATCACAGTAAAGAAAGAGGTCACCATCTGCGGCAGCAGTATGGCCAAGTCAGACACCTCATCTATTAATCAAAGCTACAGTAACTAGCATACTTAATACAGGCTGCCAACTGCACGCAAGCACATAATGTGTGTAAATATTTAAAAAGCTCACCGTATGTCAATTTGTGCCAGTGTCTCCTCAATTGAACTGTGGATGTGAACAACTTGTAGGTGTCGTGGAAAATCAAATGAGCAAACAGGTGAGGAGATGAAAAGCTGTTCTATCCTTTGTGGGGAAACAGAGGAGCTGCTGTTGATAAGTAATGATGAACACAATACACACAGTGTAGTTAGTGGAATAATGTTCAGATCCTTTGTGTAATTAGATAACAAATTAAAATTAAATTGTACTTCTAATGAAAGGACAGAACTACTACTAGTAATTAACTATGTTGTGTCATTTGTTATAGTCTGGAGGACCACAATAGAAATAAAACATTTTTCTTTATTCAGATTTAATTCTTGATGGTTCTAACTACCACGGGGCATTTATTTTGTATTTTTAATCAAAATTGACTGGTTGAAGTGGAGATAATTTACTCTACATATTGTTGAGTTTATAAAAAATGCAATATTTGTTGTTTGTTGCTTCTGATTGGAAGTGATCACCGGTTCCATGTCTGCACCAGCAGGATAAATCTGTTTGGGAAAAGTGAAAGAGAAGTGCGTGACCCTCCCTCATTAACCTCCAGCTGCTCCAGTGGAGCTGCTCAGAGGCCATTAGATCAGACTGTGGTTGTACTGTGCAGCTTCCAGGTGTTAAATGTGTGATTGGGGCGTTCCTGCAAAAGATAGCGTAACATTCAGGGAAACTTTATTGAGTTTTGGATAATACAGGATATATACTGATCACATCTAGTATGTGAAATCTTAATATTCAAAGTAATTAGTATTTACAGCTGTCAAACAAATGGAGTGGAGTATAAAGTGCAATATTTACCATAGAAATGTCGATGTCTGATGAGTAACCAGGTATCATCAAATCCAAATATATATACATATATATATATATATATACATATATATATATATATATATATATACACACATATATATATATATATACATATATATATATACACACACATATATATATATACATATACATATATATATATATATATATATATATATATATATATATATATATATATATATATATATATATATATATATATATACACATATATATATATATATATATATATATGTGTATATATATATATATATATATATATATATATATATATATATATATATGTGTGTATATATATATATATATATATATATATATATATATATATACATATATATATATATATATATATATATATATATATATATATAAAGAAAGAAAGAAAGAAAGAAAAAATATTGTTATTGTTAAAATATTTCTGCCACTGAGTCATAAATCATATTTCAAAAAGTGTCCCTTTTTAATATCAAGGCACAGCAGACAGGATCCTGATGACAAGTAGAAATTGTTATGATCAATGTTCATTCAATAACAAAAATAAATAAATAAATAAATAATACATTTAATTTGTACTGCACTTTTCATTCATCGTGAAATCCTACAGTATTAACAACATAGAACACACAACATGTCGACGGCCGAAGAGCAAAACCTCCGATCTGAAAAATGCACTTTTTTGAGAAAACTAAAATAAACTTGTTTTCTTGCAGAATGCTATTTGTTAAGGATACCCAACACATAATACACTGTTTTTGGACTATATTATTATATTATGTGTTAACAATACTGACTAGATATTAATGCTTCACAAAGTGCAGATAGGAGCTTTTGCACTTGGTGCAAGTTGGAAGAGGTTCTACAAAACGATGCTCTAAATTAAGTTAATAATTAAAATTAAATTAAAAATAAAAATAAATTTGTTTTCAGGTAAAAAGATGCAGTAAATGTAATAGTTACTACATTGTAGTATACTAGGGTCGGAATCCCTTAAGTGGGAAATTCCTTAAATCCAGTGTATTTGCTTCCGCGTCCACTGGAAATGAATGTTCAGTGATTGTGTAACACACTCGTGCTGTAGCCTCTCTACACATCCAGGGACTCTGCGTTGTGTTTTTGTTTTGTTGTGTGACTTTTCTGTCACAACGAAGGGTAGGATTATCTTGCAGACAGACTGAATATGAGCAGCCTTCCTTGTTCTCATCATCCAAAGTGAAATCCGCCAATCAGAAAACTCTGCAGATAGGAGGTTTTGCGCTTTGGCCATCGATAAAGAAAATAGCAGTAAGAGTTAAGACAAAAAAGTCTTCCTTAATAGAAAGGTTTTTAGGCCTTTTTTTTTTTTTTTAAAGAGCCTAGGGTCTCGATCCCCCATGGTGTGGAGCTTAGTACTGGGGGCCCAGAGGAGCAAGCTGCTGGCAGATCTGAGGGTGCGGGTGGAGGTTTGTGGTGTGATCAATTCCTGTAGGTAGGGAGGCTCATGCCTTTTAATGGATTTGTGTGTGAGTGGCAGTAGCAGCAGTGTTTCATATTCTGCATGTGAACCCAACAGTCATATAAAAGCAACTATAAAAGGAAAAAATATGGCATTTAAAAATATGACATGAAATGTATAAGGGGTGGAGTTCTCTCACCCTCTAAGCCCACTCTTGAGGTCATCTGGTTGTCAAGCAGCCATTTCAATAATGTGTTAAGATTCACTGCGATCCTTCCTGCACTCTGCTGGGAAAATGCTGCTGTAATCTCTTCGACATGTTAAACATCCCATAAAATGCTGACCTTTTTAAGAGTACCTGATTGCTTGACATTTGCAGTGACAAGTAAACTTGTGTTACTGTGCTGTTACAGGGTGGGATGTAAAAGAAAATCTATGTCACACGTACGGGGGCAACAGGCGACAACCAGCAGTTAAAAGCACATCCACTCTGACATGCTCGGCAAGTATAAAGAGAGAAAAAAAGAGTAAATGGATAGCGGCAATGTGAGTGTGCCCAAACACACACAGACACACACACACACACACACACAAGCAATATTTATATGATCACTGAGATAGATATCAATCCCGCAGGAGTAAAAAAGGAAACATATTATATGAAAAGCTTACTTTAATATTACGTCTACAGGGAAGGATGTGAGACCAAGCAATGCAAACTTGATCTAAGTTGTTGAGTTTTATGGCTCTGTTGATATTAGGAGATAGGAGTGTCACCCAAAACTGAAACTTTTAAGTCCTGCTTCAGTGCCATTATATTTTTAGCCATGCTAGTGATGGGGCTCTTGGGCTACCTGTTGGTCTGTAAACCACTTTGGTCCAGACTGAAATACTGGAATCAACAACTATTACATTGATTGCCTTGAAATTTTGTGCAGATGTTCATGTTCCCCAGGGGACAAATCCTACTGGCTTCAGTGATCCTCTCGTTTTTCCTCTAATGCCATCTTCCCCTCAAAATGTTAAATTGTCCAATACTTTGGTTAATGACCAAATATGTGCAAAGCTGTAATTTCTGTTTAGTGCTAATTAGTTATACCTGCTAAGCATCAGCATGTTAGCTCCTCATCATTGTGGGCATGTTGCCATGCTGTCTTTAGCATTTAGCTCAAAGCACTACTGTGCCTAAGTACAGCTTCAACGAGCTGTTAGCATGGCTGCCACTTAGTCTTTTTTTAGCTTAAATACCTGCATAATCACCACTTATGTTTCAATCTGTGTTGCTTTTTCTTACACCTCAAATTTTGTAACCTCTGCTTGAAAAATTATGTAGTGCCCCGATCAAATAACTGCTTCAAAAAAAAAAAAACACCATTAATCAGTGCATTCAAGCGATTATAAGGGGGGGACATCAAATAAACCATCTTCATCAATTAAAAAAAAGGAACACTAACCAACATTTTTCATAACAAGCATACTGTAGTCTCTCAGACGGAGCCCACTGTGGTCGAAAAGCCAATTAATGAAAGTTTTTTTTATGTGATAGATGCTTTGTGTAGTAGCACAGGAATGTGACACTACACATTGTGAAGGAGTCCACACAAGAATATATTTAAAACAAATGTATTTTATTAATGTACAGTATAATAATAAATAAATGCATTATTGTACTGACTCACTTCCTGTTTTGCTTACTTTCTTGTGGTCCTGCAAAGCTCAAATAGCCGTTTCAAAGTGGGTTTAGTCTTAACACCCTCTTGAGATGCTCAGGATCCAAGGTTGCTGGGTGGGGATTAAAGACTGGTGAGATGGGTGGCAGTGGTTTTAGGTATTTGATCATTGATTCATAGGGATGTACTGTATGTGATGGGAATGCTGGGACATCCCAATGTCAATGGCTGTCCTGGCCAACCAACAAGTGGCTGACAGTGGAGGGTCGTCAGCATGATCTGGTTCACCTGGGCTCGCCTGGCTATAAAAGCTGGCCCATGTGCTCACTCCTTCTCTCCCGACAGCCACCCTGCAGCTTTTTTTAGTTTTGCCTGTACACATGCTATTGTTTGTGTTAGCTTTAATAAATTACAGTTGTTTTTTTTGCATGAACTCCCTCCTTGTCACATTCCTGAGCCAATTTGTGACAAATGGGGGTATGATGTCAAAATTCAAGTTATGTTTTACAGTAATGAAAGGGATGATGACTGCCAGTGCCTTCCTTGACATCCCATAGTATCATATCAGAAATAACTCATGAGTGTTTTCTGCACTGCCACCTCTATAGATCAGGTCTGGTTGAGTTTAGGTAACTAAATCTACGTGGTTTCTACAAGTATAGGCTTCATGGTCTCTTTTTGTCAAAGTCACACACTTTGTACATCACCTTTGAGATTACGTAGTAGTATAACGCCCTCTTTATTTATATGACCACAAGAGGTTGCTTGTCAAACAAAGGTTATTTTAAGCTCTTAAATAACCAAAGGTGTGTTTTCTGGTGTGGACGGTCTCTACACTGGGTTGGTGAAAGAATTTCCCTGCAGCTAATGTTCAGGATATTTTTGCCCTCTTCTAAAGCTCAAACTGTAAAGATTTCTTTGAATAATGCTGCAGTGTTTCATGTTAGTTTTTTTTTTTTTTTTTTTTTGTTCTTAAAAGCTGGACCTTTTCAACAATACACCAACCTCATAACTGCTGCATGTCACTATAGGCTATCTGCTACATCAAAGTGGCTCAAAGGGGAGAAGAAGTGAAAAAAGAGGCCCCAAAGAATCCTTTGATCACAGAAAAAGTGAATGAGAAATGTCTCCTCCTCTGGAGGGCATCGCTTTTCACTGGCCAGGTGCTCCAGTGGATTTAAGTGGCATCTGGTGGATTTCCTGCATGCAACATAACTGAAAAATGTAGATGTATCATTAAAAAAAAAAAGAAGTATTATTAAAAAAGTAAAAGCGTACACAGCTGATATGGAGTTTGGCAGTTTGAGAATCTATACAGGTATCACCTGTGTGTGTGCGCAGGGTGTTGCCAAAAAGGTTCCTTCAAAAATCCCCCTAAAATCCACTCCGCTATGAGATTTCCGAACACACACGTGGAGCAGCTCCTGCCCGGCGGGAGGCTGCCGTCCCCCAGAGTGAAGAAGAAAAGGTTTGCCTCCCGTTGGTGTGTCGCAACAGCTGTTGCGGTTGACCTTCGGGCCTTGATCAAAGAGGCCTGCTTTGTCTGTTGTTAATATCAAATGATGAACATTCAGCTCCCGCACAGCCCTTTATTTTCGCTGCCAAACAGACAGCAGGAACACATCAGCCGGCTGTGATTGGTATTCACAGATGCTTGTATCAATGATTATGAGGCTACTGGATGCTGCTGGACAGTAAAGAGAAGAGTGTCTGATAGATTCACTGTTGTTTCTTTCCTAATTCGTAAAGCACCATAACAGTGTTGTGGCCTGTGTTCACCCATTTACAACAACTCAATGTAATACAACTTAATACAAATGATTAGATTTCTAAATGTGTTTTCCTTCTTTCAAGGCAGAAATCGGTTGCCTTATTTCACCACAGCATGAAAATCAACTTGCAAAAACTTGAAACTTGTAAAGTCTGTTAGATTATTGATGTTGTGTGGCAATGTAGTGCAGACTTTTCATATTTGTCTGCAAGGTTTTTTATAGCATAACTACACATTCATGCAACTTTGACAACAATGGCAGCAAGGCCAGCAATGACACAGCAGCCCATACTTTGGTAATAATGTTCATATTGGATGTTTCTGCAGCTCACAATTTACATCCACTGTCGAAGCTGCATGCTCCTAAATTAGAGAGCCTGATAGAAAGGATGTATATGGGCGTGTAGCACATGCAGTTCATGTCCTGTGAGAGCTGCATTTATTGTTTGTTTTTTTGTTCACTGTAACCACAATCTTTCACAATCTCTACTGTAAGTCTGTTTATCTTGTCTTGAGCATTTAGCTTTCTACCTCTCCTGCACAAGCATTTGTTCACCCGTCCTACATATACTCAGAGATATAGTTTCATGTATAGCTGAGTATATGAAGGTAAAAGTGTGTTTTTATATGTGGATGTCCTCGTGTGCAAATCAGATCATATTTATTTTCTAAAAAGCAACAAAATAGTATCAGTTTCAGATTAGTACGAGAATGTTGCTAATGGCTAATTGAACAGAGTCAGCAATACAGAATAAAATAGTATCGTCTGTGTAAAGATGAACTCGGCAACAATGCAGCGGAGAGACAATTTCATTGATATAAATGGTGAACAGTACTAGGGCCAGAATGGATCCCTGCAGCACACCTGTTGTAACCAGCAGGAAGCCAGACCGGGATCCCCCACATCCTCACACACTGATGTCAGTCACATAAGTAATTCTGAAAGCAGCTGTAATGAGCAATCAAATGCTTTTGCTAAATCTATAAATATAGCTGCACAATGTTTCCTGCTGTCTAAACCAGTAATCAAATCGTTTAATACTAGTGTGACAGCTGAGGTGGTGCTGTGATTAGCTCTAAAACCAGATTGATGAATGATTTAACACATAACATATATATACACAGGTCTCAATGAGGGGAGTCACATCCACCTGCTACATGATGCACATTTCCTAATTTGGACATCACTCCTGGAGTTGGGGATGTTCCCCAGAGATAAAGCTGAACTACTGACTGTAAAAAAATAGGTAATAAATGAAAAGTGCAAAGCAAGAATCGCCTCTGAAGTTCTTCCCTACACGTCTCTGTGTTATTGGTGTATAAATAAGTAGAGGTCTGTCTGCATGTTGGTGATACACTTGGTTTTGGCTCAGTGGTCAGCACAGTCGGCTATGATCTGGGAGACTTCGGGTTCGAGACCTGGTGTGGGGACCTCCTACGTAAAAGTTTATTCATAAACACTTATTTTAACACCCATTACCTACAGTAATATTCTCTGTATATTACGGAAAGTATATTACAAGTAATTCCATGATATGTGGTGATGTTTATAAAAGACGACTCAGGGAATGCAGGAAATTGGCAGAAAGTCCAATCATGCTGGATCTGGCCACCAACCATCAGCATCACATACTTGGACACAACGTACTCAATCCATAAACATTTAATTAGATTTTTGAAGGAAGGCGCTGGATCAGTAAAAGCAGCCAAACTGAGCTCCATCACCACCAGAGTGAAGAGTAAACACAGTTTCAAGAAAGTGATTATTATGAGCAATGTGAAAGCAAAGCTATCAGACATCACTGAGATGGATTGAACCGGAAAATGCTTTAGATAAAACAGGGCAAAACAATCAATAAATGAAGCATAATTTCCACCACATGCTGACATTCACATACATGCACACACACAGAGACACATGACAAGATATAAACATTCACATCCTCCCTGCTGTTACCCTTTTGTCAGATTAAAACTTGTGTAACCACGGTATCGTGCTCTCAGTCCGATCAATACCACCGTTCGATCAATCACATGAGAGGAAAACAAAGCCAGTAGTGTTTGTCAAGGACTGGATGTATCAAATTTTTTTTTAACACTTGTATCTGCCGCTACATGTTCCACACCGGGACTCGGTGAGCGATTTGCATCTAGAGGATGTTTTTAAAGGATGCAATAAATGATCAAACCCAAACACACCTCAGCAGCTGGAAAGAAATGACTGCTCTGCTTTTCTCCCTGCAGTTGTACCTGTCACCTACTGGTAGCTATTTGGTTTCCTAATACAGATCTTTCAAATATGTGGAGAACGTGCAGATTCCTCACAGGAAGCACAGGGTGAGTTTAAAAGCTACTTTATAGACTACAGAGAAAATACTCCAAATCTGCATGAATAGCCACACTGAGGAAGTCTGTGGATTGGAAGATATCAGCACAGTGTTTCTGAAAAGACACGTTGCAATTAAGTCTTTAAAATGTCATCACAAAAATAAGTAAAATAAATTTAAGAAATTGATATCTTGACACCAGTAGCGTGTAAAAGCTTTCTACATGGCAAGGTAATTAGTTGTAATTAAGAAATCTGTTTTTGTGATTTGGATGAACCAAACTTTAAGTGTGTTTCAAGGTGTTTACATCCATACAAGGGAAGTGCAGAGGGCCCAGTATTTGTATTCGAATAACAGTGGAAAAAGGCTTTTAATTTTAGAAAATTAAAGTGTTACAATAAGTGTTCATGTATAAACCATCTTACGAAGGAGGTCCCCACACTGAGCCTCAAACTAGAGTCTCCCAGATCATAGACGACTGAGCTAAAACTTTACTCACACCCCCAACTCCAGGAGTGATGTCAAAAAATTAGGAAATGTGCGTCATGTAGCAGGTGGATGTGACTCGTTGAGACCTGCTGATTGATGTAACAGCGGAGCAGAGGAGAGACACTGAGATAGCGATGTAACCGACCTGGGTGCTGGTATTTGATATGTTTTGGGTTAGAAAAGACAACGAAGTTTAGGGCAAAACTGTGGATTGTCAAGTCAGTCACATGACCCCAGTTCAATTTATATGTTTCATGCTGAAGACCAGACTGGGTGCAAAAAACACCTGAAAAGATAGTTTAAAAAAAGAGTTTTTGGACAATGGACGTCTGCAGCACAGAGGAATAAGACATATCAGGCTTTGGATACACACATAGTACTTGTAAGTAGATCAAATCATTGTTGGTTTGGCTCTGCACATGAGCCTCATAGTCGTTATTTTTGTTCCATTTGCAACGTGAATGTAATAAAAATGTAATTACAGTAAAATGTGGCCAATTGTCTGGTGTTAAATTTGCAGATTCTTCAGTTGTACTCCAGTTTTGGAGAGTATAATACTTTGAAATGATTGTGATTATGTATAGTAAGACAAGCTGCAGCAGTGTTTCTTCTGTTACATTTAGGACACATTATTTCCTTTTAATTGAAAAATGGGAAAAAAACAACAACAAAAAAATAAAATAAGAAATAAATAAAAAAGTAAGCTGTGTTTATTAATAATATTTAATACCAGATGTTCCAGGTAAAAGAATTACCATCTAGCTTAGGTGCAGCTTCACAGAGCTGCTGGTATGGCTGTAGACTCTCGTTTTGTGTGTGCACGGTATGTCTCCTTCCCTTTGATAATCACTCTTGTTAAACTCTCCATGTGCAGTTGCCCTTTTTGTAACACCTCCCCACCCTGGGAAATATGTTTTGGCTGTGTTTAAAGCGACTCGGGTGTTGGCTGCTCTCCACTGAAGTCAAGTTAAGCTCTTTACATGAACCTTTGATACCCTGTGACTTACTCTCCCTGTTTCCATGAATAAACCAATTAACTGAATTTTCATGTTCACAGGTAGAGCCAGTGCGCCAAAAAACAGGATGAAACAGATGCAGCCGCTGGCTGCCCCTCCCTCCTGCTGAGCACGATGTTAATTCTAGTACCAGTGCAAGAAATTATGATCCCAGTTTTAATAATAAGTTTTGCAAAACTTTTGTTTTTGTCCGGTTTTTTGGGGGGCTTAAATCCACCTTTAATGCCTTGGGAGTGTAATTTTGCACAGGCAGCAAAAGACAAAAGTGAAAGCTTTGAGGTGTTTCAAAGCTGCAGGAAGCCCTTTAATCTGACAGCACGTTTCTCATTATCAGACTATGATCGTAGCTCACACACTGTTCGGGACGTTTGAAGTAAATTTGAACACGCGTTAAAGTTGTTGGATGACATGGTGAAAGTGTTTAATAAGCTGAAAACAATCCAAGACAGATTTTCTCTGTGGGGGGGGGGGGGGGGGGGGGGGATACAACTTGTGTCTAATGGTTTGTCTATAAACCAGGAGGTGTTTCAGTCACGTTTTTCAGTCGCCCATCACACGCTGGTCTGACAGAGCAAATCTTCAATTTGAATCAATACACACACACACACACTTTACAAGCACAGCCGCAAACCAATGTGTATTTTTAGGCTTCACGTCTGTTTTGTTCAATTGAATGTGTGTAACTGCAGTGAGGTGGATTTAGTGATCTGTGGGCCCTAGGCAAACCAAGTCATGGGGCTCCTGTTCTCCTCGCCCCCTTTGGCCTTGTTTGCCTGTTGTTGGACTGCCTTCCTGTTACTGACCTGTAAGCCTGCTTTGGGGATTTCAATTATTAAAGCCTCTTTTTATTCACCTGTTCTCCCCTGGTGTCTGCCTTGGGTCTCCCTCTTATTTTCTCTGCTACCTCATACTGACACCCGAGACAAATATAATATAATAAAATACTATGAAAATACTGTGTTAAACATTTTACAGTTAAAGTATTATCAACTTTAACTGTAAAATGTTTATATATATACTGCTAGACAGTCTAGACCAGCTATAACATTACATCATGTTTTATTTGTTGATCGTGTATTATGTGTGTTAATCTGAATTTGTAAAGTCAGCAGTAACAAGCTGTGAGATAGATGTAGAAGAACAATGTTTCCCTCGGAAATAGAAGGAAATGAATCCTCCACAGTAGAAGTGGAGCTGAAGTATAAAAACACATAAAATTGAAATATCCACATACAATACAAGTGCCACAGTGATGTTCATTGTATTAAAGGCAAATGTATACCTTCCATAAGCATGAGGGTCAGTGTGACGTAAACATTTTCACTGCTTGTGTCTGTGTAATATATGCCTCTTGCATGTTACATTAAATACATTAGTTGTGCTTTAAATGGTCACTATGTCTAACAGCTAAATCTTTTAACATAAAAGACATAATATAATTTTGTCTGTAATTTTACCTTTATTTAATAGTTGTAAGGTGTACATATTTGTGTTATTTTCATTATTTTATGCTGTTATCTTATATTTAATATTTAATACTTGGCTACATAGTATCCAAGGTAACGATGCAGCTATAAAGCCCATCACCGGGGCAACAAGTCAGACCGGGCTTGTATCCCTCAGGTGAGTGTGTGACTATTAAATGGAAACCTGTAAATAATAATGTATAGCTGACCTGAGATAGACTTTATTACTAATTATAATTATATTGACATTCAGAGTGATTATCTATGTGAACTGATTCATCTGTATCAATAATCTGTAATATAGTGAGTTTTTGATCCTGGTCAAGGTTAGACCGTCGGCCCTGTAATTTGTTATTTAACAGTTATTAAGCTTTGTCACAGAAGTAATTTATTAGTATTGTAAGTTTCCTTTGATTATGATTTTATTTATGTTAAATAGTTTTACTGAGACCGGGCTTGTATCCCCCAGATCCCGAAGTGCTTGTAAGCAATAAACAGACATCATTGAATCGACATCGGAGCTGTCTGGGTGTCTACGTTGGAGTCATCTGATGTTACCAAATGTCAGCCGTTAGTCCACCATCATCATCACAACACAACGCAGAGACTGTAGGCTGTCACTATTATCAGTGATATAACGGGGGCATTATATACTGTGAGGCTAATATAGTCCCCCGTTACATCTGTGAATCTCACCACATTCACCCGACGCAGTAACCCATGTCCATTTTGCAGCATCTTAGGGTTATTCAAAGTTGCTAGTCAACAGGCATAAAGTTGAAACTTTACTCTATTTTCAGGTTTATTTATAACAACGAAACAGCTGAATTTCATGCCCTGAAAGACCTATATGAATTAGACTATAACCAACACGTAGCCAGTAGCAGGATGACTCCATGCATGTAAATGTATCCAATGCCAGATTGAGTCATGTACCACTTATTTAAGTTA
Organism: Thunnus maccoyii; assembly: GCF_910596095.1. Classification (NCBI taxonomy): domain Eukaryota; kingdom Metazoa; phylum Chordata; class Actinopteri; order Scombriformes; family Scombridae; genus Thunnus; species Thunnus maccoyii. The sequence continues at coordinate 7,829,335 of NC_056545.1, forward strand.
TCTCCTTCTGTGCGGAGGTCCTCATCACAGCAGCAGATGATTATCTCCAGATAAGATTTGATTTCATTTTTTTTCTGCATTTAACATTAATTTGAATTTCCTCTTGCAGGGCTCTTCCTTATCATCTCCGATTCGGTATTAAAAAGCCACTTAAGTTCAGAGTTCTTTACTCTCTTTTCATTACGAGATAGCACACTCGCTCTCCCGCTTTTATCACCTCACAGTTTCATTAGTATGTATGCCTCGTCCGGGTCTTCACTCATATGTCATTAGCAGACATGATGTGTAATTTCCTCGGCTGAGGGCACATACCGCGTGGGTACGCATATCTGCAGTTCGTATGTCTAGCATGTATGTCTGTATGTATATATGTGTGTGTATGAGCAGCTGCCTCAGATCCATCACAGCCTATCTGCAGAGTAGAAATCCATGTTGTTACTGTCGCCGAATTTCTTTCATTTCAGTCACCATTATGAGGAAATGTGTTGTCTGTGAGTCATTCCACGACGCAAAATGAAATTCAGAATTGTGTTATATATTACAGCTAAAGCAGAGAGAGAGAGACCTGCCATGGAGTATATGAAGATTTATACTTTGTGCTGCACTCCGCATCCAATTTGGACCAAACTTATTAACCCGAACTTCATCATTCAACACTCTCAACATACAGAGCACAGGAGTTCTAGGCTGCAAAAGGTTCATCTTTATATCCGGTGACGATTCGGTTTACGTTAAAACAAACAAACAAACAAAAAAAATCTTATTTAGAACATTTGGCACAGCAAGAGTTCATTTATAATCCTAACTGTGTAAAAGAAAAAAAAAGATTTCTCTCAGCGTTTCTATGTGCCAAAGTCTTATCTTTTAGTCAAAACCGATGGCTTTTAGGAGTGTCATCACTCGCCTTGAATCAATGTGAGCGACTGTCACCATTTTTTTTTTTTTTTTTTTCAAATATTAATGAAACGTCTCAATTTGGAGCAAAGTTCTTTGACAGTGGCAGTGCTGAATCACCGCATATCAAACAACCTCCGACAGTCGCAGGTTTGTTGAATTATTAAGTGACCTTTCTGCAATAAAAGAAGTGATGCATAATCTCTCTGACAGGCAAAACACATCCACGCGCACACACGCACACAAATAAACGTCTGCTCATGTACTCATTCTTACTCACAAATCGCTATGTTGTGCTTTTTTCTACACGATCTGACACAGACGCTCTGGCCTGACTGTACACCGTCGTATTTCCTCTCAGCTTGAGTAGTCAAATATTTTATCATTATGACAAATTGTGGGATCGCTGGGAGCTGCACATACTGTCTGGAATCCTTCCTAGGATTGAGTTTCACCATTTGACTGTAAAGAAGACCCTGTTTAACCTGTCTTCACTTTCAACCTCACATCCTCCTCACGACTGTGTGGATTTAATCAGATGAGTCAGTGAGGAATAACGGCTTCTATTTTGATTCGTCCAAAGTGCCTCAAGAAGCCAGGTCAGCCTTATTTGAAGATTCAAGTACGCTATCATTTCTCAGAGGAAACGCAGTAGCTCTGCAGTTTAACCTGACAGACTTTAACTGCAACTGATATCCTCAGGATGTTCCACCAGCACAAATATTCATGAGAAAAAGTTCAAAGATGTGAGGCATTATGTCTATATACTGTATATAAAAGCAACCAAAAGTCACATCAGCATCCCATCTGTCTGCAGGGAGTCAGACAGTTCAGCCACAGACAGACACACGACATAAGATGAACATTTCCGGGTGCATAATTTCATTCTTATGCTCTACTGGGATATCTTTGCATGATTTACTATTAAAAAAACTCCAGACAAGTCCTCCAAATTAAACCACCACATACAGTAGGTTGTTTGAAACCATGCACTCCAGAGCGACCCATCGGATTGGATTGTAATATGCAGCTTTCCAAAATAAGAGCGTAATTGGAGCTTTCCAAAACTGTTACAAACTGTTTTATGGTGTGACAGTGTTGTGGTTAAGGTCTGGTTTGGGTTAAAATGATCACTTGAAACGTGGTTAGTACTTCCTTATGGTTAGACAGCCATTGTCGTCATGGCAGCAGTAAACACCATGTTATGTTTTTTTTTTAAAAAAACAAGAAAAACCTTTGAGACTTGAAGTGAACAGTGGTCTTTCGCAGCAAAGTCCACTTTTGCCATCTAACTCTAACATCTAGCCATTCACCCAACCCGTCTCCTCCTAAGAAGGAAGTCACCTTATATTGACGTCATCTGAACTGCGTCACGACTTATAGTGTTGTTTTTCTGGGGAGGACAAGCTCTATTTATCTTATACTGGTGCTTTATGCAGCCCCTCAGTTCAGCCTCTGTCTGAAACAGGCCCCCCTTCCTGATGAGCCCATTCTCTTCTGATTGGTTAACTCCCAGAAGCTGCTCCTTGAGGCAACATAAACAAAAAATAGCAATCGAGCCCAAATCTGACTTGAAATATGCAAGTGGACAACATGAACAACCCATGAAACACAAGCTACGAAACGGATGACTGTTTGTGGGCATGTGGAAGTACAGGTAACATTGCAAACAGGGCACTTGTTGACTTGAAGGCGGCATTTTTTACACATATTCACCTCAAGTTTTGGAACTTTGACCATGTTTAACATAAACATTCAACATCAAAACTATAAGAATGACAGAAAATCACAAAAAGCATGATATGGCCCCTTAAAGAGAGCTTATATGTGTGCTTTTGAAGTCACATCTCATAGTTTTCACTTAATTTTGGATGAATTACACATTTATCATTGTTATTAGTTCATAGAGTTTTGTTGTATCACATCATTCTCAGCATACTGTAACTGCACACGACTTCAAACTGACTAGAGCTCTAATTAGCCAAAGTCAGTTCAAACACCTGTGTGTGTGTGTGTGTGTGTGTCTGCAGGGCTTTTGATAATGCAAACGCAAAACAGCTGTGATGCAACCAGCATTGTTCACACACATGCTTGTTTAATTAGTGTCCTGGAAGATTGAAAAAGTATGCCTGGCCCTGGCCACAAAATACAAAATACCTTCAATTCTGAGGTTCTGATTCAACTTTACAGTCATTTTAGGGGCCGTAGTTCATTCTGCTGCTGAACTGTATCATGTTATCATGAGAGGTGTTTTAAAAAGTTACTCTACCTTCATTGATATAAGTGATGTATCCAATCTTTCAGGTTTATGAATACATCAAACTTAAGATTATCGTCATTTATACTTCTTTCTTTCTCCTTAAACAGCCTCTCTGGCTCCTTCCTCTGCCAGAGCTCTACAGTATCTGCAAGAAATTAGACTCACTCTGAAACTCTGTTTATGTGTCTCTGGGTTCCTGTCAGTTGAGGTTTTTCATTTTGGCGTGTGTCGTATCCAGGAAGTCTCCTCGTTTGACAAAATGACATGTCAGGAAAGAGTAACGCAAGGCCGCAGTCACTTGTAAGTGTGGTTAAAGGAAGAGATGAAGATTGGCTGCAGGATGATTAATATGACAGTGCCCTTCTCTGTCTTTCCCTTTCTATCACTCTTTGCTCAACTCAGAGCAGCAATAATATATTAAATGTGTCTGTTTGGTTTATCGTCTGTCGAATTAAAACACATAAAATTTGAATATTTAAGTTTAGGTAGTAATAAATAACAACTGATAACAAAACATGATAAATATGTTCTGAACAGTTAATGGTATGTTTTTTTTTGGAATTAGATGACACAATGATTCAATTATAGTGATCAGAAAAAAAGAAACTATTATTTTACAACAGAAGAAAATACCGTAAAATACGGAAAATACAGTAAAGACATGCAAATTTTAAGCTCACTGCCTCTATGCTGGATTCACAACGATTTCAGAACTACACTTTCAAGTGTCTGGAATCAAAGCATGGGGCCATGTTGGGCTCCGTGATTTTCTTCTTATCAAATTAACCGGTCTGGTGGAACGGCGACCTTCGCTCTGTGTGTAGATCGAAGCTTCTCTTGATTCGTCTCTCCTGCCGGGAGCCCTGCGGGACCTCAGCTGGTTAAACATAGCTGGGTTCATGCAGGAATAAAGGCTAAGGTTAGCTTTGATGGCACATCTCATTTCCCCTTGCAGCAGTCAGCACTTTGAGAGCTGAGGAGAAAATGAATTGCGGCGCGAGTCGCTCACCTTGCTTGAGTTGAAACGACAACTTCCGTCATTTATCACAAGAGCCCCAGCAGGAAGTGCTAAACTCTCCACGGGTAGATGAATAAACTATACAGAGATAAAAACCCCTTTTGTCTTTGCTTTCTCAGTATGGACAGAATTCATCATGCATGATAGATATACAGGGTGACTCCAGCCTCATGTGAGCTTTTACAGCCAATACATTTAAAGGTCCTCTCATGTTTTAAGACATAAATATCCTCTATCTATGTTTCTTGAAGGAGTCCAGATAAGGCTCGGTGGGCTCTCTCTACGCTGGCGCCACAGCCCTTGCATATGACCGGGGCTTGGTATCCAGACCGCTGATTATCATGTTATTCATTCAAGTGTGTTGTACCAAGTCTAACACTTGTTGTTACCTGTGGCAACACGGCTGGGGGCCGGGCGCAGCCAAGCCAAGCCAACAAACTAGCCAGCAGGCTCACACCAGCCCCGTTTAGGTCCGTGCTCAAGATCCAGGCAAGACCATGAATATGTCCCAGTTCAGACAATCCGAGGTCTGAAATCCACAATGCTGGTGTGGTCAAGTCAACAGCTTCAGGCTGGTGTACAGTCAAGCTAAGCTAGCTAGGCTAAGCTAGCTTGCAAGCCTATCGACTGACCTTCGCTTAAGTCTGTGTTCTTAAATTGTCTCAATCCAGGTGTTGGTCAAAGCCAAAATATGAAGAGGATGTTTACATGAGTGTGGATCGGTACACAGTACTGTAAATCTACAGTACATTAAATGTAAGGTAAAGGGTTTGAAAAATGAGTAAGGATCACGGGTGTGCGAGTAAAAAAGCACAAACAATAAACTGAGAAGTGTGTGTGCGTGTGTGCGTGTGTGTGTACTGCCATCCTCATTCTGCCTTTGTTTCCATTCCATAATTTGAATATGGAGTATAAAATGCAAATGACAACTGTGACATCATAGAGTTTCCACACTCAGAGTTCAGAATTTCCCCCCTGGGGTTTCAGTTCAGTTCATAGTCTAACCTCACAGAGTGAACACAGAAGCAGAGATACAGGAAGAGTGATACAGAAGAGATACAGAAGAGTAATTAACACAGAAAAGTGATACAGAAGAGCGATTTTTTTCCTCGTGATTTAAGAGTCAAGACGTGAAAAAGCAAAAGCTTCAACTGCACACAGCTGTTCAAACTTGAAAACAAAGATCTCCCTCCAGCAACCGGCAAACTCCTCTCCCATGTTGAGAGCAGCAAACACCCTGAGTGTTTGGGAAAGATTGGAGTGGCAAGACGCTGGAATGGATTTAGAGACGGACAGACATGTTCTGAATATAGTATGCGTATAATCTCAGATTCAGCAGAGTGAGTTTAGTGGTGAGAAACAAGGAGTAAATGTTTAAAGTACATAACGATGAGAGTTTTTGCAACTTGCTACTAACCACTCAAACATAAAAATTGCACCATTAAACTGTTATTAATGCAATTACAAAACTACAAAAGATTTTTTGTTGTGTATAAACCAATAGTAATATCTAGAAAATCAATTATCTGACACACAAGTAAAGAGACAGAGACCTGTGAAGACACTATTACAGTAGTCAAGCCCACTAAAGATAAAACAAAAAGATGGAGTTTTTCTGTGTCCTGCTGATTAATAACTCCTTTCATTTCTGCTGAACATTTTACGGATGATAGTGGGCTTATTCTGTAACTGTCTCAGTGTGGATGTAAACATGAAGCTCTGAATCCATAACAACAATGAAGGGGTGTGTTGTGTGTGGATGCGGTTGAGCCAGCTCAGGCGTTCACTCGGGTCGGTGCCGTGCAGAGGCTATATATGATGAATGGGGTTTACCATCCCAGAAGACAAGGGCTGCGGCCAGTGACATGAGATGCGGAACATGGATTTATCTACAGCAACAGAAAAATCAATTAAACCTCACTAGTGTGTGTGTGTGTGTGTGTGTTTCTGGTGTGATACTGACAGAGAGAGAGTAAAAACTGTGGTTAAAGTTGTCTTAAAAATCTCAACTTTTCATCTGGCACCAAATCCCAGATACTCTGATACTCATTAGAACCAGACCATGCAGGTATTTGAATCTGTATTGACCTACTTAGAGCACCAGATGGGTGGGATGCGCTCCGTACAGAATCGCAGACGCAGAGATGATATCAGTGCAGATCTCCTTGTCACGTATTGGATAAAGTGACCATCAGGCCGAGCTCCCAAAAACACTGCTGCAATCTGTTCAAAGTTGGGGACACACTGGAGGATTATTGAGCCTTTTTACCAGCGACACAATCAGGAGGAGAAACTTTACTATGAAGCTGTAAGATCGCTCTCGTTCTCCACTCATGGAGGATGAGGTGACTAACAGGCCGAACTCAATGAGTGAGGTTGTCATTCAACCTTTCTTGCTTGAATCCCACAAAAAGGAAATCAAAAAAACTATTACAGCAGTTAGATGGAAAGAAAGTGTGTGAAATAAATGTGTATATTTCTGGCTTGAAAACATCACAGATTCATCTGATATGTTCTCTTCAAAGCCAACAGCAATTTGCAAACCTGTGGCTTTCCGCTCTCATTCATCATTCATTTCTATTGCTGCAACTTGTCTGTCACTATTTTTCAAGGATGCACAGTAGTTATGTAATCCCACATAAAGCTCTAATTGGTCAATTGTTTCAGTGGAAACAGCCTTCAGTGGGTACAATACCAAACTTATCTGAATCATTGAACACATTGGAGATGTGTACAGTGATTCAGAGGTCTGAACCATCCTACTTTTACAAAAAACGAATCCCTTAATGTCCATAAACAAAGCTCCTTGTAACCAAGATGAAAAGGATTATTTTTCTTTGAACAACTTTTCTTAGGCTGCACTTTCACACAAGCTATGTATCGCTCTGACCAAACTTCTTCTCTGAAGTCACCAGATGTTTAAACATTTATAATATAATTCCTAAAATAACAAAGAGTTAGTGCTGCATGGCATGGTGGGAAGCTTTGAAAAAAAACAGTCTAAAGGTACCTGGGCAAGTTGCCACCTACAAAAAATCCCACAAACAACTTGTTTCACTTGAACCTGTTATGTATTATGATTATCATATTATCAGTAAGTACGACAGTCAACGCTGACTGTCAGTTTTTAAATATTACAGCAACGCACCATGTCAGGTCCATCTGACTGTCATACTGTTCAGGTCCAGGTCTGATAGCAAACAAAACTCTTGAGTCAAACACAACGTGAAGCATGACTTGTCAAGCCATTTAGGTCCTGTTAGGTCGGGTTGCAGAACAGCACGCACAGACTCTCTAATGGTGAGGGGTGAACTGAAAAAAAGTGCTCTTTGTCCGGATGGTTTGGGTTCATTTTGTCGGAGTGGCACTTGAATTAAACAGAGAGGCATTTGGCTCGGTCAGGTGCTTAAGTTCCCATGTGGTGCAGCATGTTTCAAGAAGTAATATCCTGCTTAAATAAAATGTAAATGCAAAAAAAAAAAGGCAACATTGGCAATTGGAGCAAAATTAAGTACCCATTTTTGCAAAGCATCCAAAACATTCTGCAAGCTTGTTTTAACGGAAGCAATCCTTGTGTTTGTTTGCTCCTTTTTTTAAAGAGAATCCACATGTAATAGCTGTTTATAACATTTGAGGATGCTATTTTTTGAGTGTTTCTTCTCAAGATCCTGGCGGTGTAGTATTACAAGCAATTATTTGTGGTAATTAGGTCAGGAGGAAGCAGCGGCATGCTGAGGGGGAATCACAGCCCTCAGCGACCCTGCTGGGAAAACTTCACCTCATGACTCATTATTGGCAGAGCTGTAAAGACGTGTCAAGGAAATAAGACGGAGCTCATCATGTGTCAGGACTTTGTCTTGTAAATGTTACTTAAACCTAATAAATGTTGGCTATGGCTGGTAAATCTGTCACTCCTGCTGGCTTCTTCTGCAGCTTCTTCACATAGCTCTCTATTTTAAAAACAACATTGACTGCACACAACCCCAAGTAGCCTGCTGGGTAACAGTTTCAATTAAGATAAGCCTATTTACCGGTTATTAGTTGACATGTATTAATAATGTATGACTCATTAAAAGACATGTAAGTTGGTTTTTTTGAGGTTTTTATATCATTCTGTTGCTTCCCAGTAATGATCCATATGTATTCAAATCTGAAAAATTCTAAAAACTTCTAAAAACTGACCTGATGTAGGTTCATGATGACATCACTACATATAAACCACCTAGACTGTCTAGCCAGTAGCCACAGAGACATTCACTGTTGCTGCTGGTTAAAGTTTAAAAAAGAAACTCTGAGCTCTCCTCCCACCAGCATCAGTGCTCTAACCCATGTCACTGTGCTTTTGCTAACAGCTGAGTGGGCGTTAAAATTTGAACAACCCGGAAAAAAATGCAGATGCCGTCATCCTTGAACTATAGCCTTTCTCTCAGTAGTCTTCAGAGCTTATTAACACCAATAACCACATGTTTGCTCCTCATAATTAGCACGTTTTGCTCTGTAAATTGTGTCTAAATTTTCAGCACTACAACAGTACTTCTACTTTAAATAGGTTTTCTAAGTTTAATGTGAATGAATATCAAGGCACAACTGCAGCTAATACTTACTGAAGCCCAAACTGCTCCAAATGAAGCCTCTGTAATTAAGATTGCTTTCCAATCTCAAGTGAATTCCTGCTCATAACTTTCACTTTCTTGCACTTCACCTCATCATCCCTTCAAGAGAAACTTGCAGACGCCATTAAAAAGTACAGCAGAAGACATGCAGTACATGAATACAAAAGATGTAATTTGTTTGTAAAAATGCACAAAAAAACCCACAACAAACATGCAAAACAAACCAAAAGGCAGGAAACTTATTAAATAACTTAATAAAATGTAATATTAACTTTTTATTCTTAACAACTTAAGCCATTTCTCAAGGGTTTGTCTTCAATGTACCTGGCTTTGAGTTGCACCTGTTATTCAAAGATACATTGCATGCCCGCTGTCTTGCTTGCGTTCCATTTTAATCACATTATGAGATATATTTGTTTTTTCTACTGTATTAGCTGTTTTATTTATAATGGCAGTGACAATACTGGTCAAATCGTGGAGAAATCTGGTACGGACATTTGTCGTCCCCAGAGGATGATTCTTGATGATTTCATTGACCCCTAAAACTATGGCAACTGACAAGGTACCTCATAAACTAATGTCTAGATGTGCATGAAATATACTGTGGATATTCATGGTCATCAGAAAATGAATGCTTTTTTCACCAACCATCAGTTCATAATTTGTTCTTGTACACAAGGATATATGAAAGTGTAATGTGCAGATTGGGATGAAATGAACTGGGGACATTTATTCTCCACAGAGGATGAACCTTTTCCACATTGGGTACTCCATCCTCTATTACCACTCTCGAGACAAAATGTCAACTTTGCACCCAATATGGCTCATAATCTGATAGGCAGTTTGCAATCAGTAGTCATGCACACTTGGAGATAATTATTTGAAAAAGACCAAAAGCGTGTATCAATAAATGGCAACTCCATTGAAGTATCTGGTCGGAATTGGTTGATATAATTGAAAATGACAACAAAATAAAGTCAGATCAAAAACCGTGTCCAACAGCATCCACGTCGTCATTGTGACACTGAATTTTTGACAGAAAAGTTATCATCTGCACATATTTTCTTTGCATAAAGCTTGACCATCTGTTCCACTGAAAAGCATGTCCTAGAATACATATTTGGCAAAAAAAAAAAGTATAGGTCAAATATTTGTTTCCCGAGTAAAAAAAAAAGGATTATGACATTGGTATAAGCAAAACACATCTCTGTCTAAACTTCATTTTAAAAAGATGCTTGTACTTTCACTCAAAGAGCAAACAAATTCAGTGCCTCACTGTGGTGTTCAGCCACACTGCAGACAGGAAGAATTTCACCTTTTCAAGACAGAGTAAACAATATACTTAATATGATGTTTTAATATATGTACATATTTAACATTCCTGGGATTTTAAAAAAGCAGGATGATAATGTCATGATATCATATAAAGCATCTAACATTTACATTTTTATTGAAAAATACAGACCACAGATGTATTTTAACTGCCAATACTTAGTATTGTCATTCACTTACAGTAGGTTCTATTTGCTCTCTTCTATATTATGATCCAAATAGAAATCACCTGAATGTCAAAGTGAACTAATCCTAGCTTATTTTTGATCAGTGAAAGCAGCATTTGCTCAGGGTGAAGAGCTACTGCAAAGCAAAGTTCACCCATCTTCATTTTCTACAAGACATGAGCGATTCCCTTCTCAAGGCATCGTAGTCGCCGTTGTAAAATGTGTGTCGAAACACTCGCGCCTTTCGTAATGAATGTAAAATCTCGCACTTGCTGCATCTTGATGCACATTGACTCCTCAAAGCAGTAATTGTATTACATTTGCTATCCAGGCTGGTGTGGATAGCAAATGTACCTTGACTTGTTATTTTCTGTCTGTATGGTGAATGTGCCTCAGGTGTCACACATATTGACATACATTACAGTAAACAAGCTACCACTGAGAACATGGACACTATATGATATTAATTTGAGTGTGAGGTTTACATGACTACTACTATTACACACATACTGCACATGTTGGTCTTTTTTAAGACTGATTCTGTTTATTTTTGTGTGGAAATATCTTAAATTTTATACTGATTTTAGACCAAAAACATAAAAATAAAAACAAAACACCAAAAACTATGATAAACAAATTAGAGGATTTAACTCCCACTGGCATTACATACCTGTCAGTGTAGAGAAACAGCATTTTAGATCATAATGTAGGGACATGACATTTACAGAAGATATTACGATGGCCAAAGCGCAAAACCTCCTATCTGCAGAATTTTCTGATTGGCGGATTTCACTTTGGATGATGAGAACAAGGAAGGCTGCTCATATTCAGTCTGTCTGCAACATAATCCCGCCCTTCGTTGTGACAGAAAAGTCACACAACAAAACAAAAACACAACGCAGAGTCCCTGGATGTGTAGAGAGGCCACAGCACGAGTGGGTTACACAATCACTGAACATTCATTTCCAGTGGACGAGGAAGCAAATACACTGAATTTAAGGAATTCCGACCCTAGTATACTACAATGTAGTAACTATTACATTTGCTACATCTTTTTACCTGAAAACTAACTCAATTTTATTTTTAATTTAATTTTAATTATTAACTTAATTTAGAGCATCGTTTTGTATAACCTCTTCCAACTTGCACCAAGTGCAAAAGCTCCTATCTGCACTTTGCGAGGCATTAATATCTAGTCAGTATTGTTAACACATAATATAATAATATAGTCCAAAAACAGTGTATTATGTGTTGGGTATCCTTAACAAATAGCATTCTGCAAGAAAACAAGTTTTTTTAGTTTTCTCAGAAAAGTGCATTTTTCAGATAGGAAGTTTTGCTCTTCGGCCATCGATATCATGGAAAAGATTAATTGAATACATAAAATGTGAAAATTTCAGATTTTCTTTTACAAAGAAAATGTCAGAGATGTTTTCGTGGCTCATCAAAAATGTCTCGGGTGAGCGCTCGGCAATTTGGACTGATGCCCTGTCAGCGAACGATGAGTCAGTATGTGTTGCACAGAGCGGATGACATTTCACCGCCAGACATTCTCAAGTGCAGTAGAGAGAAGTCGTTGATAAAGAAAGAGTGGCAACAAAAGTGTGAATAGCTAGACAGACACAAGAATCACTTGAAATCCTGGTTCAGGTCAAAAGTTATGAGTGAACAATTATATATTTGAACTGAATTACTGTTAAAATAGTAAATAATGGAAGTGTGTGAGAGCAACGTTTAAGCACTTTCCAAGTCAGTACTTTACAAACCTCATTGAAATTTTGGAAAAAAGGTCAGCACTCTACAAAATATCAGCTTTTCATCACAGGCTATGAGTTTACTGATTTTTTGAAAGGGGTTTTCAGACTTACCAAAGACATGGGTAAGACCAGTCCAAATGTGCAATAAAATGCAGGGAAGAAGAGAGATTTCATAAGTAAAACAAAGCTCTGAATTAGCTTGTTTCTCAAACAGGTTTGAACTGTTGCACAGCAGTATTTCATGTATCACCAGGTATCTGCATATTAGGATGCTTTCAAAAAAATAAATAAAGAAAATCAATAAATTATAGATAGATAGATAGATAGATAGATAGAGTCAGCAATATGGCCCAAGCATGTTTCAAAACATGAGAGTGACGTTGACTGTTATTTATCATCGTGCTATAATTTGCCTCAAAATTATTACTGTACAGACTGACAAAAATTGTGAACATTTTGTTAGATCCATCTCACACAGTGTGACATGCAATAAACATGTAAGATTGCTGTTATTGCACAGTTTGTAGGGGCCTTCAGTCAACACTGACAATCATTCAGCGCTGAACCCTTAATGGTCTGGACCAAAGGGGAAAAAATAGATTAATTGCCATCTTGTAGTTCTTGTCTGTTCAGGGTTTATACTGATTTTTATTATTATAGATTTTCTTCTTTGATCGTTATCTGATTGAAATGACCATATTATTGAAATAGATTTGTAGATATGTGCCATGTAACAATCGTACAGTTCTTATCAGTGTTGTGGACATAGAGGAGGTTTCTGGTACTTCAGAAGCTTTCAGGTCTTGATGTGGGTCTTATTCAGTGGGGGGAAAAAAAAAAATCAGAAGACCAGCTGTGTTTCCTATATAATCCAAGCCTGGTGTCCTCACAGGGACTCGTCTGAGTGCAAATAACCCAATAGCACAGTGATGTCTCAGTGGACTTTACCCAAGTAAGGAGAAAAACTACAAAATATTCCTGAAAATTGAGGTCTTGCTCCACTGACAACCAAACTCTATTGAGGTTTGGTAGGAGGGAGAATTTAATGAGGAAACGACTCCAATACACAAGGATTTATGGGCAAAAGGAGACAGATGCTGACATCTGACTGCCAGCAGCTCCTAATGAACAAACTGAACTAAAGCAGGCTGGACTGACGCACATATACAGATCACTCTTCATGTGTTTCCCTGGCTAATACAGACTCGAGAAAGAGGCCAATTAGTGCAAAGAGGAAAAAAGATATTTAGCTATAGAGTCTAATAACCAGCTAACATTGTGACAATTATTCCCCAGCCACACGGTTTACTTGTGTGAGATTATCAGGAATCAGGAATACATGCTGACTCCCCAAAACTGGCAAATACAGAGTAATGGTGGCGGAACACAGAAGGCAAAATGAGTGATTGATGCATTTTTAAACAAGCTAGTGACAAGGGGTGTCAATATCAGCCACTTTGGTCCAGATTGAAAGTACTCTTAAACTATTGGATGGATTGGCATGAAAATTGGTGCAGATGTGCATGATGCCCAGACAATGAATCATTATGATTTTGGTGATCCTATGACTTTCCCTCTAACGCTACCAGCAGCTTAACATTTTTTGAAATTGAGTGAAATCTCATAACGACCGTTGGATGGATCGCCCTGCAATTTGGTGCAGACATTCATGGTCTAAGTGCACATAATGTAGGTGATCCTGTGATGTTTTTCTTCTAGCGCCATCATCAATTTCTCCAATATTTGGTTTATGGCCAAATGCCATCAAAAGTAATGACATTCCCATTTTCATCACTGTCAACTTTGTTTTAACCGGTGCTCATACAAAGGAACTATGTAATACCGCCACACATATCTCCTTACCCTGATACAGGTTGCTAAAGATCTTTATCATCACCCTCTGTCCTATATATATATTTTATTTCACCATGACTACTAAAGATCCAACAATTTTTAGACCTCAGCTTTTATCCAACAGTTTTTTTTTTGTTTGTTTTGTTTTTTTATAAGGACCATTACAGTCTCACAGAGCCACTAGTGTGACTGTTAACTGTTGTTACCTGATAAGGAAAAAAAAAATCCAATCACCGTCTAAATCAACTTAATAAGAAATAGTTTTTGGGGGTTTTTTTCTTGACAAGTCCGCCAACTCTGCCTCCCTTATTTGCATACTCACATCTGATCACAATGCAGGCAGAAACAAGATAAGGATTACGCTTATCAGGTGTAAATGCAAAGGCCTGTGATCAGCTGTCATTGTTCGTATCCAGATACAAATTGTTATTATCAGTTGGAAATGCAGTTTCAGTTTAGCTGTATGTGCATGAGTGTCACTGCATGTTCCAGGAGCTCGACTTAAGATGAAGGCAGACTAAGCATTTGCTCTCTTTACCGTTAAACTTCAGAACACTTTACCTCTTAATATTAAATTATCTAATTCAATTGAATCTTTTTAAAAAACTTCTCAAAACTCACTTGTATCCCCTTGGTTTTTTAAACCGATGTATTACTGTTCTACTGATTCTGTTTTGTTATTTTTGTTAATTACTATCTGGCATTAAGTATCATGAAATTTAATGCTGGTAAACATGCATGAATACAGAGCGATTGTGAGTCGGTAAAACACTGATCTCTACTTGCAGTTGCGGACTCAAGCTGTCTATAAACGGCACCTGACACATTCAATGGGCCCCCATCAGCAGAGAACAATGATGCATACTTTGGTTAAAAAGGCTACATCCCTAACTGAGATCAACATCTTATAAAGGTGATTCACAATATACTCACTTCAATGCTTTTTCCTCCCATACATTGCAGCCTATAGGGCACCTTTAGGACACTGTTTCTTGTTCATTATAAAGGGCACTCATCATGACATCATGTTTTCTCACACGTTGGGAGATCCTAGAGGGCACATAATTGTTCTTTTTGTTTGTTTTGTTTTTTCATTGAAAGGGCACCCAATTCTTCAACTCAGTATGTTAGACTTAGGGGCACCCTAAATGGCACTTTCTCCTTTATTTTATTCTTTTTTCTTACTAGAAGAGCACTCATACAGAACTTCACTCCATTACGATGGCAACTCAAGGCACAGCACTATCACACTTTCCTCCACTGAAAGGGCACCGATGAGGGCACTTCATTCCAAATGTCACCCTCTATAGGGCCCTTTATCCTGATTTACCCATAATTAGTACAGCCATTATTGTTTTTCCTTTGTGCGGCCACTTTAGAGGTCAATTTATCATGTTTGCTCTACTGTGGGGGCCACCTTAGAGGGAACTTTCACGGTATTTTTTTTAACATCGGGGGCACCAGGGAAGGCGGTTGCCCTGAGTCCACCAGCGTCTACTTAGGAGCAATTACAATGTGCCATTTGCAAAAATCTGACTGTGCCACGACATCACAGGCACCAAGAGTTGTAGCAACAAAATTTAACATTTCCGGCCACAGAGATGAAAGTGTAACAATCTGATGTCCTTAGATTAACATAATTTGAAAAAAAAAGCCTGTTTGAGTTATATAAACCTTATATATTGCAGATTTGAGTTTTTCAGGAATTTACTTTAGTGCTTTTTTTTTTAGACTATTTTTCCTCAGTTTTATTTCATAAGTTTCTCAAGTTTAGTAAGAGTCTATCCCTAACCATATTTTTCTGCTTTTTAAAAACTTCACTCCTGTGTAATTTTTGAATCCCATTCTTGGCTCTTGACATCGGAGGAAGCCGAGCACTCAGATGGTGCCTATGAGGAGAAGCTGCCAGTGCTCCATTAATTATAGGGCAGGGTGTGAGTTGGCTGTGAAAAAAAGATCAACAAATTCTGTTACAAGAAAACTGACACCTACACACACAGGCAAACACACACACACACACACACACACATACACACACAAACAATAGCGAGTTCACAGTGCATAAAACAGTAACACAGCTTGCTTGAGCTGCACTTTCGAGACTCCCTCACCCACTTCCTTCACATGTGGATAACGCAACCTGTGTTTTTTTATCGCAGATGTTTTTGCACACCTTTGTTGTGCATTGAGATACATGGGTCCACACCTGGAAAGCAGAGGTGGTAGCTGCCACTCCTAAAAAATGCCTTGCCACCCCAGCTGCCACCTCAGTTTTGGACAATCTAATTCGAAAATACATATATGAAAAGTTGTGGCTGGTCAGAAATTTATCAGAGTGCAACTCTGATGTCTGAGTGCAAGTGAATGCAGCAAGAGATGATGCTCCCTGTAGACTCCTAGGTTATATCAGAGCCATGTATGCTGCCGCTAGCAGTCCCTGCAGTGGGCAGCAGCTCTGTTTTCTCTCGGTCCCAGCAGCTTTCTGTGCAGCCTCTCCCGCACGCAACAACTACTGATGGCTTTTTTTCCTGCTAAATGTGTGTGTGAGGTTGCCAACTGTCACTAGTAGAAATACAGAACAGCCGCAGATGGATAGTGTTTTGTTGAAGTGTGTTTTGTTTAGTTACTCGTGTTTGGTTATTTGAGGGATGGATTAAACTTGACTAAACCCAAATATTCACAGGTGCTTATGAGTGACAAACGTGTCCAAATTTCAGATCAGTCATGCAAGTGCAACAAACATAAAGCACAGCGCAGTTTAAAAAGAACTAAAATCACTTGCTCTAAGCCCCGAACAAAAAGCCACATTAGTCAGCAATGCAGTGACAGTTGATTCAAAGCTTACTTGAGAGTTTGCACTTTCACCACATTTTCAAATTGAAGCTCAGAGAAAAAGGACTTTTGCTGTTTAATCAGCATTACTGGATAAACACTGGATATCTTGGATTGTTGGCAACACTATGTGTGGCTTCACAGAGTATAAGTGACACAATTGGTGCTACCTAGGAGCTAATTTAAATCCTTAAAGAAAGCTTGCATTGACATAATGACTGATAAGTTTTGGGAAACATTGAGGGGCTGCAGGAGGTTGAAACAGACAGCGAGTGAAAAAGGAAGAGTGACATCACCAGTTTTTAACTAATGACAGAGATACATCAGAAGAGCTGGTGATAGAAAGAGATAAACAGGGAAGTGAAAAGGTGGAAGGCAAAGATGACGAGGTGGAAGAAGAAGAACACCACAGAGGTGATGAGATAGAAGGAGGACAGCATCACACAGATGAAACCGCAGAGATGAAAAAAGGCATGTAATTGGAAAAATGTCTGATTATCTATATATATATCTGCCACCCTTTAAAGTCTCCATGCCACCCTCTCGCCACCCCATGAATATTTCTCTAGATCCGCCCCTGCTTAAGAAGCCAAATCGAGGAAACCTTGATCATTGTTGTTAAGGGAAGGAAAAGCGTTACAGATTCATTTTCCTGGTCAGGATTTTCCAGGTTGGCGCAGGAGCCTTTAGGCTACCATCACTGTCCAAGCTGGAGATGTATTAAAAAGCTTAGCTCCATTTATTTTGGTCACGGGGTTTTTGGCTAAGGTCTTACCTGCAGGCCTTATCACAAAGGATTTCACACTATAAGCTCAACATGTGGCGGGCGATGTTGCAGGAGACTCATTCACAATCAAAGAGAGGAAAGCAACAACCAAAGAGTAATCTTGATGTTTAAGGGACACAGTGTGTTTGAGTTTTGGATCTATGTACTTTATTTTTGCCACTCACTTTTGATAAGCTGTCTTTAATTACAGACTTGTGCCACAGAGGCGTACAGTACTAGAGTTTTTAACTTTAGGTTTAAGTTACGTTATGAGGTGAGTTATTTGACACGTTGAAAGCTGTAGATCGTTGAATGACACCGACATATATGCCTTTTCCCTTTATGATCACATGTAACATGACAATGAATAATATTTATTTAAGTAGCATCTTTCAAAACATTAAAAAAAAAACGCAAAGTTTTAAGGCCTTTTCATGGAAAAAGCATTCAGAACCACACTTGAATGAAATCTCTATTGTTTGCTGTCATGGCAACCATCACTTGCTAGATGTGTTTTGTATGAACTTTTGATGGCCGTCCACATGGGAGGTGATGGCATTTAATGAGAAAAAGGACTCTAACTTCTCAAAAACTAAACTTCAACTGGAAAAAAAAAGCTGAAAAATGTCATTTGGCATTTATTGAATATATTTTTGGAAGCGTTGTTGGGATTTGTGAACATGCGGTTGTGGTAGCTTTCTGACCTCTACAACATCTCCCACTCAGTAGAAAGAACTATAGCTGGAGAGCTGGTGACAAAATGACTGTAAAACTACCATCGCCTGCATTTCAATGTAAATAAAATCCATTATTAACACTAATATTGAAAAATAAATCAGTTTATCCATTTCAAAAGAGCTGTATAACATTCACAGCATGTTTAAACTTATTTTAAATGTCAACACACCACTACAAATACATTAAAAACAAAAGCTAACAATGTTACATTTCAATTGATTTGTAGTAAAGGGTCATCTTCTTGAATCTGGCAACATACATTTTTAACTCTTCAAGTACTAATTTTGAACTCTTTGGGCTATTAATGATCGCTGCATACTCAAAGTATTTTTGATTTTCAGCCGTTCAAAATATCCCCTGAATCATCAGCACCTGTTTTGGAAATAGAGTTCTTCATTCCCTAGAGTTACTCTGTGGTTCCACAGCTTCAGTTGTTATTTCAAAAAGACATGCTACTAAATGCCTTTAATTTCATTTGGCCCTTAGTCATTACCATTAAATGTTCCTAATAAATGCTTTTGGAGCTGTCAACTTCTAACACTTTGCAGTACAGCAGAAAATGGCACTAGCATGAGGTGGTCGGCACACTCGCCAACCGACAGATGATTAACACTCGTAAGTCACATAAACATAAAAACCACACATGGAATGGTACAGTACAATTTATCTGTACAATAACTCAGTTTTCTGTTCACCTGTGGGAGAGATGGGTTCAATTTGTTTCCTTCAATATCATAATCGCTCTTGTAGTTTCTAATAGTCCAACTATAATGATGTCTTATGTTCATTAGTGACAAAAAATGTGCCAACTCTCCTGTTGTTATGTTACCCTCATGACATATGGCACCGACAGCTTCTTATTTTCTCCTGCCAATGATGTTCATTTTGCTCCCTTTGTACCTCTGTGCCCTTACGAACTAGCAAGAGTTAATAGTTCAGTGACAAGGATAATAATTTTCACTGGTTTCACACCTGCCAACAAGTGCTAGTTGTCTTTCTTGGAATATAAGACTAAGTCAGAGATACTGCTGCCAGGAATCAGGTCTCTGCACCACCTGCGTGCCCTTCAGTTATGTTTGTTAGAGGCAAAACAAACCAGCCGTCTGTGAACTGCACCCTTTGTTTTTTGTGTAGTGGCTTGTGTACACAGAAAACATGTCAGACAGTCATCTATCTCATGTGCGTCTGAAAGAACAAATACGCTTCAGGGGCCCGTTTCACCAAATTTACTATGAGATAATTTCCTCTGTTGTTAGTTTTGACATGTTTAACTAATCCAAAGAAACACCTGCGACCCATGTGTGGGTGCGCCAGAGGAATGTAGGATTCACACATTTAAATAACAATAATTTGTGAAACAGGCCCCTCTGTTTCTGTTTCCTCTGTTTTACATGTGTAACTACAGTGATTTTATGTTGGCTCTGAGCGCTGACAATACGTGGGTGACTATTGTCCCTGAATGCATCCTGTGTAGACACAAACAGAGAACTGAGGCTGCTGCTGCTCTGGTAATGTGCTGATTATACTACGAAGACTACAGTGTCTACACAGAAAGTGTTATAGCTGTGTTTTTCACTCATCCATCTCATGCACATCTAATGGAACAAGTATGCTGTTATTTCAATCAATACACTGTCTACACAGGATGTGTAACGGCTCACGTTTCACCCAACCTGTAGCGTATTTTTACTCTCTCAAGTCTGTTGTGTCTCGAGCTCTGAGCACAGTGAAAATGTGAGTGACCTACACTCAACACTGTGCCTGAATGCACCATGTTAAGACACATAAACAGAGAGATGATGTAAAGCCAAGCACTTCAAGTGAGATCATCATTTTTTTTTACATTTTCACATTCACTACTGGGATCAGCACATCCTGGTTTACACAGTATGAGTCTTTCTTCTCTGTGTGAGATGTGTTTGGTGTGTGCTACAGGCATGAACTGACAAGCATCAAAAGGATGCCGCTGTATGTATCATCATTTGCCTCAGAGTTCATGTGTTTTTCAGTATCCGCTCTGTCGAAATGAAATACAAGTGCTCCATTTGTCTCAGTAGAGGTAGTGCCTGTCCCTGCTATCACACACAGCATTCATTTTGGTATCTGTTGTGTGACGGTTTGTGTGGTGCCAGTTTTCTACTTCCTCAGGCTATATACTCTGTGACATGCAGCTTACTGTTATGTATGCTGTTTTCTGATCGAAAACTCAAGATTATCCCTCCCAGAATAGATTTATCTTTATGCCTTTCCACTGATTTTCTAAACAGTCATTTTCAGTCTGGGTTCAATGTGGATGAACCTTGAATAAATCAGACCTCCATATCTCACTTTACACAAGCCTTAAGCATCATTAATTAACCCACCTGCTCTTGATTTACATTATTCCTTGGTGACTGACGTGGGTTTCATCAAATATATCTCTAATTCATAATTTCAAAACACCGAATTAATTTAACTAAAAATGAGTAACAGCTTTGCTGCAGACACCTGGTTAGATGGTTTGCATGGAAAAAAGAAGATAGACTTTCAGCTCAGTGAGGAAGAGAATAGTAATGTATAATTAGTCTTATGTTCTACAGAGACTGGGTATTAGCAGCTGTATGGGGAGGGCAGACAGATAAGTTTAGATTCAGGCCTTGCGGCAGCTTAAAAGCAGCCTTGTCCCATGGTGTGGCACTTTATGGGAGTTTAATCAAACCCCCACTTCATAATTAGATTAGATTAGATTCAACTTTATTGTCACTGCACAATACAGGTACTGAGACAATGAAATGTAGTAGTAATAACTGTACAAGATCCTGGGTGTACTGTGTGTTGCCTTATGTTTTCAAAAGTAAAACCATTGAATAACATTATCACCTTCATTTGAATATATTCATTTATTTTCCATTCTGACTCACAGTAGGTTTACATGTGTGTGCAGTGTGTGTTAGATCTGACACACAATCACATTGTGCGAACTCACCGGCCGTGTGCTGACAAATATTCAGTCATTACAAGGTTAATCATTTATTTTAGGGTTCAGGATTGGGTTTTGCCTTAATGTGAGGAGAATAGTGAAATAGTGAAAAAGCCAGTGCTGGCTTGAAGCAAGAAATGGGCCGTGAACCTCGATAGTCAGTCAAAGTCGGTTGTTTTGATGACCACAGCCTTTCTTTCATTCATTTATTGTGTGGTCTTTTGTTGTAGGTGCTTTGTCTGGAAACAAAAATAAACCAAGAAAAAAAATGTAATTATTACCTAGTTTATCCATTGAGATTACTATTTACAGGCTGATTCCCTCACTGCAGTTGTAGATTTTTTGCAGAGTTTTGCATAATTAGATAGGTCTGACATGCAACAAAGGTTCCCAGCCAGAATCAAACCAAGAACGCCGCAGCCACTCGACACACATCCCAACCATGTCAACGTTTAACAAAAGATATTTATTTAAACAAATTAAACCAAATTAAAGGAGGTAAAAGGAATGGATGTGTGTGTGTGTGTGTGTGTGTGTTGGAAGATGCAAGAACTAAACCAAATCATAATGGCTGCCCTGAAGGGAGGCGGAGCGCTGCAATCAACAGCAGCAGCAACAAGAAGTCTGAGGAGAGCGAAGCTGCTAACTGCATCCAGGCTTTATCACCTGAGAACACCGGCGCCAGGTGTTCCCAATTGGGCTAACGAGCCACCTGTAGAGCAGAGCAGACAGAGAGGAGAATAAAGAGCAAATCAAAGATGACAGGGGTCATCACACCCACGTACACAGTTTTTCAAAGCAATACCAGATCATAACTGGAACACGGGGTGTGCTCTTTTTCGGTTTCACCACCACATAAATGGTTAAGATAATCTGGTATTATGATTAAGTAATAAATATCAATAAATAACACAAGATTGGATTGGATGAGGGACGATGGGTTTGTTTTTGGCTAGGAGCATCAGTAGAACTGAAAACACCTGTAGAGTTCATTTGGTTTCACCTATTAAGATTTTATGTTTATGTTACTGCTAAACCTTGAACACAACTTAACACTGTACTCACCAAAGGAACCAAATAAGTAGCTGAGATACCTGAGAAAGAACGTAGTGTCAACACTAAAAATAGGTCCAATGGGACAACAAATGGGAGCAGTTAGATGATCAGACAGGTTGTAAACAAGTAACAGTCCAACCAATTGAGTCATCACTTTATTTTGAGGCACAAGCCCAAATTAGCGCACCCACTGAGTCACAAGAAATGCACACAACTTGGATGTATGGTAGGTCAACGTGATGGATGGATGTTTACAAAGGAGAGTTTGTGCTAAAAGTTTTTCTCTGTTCCAGAAAAGTTTTACCAACCTGAATGTTTGTTTGACTGTGTTTCTTCTGTGTTTTTTCTTTAAACTTTTATTTCTATGTACACAAGAATAAAGTTGGTCTTCTATTGTGCCAATATACCGTATGTAACGGCTGAATATACTCAGCAACCACAGTGACAAAAAACACAGGCACAGCAGGATAGTACGATTCAGAAAATGCCTCCAGGTACAGTGTAGGACTTTCATCACACCACGTCTTGTTTCACGCTGCAGTTCCTGATTCCATAATATCCCCAGAACATACAGTATGTCATTTACACTGCTATCCTATACTGTGCCAAACCTGCTGCATGACGTTTCCTCTTCAGTTATTGTTGTAGTTTTACTTTTTAAGCTCATGTTTTCTGCATTATGCATCAACAAGGCTGGTTCTGCAGGTGAATCTGCTGGCTGTGTCCTCCAGTGATTTCAACCTCTTCCTCCTGAGCTAATGTTATATCCGTCTCTCCAATGGGGCCCTCTGGCTGAGAAAAGCTGCTGTTGAAGTCAGAAAGATAACATTGTCCATGTTAATTAATTAAAGATATAACTTTACTCCCTGGCGTTCTTCCTGTTCTCACTCTGCCAGGAGCAACTTCGCACTCTCACTGTCAGAAATTATAAATAATTTTGGCAATAAGGCCCGAGAAAGGGTGGGATAAATGAATTAATGGTGAGAAAGTCTTTCCAAAACTCAGAGATGTTATGAAAGTATCTCAAAAAGTGCCTTAAAAGTTGACCTTCATCTATTTTAGAAGAAGATGGAGTCCCTTGGAAAAAAAAAAGAGCACATAGTGAGTCATTGAGTTTCTTTGTAGATTGTTGCTAAAGGTTTAAAGCAGTAAGAAATCAAAGAGAAGTAATCAATACTTAATAAACCAGAATTACTGAAATTATAGCCAGCTTCCTTTTAAAAGACCAGTGTGTAAGATTTAGTGGCATCTAGCACTGAGGTTGCAGATTGCAACCGACTGAGTACCCCTCCCCTTCCCCTTCCAAGTGTATAGGAGAACCTACGGTAAAGGCCCTCTCTACAGCCAGTGTTTGGTTTGTCCATTCTGGGCTACTGTAGAAACATGGCGGTGCAATATGGCAGGCTCTGTGGAAGAGGACCTGCTGCCTATGTAGATATAAGGGTTCATTATAAGGTGATGAAAATGCAGGGATTCTTATTTTCAGGTGATTATACACTATTGAAAGCATACTTATGAATATTATATTCAATTTCTGCCAAGTCTGTTCTGCTAGATGCCACTAAATTCTACACACTGCACCTGTAAAGCCACTGGAAACCCACATCCACAATAGCTATGTAATTTAGGGTGTTATGTACATAATAGTAGGCATCTAAAAAGTATTAGGAATTAGTCTCAATCCAAATTCAAAATACTGTTATTTAAGTTTTTATAAACTTACCTGATATTGGGTTTGAATTGGGCGTGGTTATGCTCAGACATTTATTACGAAAATTATGCAATAAATACCGCGAACCACCATCATAAACGACATGCTGCGGTAAGTGTATTTTCTCATGTCTGTTTGCTGGAGTTTCTGTGTCATTGGTAGTGTTTCTGCATCTCAACCCAGTTCATTTTGTGAAAATCTTCATTACTGCGGCTAATTACCAGCTGTACATATAAAAATACATAGTTCTGCTCAAGCGCTCTTAGCACTCTCCTTCTTTTAGCGACTTTCTCGCAAGTCACACAGTCTTTTTCACACTTTTCAGATCCGCTAGTCACTTTAGCTTAGCAGATAGCGACGGCTTCCCTCTCTCCCTCTCACTCTCCTGCTCTCTCTTGCTCGGTGTGTCTTATGTTTAGCTATTCCCCTGCCTCCTTTAGTGATAATGGTACATGTAGTATATTTACCGTGTTGGAGGCGAGGCTCAGTGAGTTATAGTTAGCCGGCCCCCAGCAGCCGTTGTGGGTGTCAATCAAAACATGATCTGCCAAGCCTACACAGTCTTGAGAAATGGTCTACACAGTAAAATGTTTTTTAAACTTGGTTTTCTAATAGTTATGAATGTTTATTGTCACTCAGATATTTTTGGATGCTTAATAAGACATTCAACTTTGATACCATATATGCATTTTTCACTATTTCAAGCCAAACTTCCAGAGGCTTTGAGCAAAACATATGGGAATTACTGCTGTTGCTCAGGGCAAACAAAAACATAACATTTCCTTTTAATTTCTTTGTAAATTGTTGTAAACAGCTCAAAAAGCATGTTTGGCAGCTTTATTACAAATTCCAATTGCCTCAGAGGATTCCCTCCACTGATCTCAGGGTATATCAGCCTTGCAAACCCTCCTGCTCTTAATTTACCCAAAATGCTGAGCCAATCCAAACAGCACTGCCTTTAACTAATGACTGGACTATAAGTTAATGAGCAGGAAAGGAAATTGAATTAGAGCCGGCGTCTGGAAGCTCTTCAGTTGCTAAATCGTTAAGCCCGTGTGATATCTTCACTGCCATAAAAATGGGAATTTAAGCAGGTTTTTAAAGCGATGCCTTGTTCTCGTTGTGCCTGTTTCCTCGTGTACAAACATATTTGTAGAGTGTTGGACAGCTGGCGTTTACTGTCTCTTGTTTAGGATGTTGTCTGTACTCAGGAGTGAAGTCAGAGGTAAATATGATTAAGTAGAACAAATCGTCTTTGGAAGATGTATGTCATGACAGATATCTACATTAAATATGGTCACAGCCGTCCGTTCTGTAGCCTTTGTTGCTAAGGTTGTTCCACGGGTTGATTGAGGCTCGAATATGTGCAGATGTATTTGAGAAATTTATGAGAATAAGAAGCAAAATTTATGAGAAAAAGAAGCAAAAATTTTTGCTTCTTTTTATGAGAAAAAGAAGCAAAAAAAGCAATTACTTTTTTTTTTTTATGTAGCCTCCGGAGCAGGCAGAAGTCCACCAAGGGCCAGCTGAACCCCAGATTCAGGCTCAAACATGCACAAATGTGTTTAAGTGAAGCTGAGAAAAAGAAGTGAAATCCCACAACTACGGTTTGTTTACGTAGCCTCGGGAACGGCGTTAAGGCAGCCAAGACGCAGCATCCAGAACAGAGAGGGCTCATCGGGAGAGGGGGTGGGGGGCGTTAAAGAGACGTGCAAAGATATTCCAGTAGAGACCCAGAATAAAAATATAAACCTGTCCCCTTAAAAGCCACGATTTGAGGTTCAAATGGATCATGGCGGTTTTATAGCAGTGTCAGGTAAATCCTTATTTTTCAGTGATTCAGAAAGGTGTGGTGATGTACTCATTCACGGATGTTTCCTTTGGATGAAAGAAACGCTGAACAGCTTATTTCACCACTTCTAAATTCACACTGGGCAGTTTTTTGTAGTAAATGGGCTAAAACATGCAAATCCTCTGTTATGGTCTTTTAAGCAGCACAGTCACCTCCACAATTACCACTATAGTAACAGTAGCACAGTAGCACAAATACAGGAATTAAACAAAAAAGAGAGGAAGTATGTACAAACTAATATTACACCTAATCAGTCGCTATTTTTCAGTCAAATGTGCTGGTTAGCTATATTTGAGGGGAGTGTTTAACTAATTACAAGTTGCACCAATAAGGTTATTTTTCTTTCCTGCTGTTCTTGCTATTTCTCTGTGTAGCAGACTTCTTAAGGGAGGCCTGTTTATTAAGCACATAAGTGTTCTGCTCTCGGAAAGAGAGATAAGCAGATGCAAGAGCGTTCAGCAGCACAAGGTGGATTTAGTGTCCTGCGCAGAAGCCCGTCATTCACAGACAGCTGCAATTAGAATGATAGCGCCCGGCCATATGCTATTTTACATCCCATCCATTTCTCTGTGGGGCTCTGCTCATCCGCAGGGATTGGTAAT
This sequence comes from Thunnus maccoyii, assembly GCF_910596095.1. Taxonomy (NCBI): domain Eukaryota; kingdom Metazoa; phylum Chordata; class Actinopteri; order Scombriformes; family Scombridae; genus Thunnus; species Thunnus maccoyii. The sequence continues at coordinate 7,855,746 of NC_056545.1, forward strand.
GCCTTTGGAGTGAGCTGAAGTGCTAACACTGCTCCCCTTCTCGCTGCCCGACGTTTCTCAAGGATGTTTCCCTCTCTGCACTCTGAAAATATGGCCAGTAGCCACAAGTGATGTCTGGAAATGAATAATAAAGCGTGTAAGGATTCCACAGAGGGTGAGTGCGGACACGTGCTTGAGCAGAATTTGGATTTCTTGACAGGCTATGACTCGGGCATTTGCATAACCCCCCTGCAGGGTCTTTTCACAGCTGGAACAAGCTGCTCAGAGGTCTTCTCGCTTATATATTTTATTTCTAAATTCCTTCCTTTTCCTCTCCATCAGTATCTGTGTGATTAATGAAATTGTTTCCTTTTTTCTTTTTTTTTCTTTTTTGTTTTTTGCTCATTTGTGTTCTCTGCTACAGGTTTCTTGATGCCGGTAAACTGGTTTACTTGAATTTGCTCAAGTAAGCCAAATACTTGACTTCATGGGTAATGACAAACATCTCTTTTAATTTAAATCAATCCACCAGCACTCTAATAGTACTTCTGTTCACTCTATCAGGCACAAAGAGCCCACGAGATTTGAGAAAATGGCGGTAGCAATTCTCTGTTTTATAACCTCATTTAAAGGTTGGAAATACAATTATCAACAGCAATTTGTTAAATTGAAACCTAATTTATCACAAAAATTTGCAAATACTTAATTACTTGGGAGCATGGGACAACGTTGGTGCTGGTTTAAAGTCATTTGAATTCCAAAACATGGAGCTGAGTCGGTTATGGCAGCACAAGAAAGGGTTTAATTGTGAATTAAACATTGTAAGTGGATGCTTTGACAAGGCTTTTTACTTCAAAACATGTATAAAGGTATGTATAAATGCTCAAATAAAAGCAAATGTTCGATTCATTTTCCAGGGTTTACTATCCAAACAAATAAAGACGCCCCTGCCCCCAGACAAATTACTTTCCTATAATATACCAAACATGGTCACCTGGGGCATTGCATACATTTCCACTACTTTATCAGTACAACAACACAGTCATGCAGTCATGCCAAACTCTTTTTAATGGAAATATTGGTCTCTTCAGTTTATTCCAGTGCATTCTGCTGACTTTAAACCCCTAAAATTAACCATATGGAAGAAAAGTTGTTTTTCTGAACATCGAACAGCTGTAACAGGAGGATGAGGAGGCATCTTACTAAAACACGTATAACAAAATAATAAATAATAAAATACACTTATAAAACAAATGAGAGGACAAATAAAGGGCTGATGCAACCTTCAGGCCTTGGACACTACAGTGGTTGCTTACATGCTAATTTTTAGCAGGAATAATGTTGACCATGTCCACCAGCTTAGTTTAGCATGTTAGCATGCTAAGCATTTGCTAATTAGCACTAAACACAAAGCACCGCTGAGGCTGATGTGAATGTCATTATCTTTGCTGGATGTTTGGTCATAAACTGAAGTACTGAACAAATTAATATTTTGACCTGATGATCGTGCTGGAGGAAAAGTCAAGGGATCACCAGAGTTAGTGTGAGACTGACAATTCAAGCTCTGTTTGTACCAAATTTCCTAGCAGTCCATAGTATAATTGTTAAAGGGGACACAACATGCTTTTTGTGATTTTCTGTTATTTTTATACTGTTATATACTGTTTAATAATGTTGGATGTCCGTGTTAAACATGCTCAAAGTTCCAAAACTTGAGGTAAACAGATGTAAAGATGCCGCCTTCAACCTGCTCCAACCTGCTATGAACGCTCCGTTTGCAATGTTAACTCTACTTCCTCCTCAGGATGACGTCAGATTGTTCGTGCATGCCCTCAAACGACTGTTCTTTGTCGCTAAGGTTGTTCCATGGGTTGTTCATGTTGTTCACTCACACATTTCGGCTTGGATTCAGACATCAATCAAACATGTACAGATGGATTTGGAAAGTTTATGAGAAAAAGCAGCAAAATCCAACTACTTTTTTTTTTTTTTTAATGTAGGCTCTGGAGTGGATTGGAAATCTGTCAAAGGGCATCTGAACCCCTGAACTGACAGGCTGCATTAAGAGCCAGTATAAAATAAATAAGGAGTTTTTTGAACTGCATACAAAGATATGAAGTTCAAAAAACCCAGAATAAAATATAGACCTGGAAATGTGCATTTTATGTCCTCTTGAGGACATTTCATTCAAAACCACAACCTCACGGTGGCATCAGAGGAAGAGTCCATGGATTACCAAAGGCACTGGGCTTCTGCCGCTGGAGGCCATGAATGCCTGTATAAAGTATCATGGCAACTCATACCGTTAGCATGACTAAAAAGTAATATGAAAGCAAAGGTTTTCTTTTTTTCAGTTGAGTGAAATAGTTTTGTAATCTCCTCTACTTTGTGTGCCATAACATGACTTTGGGCACCCATCTCTCAGAGGCAAAGATCAAGGACTTCCTTACAAACTCACTATTTCACACATGGAGAAATGGATCATAAATTAGGCGAAGAGACCAATTTCTCTTGACTGAAAAAACTCTCTTGCTATCTAAGGTTTGCCCTAAAACCCACATCAGCATCACCTGTTCTGTTGTTGAAAGGCACTCTGGTGAATGCTTAAGACTAAAGAATGCATGGAATAAAAAAAGACAGTATCTCTGGTTCTGCAACATGGATTTCGACCCTTTAAAACAAAACAAAAAAAAACCCAAAAACAACTGTCCATCATGAGTCCAACAATGTTATAGGAGTGCAATGAACTTGTCTACTGGCCTCTGCACTGCTTGACATCCCTATTGTGATCAACTGTGAACGTGCAACATAGAGCTTGCACTGCTACTGTTTGTTTCTGCTACCAACACAAAGTTTAAAGTCTCAGTTTCTTGGTTTATATAGTATAGTCTCACAAGAACTTAAAAACCACAAGACATGAGAAATTGCAGCAGCCATGTCACAAAAACAAATCTAGATAAGGACACAATAATTAAAGCTAAAAAAAAAAAGTAATGGCAATGGCAGTTCAAGTACAGTAAATACTGTGTATCAACCCTATATTTTGATGTCATGTATTGGAATTGGAAATGCATATGTTGTTATATAAAGAAGCATGGTATAAGAGTACATGATATTCCAAACTCTGTATAAGAATGTACTTTATTGTGCATTTGTAATATAGACTACATTTAATGAAAATACAGTACCTTTATGATCATTTACACTTAATGTATGTACTTTATTATTATTATATACTCTATCTGACCACCCCAGTAACAAGATAGGATTTTAAAATTAACAATCACCATTTAAACCATGATATGGTTAATTTTACAATATGAGTTTTTAATGTTATATTCATAAAGGTTTGTTGCTAAATCTGCAGGAAGACAAAAGACAAATCTGTCTGACAAAAGAAAATTTAGTGAAATTAATTATTTCCCCTCCAAAACAGCTCATACAGAAGCTGAAGCTGCATGACAAAAAGTCATACAAAGTCCAGCTGCTCATTTCTCCGTTTATTCATCTGCACCATCTGGTTACTTCTGTCTCCAAAAGCTGAACATGAAACAAACATGTCAGGATGCCTGTCAGTCCAGCTGACAGCCCGGCCATCTGTTTCAGAAATAATCCATTAATTGATGTGATAAAAGCATTTGGCTTTACATTATTGAAATCCAGTACTACCAAACAATCCTTATAGGGGCGACATTCAATGATGTTTTGGTCACTTTTTTGTCACCTGACATTTCTCTTAAGAGGATACAGGCAGTGATGATGGGTCATTTGGGGCAAGTGGGGCAGAGCCCTACCCACTGGTTGCAGAAAATGCTCAGCCAACCAAACCACGTAGGTGAGAGCACATACAAACAGCAGCTACAGGAGTCTAACACCAGAGTCACTGAAAAGTTTGCCCAGAGGAAGAACCGCCATGCCTCCTTTCTCTTCAAGTGAGCTGTGAATTGTTGAGTAAAAGAATAATAGTCTGTCTTGCTGTTAAAGCGTGGTATGTATTTGTAATATGATTCCATCTGGTCACTTTTCTAAAGGTCATGGCTGGATTTTATGGTGAATCAAAGGCTTGGTGCCAAAACTCACTGCTGCTGAACTGTTTAATCCTGTAATGATATATTTATTTGCCTTTACTCACGCAGGTGTCTACGCCTGTCCCCCTGTTGAAGCTTGGCAGATATATACTGTGAATTACATGATGTCACCGAACTCTGCTGCAAAGACATCTGACATTGAAAAGACAGCATGAACACACCACAATCGGTGAATCAGACACATAATTTGCAGCGGTTGTGGCTCAGGAAGTAAAACAGATTGTCCACAAATCACAAAGTCGGTGGTTCAATCTCCTGCTCCTTCCGTCCACATGTTGAAGTATCCTCAAGTAGTATAAAAAGTTGTATTGGCACTGAAAAAAGTTCCACTGGAAAATAAAATACAGAGGAGGGCCCTTGCTGGGACTGCATTACCCAGTATGCCTTGCGGTCTGACGACACCTGAGGGCAATGGTGGAGATTTTGAGCCAGACTGTTGAAAGTTTCGCTCTAGGACTGTTAATGTCACTTGGCGGGTGGCCGGGTGAGACCAGCTGGTCATCTTGCAGCAGCGGCAGCGACTCCTGTGTCGTCGTCCTTGGGAGAAAATGATCTGATGAACTGATCGAGTGCTGCCTCTAATGTCTCTGTAGTATTTTGATATATGATGTAATTCCTTTTGGAATATAAATGTTGGTGTCACAGATTAAATCTAACAATTGTAGCTGCCACATTAGTTTGTCTGAATGTAAAGTGAAGCTTCATGTTTTTACTGGACAGAACAAGAGCACTGCCCCTGGGGCTCTATATGTGCAGATATCACCACATTTATATAAATATAAATGTATTAAAATGAACAGATCGGTCTACATAAAATTTTGTTTGATTTTAGTATGCTACACAACGCTCTGATTTTTATTATAGCTACGTTACAGACTGAATAACATAATTTACTGCATCTCTCTGTCAGTGAGGTTATATTTTGTGAGAAAAAACATGTTACTTGAGCTTTGAGTTGAGATGAGTTATTTTGTCACAGTACAGTCAGGTAGGTGTGTTGATTACTCAGCAAGTTCGACTCAGGAGTACAAACTGCTGAGGATGAGAGGAATACAATTAATACATTTATATTTTTTGAGATGTGGTGATATCTGTAGATATAGAGCCCCAGAGGCAGTGCTCTTGTTCTGTCCAGTAAAAACATGAAGCTTCACTTTACATTCAGACAAACGAATGTGGCAGCTACAATTGTTAGATTTCATCTGTCAGGCCAACATTTATCTTTCAAAAGGAATTATATCATATATCAAAATGCAAGGGAGACATTAGAGCCAGTGGTACAATTCCAAACATCAGTTCATTGGATAATGTTCTCCCCGGGATGACGACGCTGCCCTACTCACCCTGCCTGTGGCTCTGAAACGTCACAGCAGATTTACAAAGAGGTTTGGATAAACTGACCACATATTGGGAATATACAGATGGGTCACAAATGAAAGGAAAACCCAACATAAAGTGTCTTAGTAAGGTGTTGGGCCACCATGTGCCACCAGAATAGTTTCAGTGCACCTTAGCATCGATTCTACAAGTCTCTGGAACTCTACTGGGGGGATGGACACCATTCTTCAAAAAGATATTCCTTCATTTGGTGTTTTGATGATGGTGGTGGTGATGGTGGTCCCGTAGGTGTTCAATTGGGTTGAGATCTGGTGACTGTGCAGGCCATAGCATATGATTCACATCATTTTCATACTCATCAAACCATTCAGTGACCCCTCATGTCCTGTGGATTGGGACATTGTCATCCTGGAAGAGACCGCTCCCATCAAGATAGAGATGTTTCATTATAGCATAAAGGTGATGACTCTTTGCAGTGACCCTTTCCCTCTAAGGGGACAAGTGGACCATGTCAGCAAAATGCCCCCCACAGCATAACAGAGCCCCTCACTGTAGGGGGTCAAGCATTCAGACCTGTACCGGTTTTTCCTATAATTTGTCAGCCGTCTGTACATGGTTACTTTCTCGCCAGGAAAAATGTTAAAACTTAACAAAGTGATATATTAGAGGAAAAATTAGAGGGTGAGAGTAAATGGCTTCCTGTCAGAACGGCACTCCTCTTCCACTGGCTCTCCTCAGGGATGTGTCCTGTCCCCTCTGCTGTACATTCTTTACACCGATGACTGTAGAAGTCAGCATGGGAACAGACACATCCTGAAATTTGCTGATGATACAGTTATCATCAGTCTGCTCTATAAAGATGAATCTGAGCATGAGCTGGTGGTGGATGAGTTTGTCAAATGGTGTGATGAGGCTTTTCTCCAATTAAATACCACAAAGACCAAGGATATGGTCATTGATTTTAGAAGGAAATCACCTCACCCACCATCTCAGACTCTCATCAAAGGAACTAGCATCAAGATTGTAGAACATTATAAATATCTTTGGAGTCATTGATAAAAACCTGAAGTTTGATGCCAGTGTGGATGTGGTCTGTAAGAACAGCAACGTTTGTACTTCCTTAGGAAGTTAAATGTTTTTAATGTAGATAGGAAAAAGTCATTTATTGAATCTGTTTTTACTTTTTCTGTGATTGCTTAGTATGGTAACCTGAACATCAAGGGCAAAAATCACCTGAGCTATATTGTGAAGGTGGCTGGCAAAGTGATAGGTGTCCCTCAGACCCCACTGACGGCTATGTTTGACCAGCAGGTTGTTCGCAAGGCCAGGTCTATATTAGACTGCACAAACCAGCACCTTCACTTTGAGTTTGAACCTCATCCCTCAGGCCGTAGAATTAGAAAACCCTGATTCAAGTGCAATAGGAGTAAAGACTCCTTTGTTCCCCGTTCAATAGCCCAGCTTAATTTGCACAAGTAATTTAGTATTTTAGAGACTGTCTTGTTGTAGTATTGTGTTTTGTATATTGTATCTGCATGAAACTTTTTATACTTTTTGTTTTTGTCTTTTTGTTTTGTTTTTGTACTTGTGGTGTTTGTTTTATCTTGTGCCCCTGACTGCAAGTCAAGTTTCCCATCCTGGATAACAAAGTGACCGAAGTGAGCTGATTATAACAGTCTGGCTCATAATCTCCACCATTGTTCCTGGGTATCGTTGGACTGCAAGGCATACTGGGTAATGCAGTCCCAGCAAGGGCCCTCCTCTCTATGCCAAAACGGTGATAGAAAGTTGAAAATGAAAAACAGGAAGTTGAAACCTGAAAACCAGTGACACTGAAACAAAACTGGAGCGTAAAATACAAAACAAACAAAAAAAATGTTACTAAAAAAAAAAAAACAGCCATGAAGAAAAAATCTGAAGATTGACATTGAAAAACACATCATAATACAAAAAATATCAAAATAAAATAAGATAATATGATTGCAAGATTGTAATTTTTTTAATGTCCATGTTTTATTTTTCAGTTGATCTTTTTTTAGTGCCAATACAACTTTTTTTCCAGTACAAGAGTTTCAATACCACTGTTTCCTTTTACAGTTCAGGTTTTGTTTTCAATGCCAAATTTCATTTTCGATTTTCGATTCATTTTGATTTTCGGTCCTGGGGCAGACACCCTCTCTACGTTTAAGAGTAGGCTTAAAACTTTCCCTTTTGATGAAACTTTGATAAAACTTATGCTGCAATCCTCTCTTCTCCTCCCCCTCTCCATCTGTATGCATTCATTCATTAATACATGTTACTAACTTGGCCTCTTCCCTGGAGTCCGGGCAGGGAACGTCAAGGAGCAAGACTGCAGGGATGGTGCAGTGGTCCTGTGGGTGTCCTACTTTGACATCTTCTCCTGCTATTATTATTACTAGTCACATTTCTATTATTATTATTATTGTTGTTATTATGCTTCTCTGTGTCTTTCTCCCCTCCTTCCTTCTTTCTGTCTCAACCCAACCAGTCAAGGCAGATGGCCGCCCACCTAGAGCCCGATTCTGTTTGAGGCTTCTTCCTGTTAAAGCGGAGTTTTTCCTTGCCGTTGTCGCCAAGTGCTGCTCATGGGGAATTCTTGGGTCTCTGTAAGTTAAAGAATACGGTCTTGACCTGCTCTATGTGAAAAGTGCCCTGAGATGACTTTTATTATGATTTGGGGCTATATAAATAAATTGAATTGAACTGATGCCAAAATTTAACTGAGCAATTCACTGTTTTCTGTGAGACTAGAACAGTGACAGCCTGCATTGGAAGTTGTGTTGCTGGTAAAGAGGCAGCTGAGAATGACGGCAAAGCTCTTGATTTAACAGTCGATTTAAGTTTCAAGCTCATCTGTGGTCATGAGCTTTGGGTAATGACCAAAAAAATGGAGACTCTCCTCCCAAGAAAAAAGACACAATAGAGCGACCTAAAGTTACACAAAATGACCTACAGCTAAGTTTGAGTGACAGAAACCATCTAGTTGCCGTAGTAATTATGACCCAGGACAGTGGTGCAGTTGAGATGATGTCTATATATGTCGACAGTTTTCCTCATTAGGATGATGAGGGGTGGATGGAGGCTATAACCCAATGGTAGATTTTGCCATAGGAGACTACTGGTTTCCTGTTTCCAACTTCGAGTGTCACATTTCACATTTTACGAGCCAGGACAGTTATTTAAAAACTGTAATTATTATCATCTCCTAACCTTAACCCTGTGATTATTACTGTAGCCATGGTGACAAAGGTTGCCTAACTTTAAGGAAGTATTAACTATAACAAACACCACCTTTCTCTAACCTTAACAAAGTGATCATTTTAACCCAAAGAGTGATCTTTCCCTAAACCTAACCAAGTGTTTTTGTGCCTAAACCTGACCAGACCTTAACCATATTGTTGTCACATCATAAAACATCATTATTTTTAACAAGGATTTGTAACAGTTTAGGAAAGAACAGACAAATGGTGTTGTCCAGCCAATTACTGCCAAAACAGATAAGAAAACGCTCCTCTGTGTCGTTCTGGAGTCACATGGTCAAACCACGTATTTGGTTGTTTAATTTGGAGGACTGTAAAACTGAAATCACAGAGACAAACAGCCAAAATGAGTTTCATTCCCAGGGTTGCTGGACTGACAGATCAGACATCCAAAAGTAACTTGGACTAGAACTCCTGCTCCTTCAGCATATGATCAGGATGCCTCCTGGATGCTTTCTTTTGAGGTTATCCAGGCCCTTCCAACTGGGAGTAGACCCCAGAGCAGGCCCAGAACATGCTGGAGGGATTATATATCTGACCTGTCCTGGAAGACCAGGAGGATGTGGCTGGGGAGAAGGTCTGGCCTACATCGCCTGCAGCCTCTGCTACAAAGACCCAGATAGGCTGCTGAAAATGGATGGATAGATGTTGGAATGAACCTAATACTAGACATTCACTTTTCAAGCACAACTGCTAATTAAATGCCCTATAATTGACATCGGCACACATCGAAAAAATATTAAGAGACGTGTTGTCTTCTTGATTAGTGGAAGAGTAGGTTGTTTTTGCATTTAGTAAGCAATTTTGTCACTTTTTACTGAAAGGATGTGTTGCTGTATACGTGTCCACCAGTGGCTGCCAAGTTGTCATATTCTCTGTACTGTGTTTATTGCTTTTTGTCAAGAAAATGTGATTTCTCTCAGAGCTTTTATACTCTCTGCAACCCCTTTGTGTGTCTGTCCCTCTGTGTCTCCGCTCTTCCTCCACCTTTTCTCCTCTGCAGGATGATGGATGTGGCTTTGCTAATCATGAGCTCTCTTGTGTCCGTCATCCGCTGGGAGACCCTCTCTCAACTCCATCTGCTTTGTTCCCTGTGGTTCTCTCTGGTATTCTCCTTCCTCCCTCTGTCTCTGTTTTGTTTCCTCTGCCTGTCTCTCTGTCACCATTTCCTCTCGCCTCCGTTTGATGATGGATGTCGCTTCATCATCTTCTGCAATCTGAGGGGCTCTCGGGCCTGTGATGCCAGAGGACCCAGAGGACAGCGGCCAAGCCAAACCTTCCCAACGAGGTGCTCATTAAACTCATCATGGGAAACTAATGAGGATGAATTTGGAGCCCGGACGTACTGTTGTATCAAGGGAGTACTGTGCTTCTTTCAGAGTGTCTGTTCATCTGTTATACCCACAGTACTGAAGCTGTTTTTTTGCTTTTTTCTTTTTGGCTTTGGTCCTGCTCTTATTGAATTTCCCATTTAAATAGATACAGTATGAATGTGGAACAAATATGTACATAATATGAGTACAATATTACAGACAGTAGAATATGTTGAGTGGGTTAAGGTATATACAAACATAGAGGTGGCCATATGGCCTCTATGTCTATGTTTCTGCAGTTTTAATACAAATGTCAGCACTCACATGGCTCGCATGGCTTATCTTGAACTAAGGGAGGAAAATAAATTTCATCTACAATTTCACATTTTGCAAGACTACCACACCTTTGAAGGCTGATTTTATCTGAAAATTATATCCCATTGGACAGTATTTTGTTTTCACTACAGATGAAGAGAGAATGTCCACGTTTAGCCACAGATGTTCCAGATTAACACTGCTCCTTACAGCTTTTTCCACTAAAAAATCACTACAAGAAACATTCCTCTCAACATGAGAATAAAAACAAAACCGGAATGTCTGATATAGCTAAACCAGATGGCTAGCAGAGTTTATCTTAGAAATAATATTTTCATTTTTAGAACAAGAGAAACTACAAAGAAGTATTTTTTTCCAACAACAATTTTAAAAAAGCCCTTAAGATGGCAACATCTGTGTGTAAGATGTTTTGAGTATGATTCCTGTACATGTCAGAATACAATTAATTAAAATATTGAGGGAAAACACACACCTATTCTAGTGAGGTGCTGGCTTGCTTGCAGGCAGACATCAAAAACGGTAGAGAAGCCAGACACTTATAACTCTGATGAATTTATTTAACAGATAAAGATTAACGTTTCAGAAAACAGCCTTCTTCAGGATGGAAGAATATTGATGATATTAATAACCATAATGAGCCTTTCTCATAGAGGACATTTGATTGGTGTGATTCATAATATTTAATTCACACCTGCTGGGGGCAAGACAACATGACTACAATGAGAAAGGTCAGTTGGACTGCTCTGTATAGTATGCAGTGTATGTATATATGCTGTATGCAGTCCGTTGAATTACATGTTATATACACGGAAATCTAACCTGTAGCTTATAAACTACACAAGTGTTTTAGTGTCTCAACTATGGAAGAGTCATTGTGGAGGACTTTTTACTTATTCTCGTCACCAAGAGGGAAAAATAAGGTTTGCAGGTAACTTTACATCTTTAATCACCATATCTTTTGAGTAAATATTTTTTTGTGCTGCAGCTTCCAGTAACAAACAAACAAAACTCTGTTGAAATGTCTTCCAATTGTGTTATCTCTCAGTTTTGCTTCATGTTCAGTCTAAGCACCCCTTGCCAAATTCATGGCTCCCAATTCTCATGACCTCTGTACCTTAACAATAACCAACCTTCAGTGTGCACAGGACTCTGAAGTCTGCAGCAATATATTCTATGCATGAGCAATATTCTAAAATATTCTGGCAGAGAAACTTACTTTGGTGCACAGAAATGTACTCTGAATAACCTTTTCTATAAAAAAAAATACATGGGTACATCAAAGCAAGTTATAATTTAAATTAAAAGAACTGGGGCAGGTTGCTTTTTTCTCAGGTAAACTTACACCTACAACTTTATGAATGCACAAACACAACATGGCAAAATGCAGCAGACTTGAAAGAAGCGTAAAGATGATTTCAAAGCCTCTCTGGCTTCTTACCCTCAGTTAAAAAGTGCTTTTCTTCATTACTTTACGTAATTTGGATTCACAATGGTCCAGGGACTATCAACCCGTCTGTGTCATTTAATTATGGGTGTATGAAATGAGAGTTTTTCCTCCCATACTCCTTTAATGTTTCCGGGAATTGATAAGAGAGAGGAAGCTCATCACATTACATTGCAGAGCTGTGATCCTCCTTTGTTGCGGCTCACTCGCACTAATGGGCCTCATCAGCGTCACAGGCAGATACTCGACTATTAGCCAAGAAGAGACAAAAGTCGTAATGGGAAACACAGAGATGGAGGGTGGGGGAAGAGGGAGAGGAAGATGGGAGGTGGTGAAGGAAGGAGGAAGAGGGAGGAGGAAATGCCAAAAAAAAAAAAAAGGAAACAGAAAGGAAAACAGGAAAAAGAGAATGACAGAAAGATGATAGAAATGTTACAAATTCCTATTGGAGGTTACAATTAATCATGTAACGCATGACTAGTTCACATAAATGAACGTTCATTTGCTATTCTGTATCACCAGTTGAAGTAGCATTGTAATGCCAGAATATTTTACATTTGCTTTGGTAAACTTTCCAGGGAAATACTGCATTGTCAAGCACATGGGAAGTGGTGCATTTCATTATCGAGCAGCTCCAACAGGGATTTCCAGGTAAGGAAAGTAACTAGGTCCCTCAGTTGCCTACAAAACCAAGACTGTCCTCCCAAGAAAAATTATGTTGAAAAATGCATCAATTGTTTCAGCAAATGTCCAACAACACTGCATGTTTATGTTCAAGTGAAGAAGACCTCTATTGATCAGTAAAATTATGATTCTTGTATGTTGGGGGCAAAGGAAGAAGTATGTTGTTATAGGGCCACAAAGTCTCTAGAGGGAGGATCAGTCAACAAAATTTCAGACTTCGACTGGCTGCATTTATATAGCATGTTTATCCAAAGCTCTTTACAATGTTTCTGCTGCACATTCATCCATTCATACTCACATTCATATACACACTCACACACCAGTGGCAGCAAGCTACCATGCTAATTGCTGGCACAACCATCGGGAGCAATTTGGGGTTCAGTGGATTGCCCAGAGACACTTGGCACCACCTTTTGATGAGTGGACAACCCACTCCACCTCCTGAGCCACAGCCGCCCCACAAGGGAGATCACTGTTCACTTGCCACTTTCTACCAACAGTCAACATCAGTTAAACCACAACCATGATTGTTCCTTTACCTTAAGCAATTAGTTATTTTTGCTCAAACCTAGATATTTCCCAAATCAAGTAATTTTGTGCTTAAACCTTACCAAACCTTAACCATAGCAGGGTCACATCAGTTGTATTTTTGTAAAGGTGATTTGTAACAGTTTTGGAAGGCACTGAGTTGGCCTGAATACAGCTAAGTGAAGCTGACTCAGAGCCTGAATCATCCCAAGTCTGCACCCACAAAACCATAACAAATTTACGTAAGTCAAATATATGGGTCCGGTCACATTAGCTGCTAGAGCTCAACCGTGTGTGCCAACACTGTTTGCCACCAGTGGCCTGGCGACTTTGTTTGTTTCTAGTAAATAGAAGAATAAGATTTTGACAGGCGATATGACAGGGCAGAAGCAACATGGAGATGAGAGCTGAACATTAAAGGAGTCAAATATGAAAGGAGGTTCTGACAATAAGCAACTATAAGAAAAAAATCAAACTGTCAGTCATAAGATATTAATGGCAATGACACAGCAAAGATTGATAATTTTGAGAACTCATTAAATGAAAAATGAGTAAGTTTATATACAGTATGTGTTATGTACACTTAGTACATTAGCTGATGACACTATTTATGATATCAATACTGCCACAATCGCCTAATCAATTGATAAATGTTTTCAGTTGGTGCAGAAAAATCAGCAAACAAAAAAACAACAAAATGAAGTGTGAGATTAATGGAAATTCTATGCGAGTAGCAGCTTTAGTTGTTGAAGAGATTACTTCCATACATACACACAGCAGCACAAGCCTGTACAATAAAACTTGACAAACACACACACACACCACGTCACCATCCAACGAGTTCAGAGGTGACAGACTGCAATCAGGAACAGTTTGCCCTCCTTCGAAAAAATCTACACAGGTGAGTGTTCCTTCCAATTCACTGAGACAAACTGACTCAAACACTTGTGACTCCCACACTAACCTGGCAGAGTGAGAACTCCGCAGAGCTGCATGAGTTGTCGAAAATGAGAAGAGAAAAACATACAAACAGAATATTTTACAGATAGGTACTTACTACTGGATGGATACACACAGTGTTTATTGTAGTCCCCCAAAACAAGAAATAAGGAATCAGTTAATATGTCAGTTTCCTCTTCTGATGAACTCTGACTTATTTTTGAACAATTACAATTTTGAATGAAGGACCAAAATACAAAGCAGTGAACTATGATCTGTGTATTTATGGGAGCTAAAATCTTTGTCTTTACAACCTGACACTTTATTCTGTAGATGTGGCCATGTGGTAATTATCATAACATTTTACCAAGTCCTAGAAATTCAACAGCCAAATATGTTGTTTGACCATTTGACTCCAAAACGACATTTAGGAGCATTTTCAAATATGTCGCCCTGATTGGCAGAAATCAGCAGGACATTGTTTGTCTGTGATTTCCAAAACCATTACACATCATTGTTAAAAAACAATGAAGTTTTATGATGTGATAATGTTGTGATTAAGGTCTGGTTAGATTCAGGGAAAGATCATGGTTTAAAATGATCACCTTGTCAATGTTAGAGAAACATGGAATGCAGGTTACTACTTCCGTTTTTAAAAAACTGTCTTGATTTGCGGTTGGAAATTTGACACGAACAATAGTCTCCTGTGGCAAAGTCAACTTTTGAGTTATACCATTCACCCAACCCACCAATGAGGAAATTTGTCAACTTATATTGACATCATCTCTACTGCGCCATTGCTCCAGGTCATAATTACTATGGCTGCTAGATGGAATCTGTCGCTCAAACGTAACTATATGTCATTTTTGGACAACTGACATTACGACCTATCGTGTCATTTTTCAGGATGGTCTCCATTTTACTCACCATGTTAATTGTCGAGACTTGAGGACAGGGAAACAGTAGTAAGTTCCCAGTTTAAAGGAAAAAAGTCTTGCCACAGTCTACATTTTTCTTATTGTCAACAAATCTCGTGAAAAGACCAAAACCAACAATGAACCTACTTACAAGTATTGTGTTTCTATCCAAAGCCGTAGACCTCCATTGTTGTCCAAAAACTATTAAAAACATGTCAATGAGCCACACCACTGCACTGGATGACATGTTCCTTCATAACCATGATCTCACACACTGTAGTATTTGTAGAAGCTGCTTCTACCTTTTATCCATCACGTATCCATCCGTCCACTCTAACATCCATCCAACCATCATCCACCCCACCACCCATCTGCTCCACCATTTGATCATCCATCATCCATCTATACTTTTATCTTTTATATACTGTGAACAAGGGAGTAGACCTAAAAGCTTTTCCTCAAGTCAAAGGCTTATTGTTGGTGAAATGATAATAATAATAATCTTTATTTATAGAGCACTTTTCTGAACCCACATTACAAAGTGCTTCAGACAAGGCAACAACTTCAAAACAAGCATATCATAAAAACAATTTCCGATATAGTAATAAGCAAATAAAACAAATAAAACCAAAAGGGCAGTCGATAAAAATCAAATAAAATCAGGAAAATCTCTATGATTAAAAGTATGTTTTAAGAAGAGATTTAAAAGAGGTCACTGATTCTGCTGACCCGATTTCCTTAGGTGGTTTGTTCCATTGCTTCAGGGCTGTGACTATGAATGCTCTGTCATGTCTAGTTTTCAGCTGCGCCTCGAGAACAGATAAAAAATCTCTGCCCAAGGATCTATATAGCATGAAGACAGGCCATGCAGAGCCTTAAAAGTCAACAGTAGGATCTTAAAAACAATTCTAAAACATATTTAGAGCCAGTGCAAGGAGGCTAAAACAGGCGTGATATGCTCATTTCTCTTGGATCTAGATAAGAGCCTGGTGGCTGAGTTCTGTACAGTCTGGAGCCAATTAATTGATTTTTGGTTGAGGCAGGTGAAGAGGCTGTTGCAATAGTCAAGGTGTGAGGAGATAAAGGTGTTTAAAATGGCCCCTGTGTCTTTGAAAGATAAAATAGATCATATTTTGGAAATATTTCTAAGATGATAAAAACAAGACTGCGCAAGTTTTGTTGTCTGCTGCTCAAAGTTTAAGTTACTATCAAACCAAAAGCCAAGATTCTTTGCAACAGGCTTGATGTGATTCAACAGGGAACCAGCAGATGGCATGATTTTTTTTGCTATGTGCTGGGAACCAATTACAACGATTTCTGTGTTGCTTGAGTTAAGCTGCAGGAAATTTTGTGACATCCAGTTTTTGACATTACATAGGCAGTCATGCAGTGAACTCAGCATGCCAAGATCAGTGGCTCTAACGGGCAGATACATCTGCGTGTCATCAGCATAACAATGAAAGGAAACACCATGTCTATGGACAGGAGCACCTCCTGTTTAACAGATATGAAGAGAACCATTTTAAAGCTGTACCAGATATTCCTACCCAGTGTCTCAGCCTGTCTAACAAAATACTGTGATCGACTGTGTCAAAGGCAGTGTTAATGTCCAGAAAAACAAGGACTGAGCACATCCCGTCATTGGCAGCCATTAAAATAAGTCATAAGTCAACCTGAGAAGGGTCGCCTCAGATGCTTGCGAAAGTCTGACAGAATTTTTTTTAAAAATGTTATTGTTTTCTGCTGTTAAAAGCAATTCTTGGACTTTTTTAAATTTTTTGATATAAAAAGCAGGTTGGAGATTGGTCTGTAATTTGATGCCATCCATAACACGTTTCTCCTCTGAGGAGGCCTGTCTGGCAAAGTGAGAATTTGAAGTTTGTGCATTCACACACAAACACACACATATGCAGTCTCAGAAATCTCTGTGATTCACATCCATTATGGATTTCAGGACACGTGTCTGAACATAGCATGGCTCTGATTCATCTATATGAGATGCTACAATAACAAGAGGACAAACTCTGCTGCTGAAGTAGGCACACTAAACAGACACCGACACACACCCGTGCTCTCTACCCGCACATCTTTGAGTTGACAAATAGGCTTGAGAGAAGATAATCATGCAGCCACACATGCACATGCATTTGCTTTCAGTCGGTGTTTTCTCCTGCGAGGTGGCATTCTTGTTTGGCACTCACCTACATCAGTGAGGTCAGCAGGTGACGGCACCCAGTGAAAAAAAAACAAATGTAGACAATGCTCCAAAATCTCAAACAGCTGATTTCAACAAATACTCAACATAAAACTTTTTGCATTCTTGGCTCCTATTAAACTTTTTTTTCTTTTTTTTTTTTGGGTGCATATTTCCTTTCACTGGTTTAAACTGGAAAAACAGTTATGGAGATGTTGTCATCTTTCTCCTGAACTATCAACCAAAAATTAGATTTTGAATAAATAAGAGGGGTTAAACAGGCCATGCGGTTGCAGAGTCATGCTTTATTTTAGATATACTAATTACTATTTAGTTTTAATAAAGCATGAGGTTCAGGGGATTTGAAACTTGTTTTCCATTGTTTGAAGATAAATCTTAGTCTGAAGATACATCTTAGTGTTCATATATAAATGTGTGAAATGTGAAAATGTATTTTTTTCACAAAGTTATAAAATATGATACACTGTCATAACTATCCAAGAGTATGTAGCTTAGTTAAAATTAGCTCCACTGTTACCAGCTAGGACATTGTTGCCTACACATTAATGCATCACTAATAATAATTATGTCACTATATAACTAATGTCCAATAATGTATCCAATAATATAATATTTTAAAGAGGTCATTCTGGGTACATCACACTACACTTATGTGAAACTTTGCAAATTACAAACTAGACCTTCTCCTCATTGTTGTTTATACCAAATTTCATGTATATAAAAAGTGACTGTAAATATGTATAAAATGCACAGTGTTTTTAATATGTTATCATATGTTGTATAATCTTTTGGTGTTCCTTTGCTCTGTGAAGCACTTCCAAACTATTGTTTTGAAAAGTGTTATACAAATGAATTTATTATTAACTATTATTAACACATTTGAATCAGATAATTTGGTTAAACCGTGTGTAGAACTTGAACATTTTTCTGGACATCATTGGACATCTTTAGTGCCATCCAGTGGTTATATAAAAAAAAGACAGCAACACGCCCCAATTCAACCCTCTCCCCACATCCAGCCCGGGGATACAGAGATGAAAGGGCCAGAAGCAGTAGCTACAGTGAATACACAGAAAATAAAACATAAAGCATTCTTCTATCAGAATAATTTTAAGGTTCTACACACATCTGCACATGCATGTCCCCACACCCAACACACTCAAGAAAAAACCCTGATTGTAACTTTCAGGTTATTTTCTGCTGCAGGCTGAAGACATGTCTCGAGGACAGGCAAAACGTCTGAAGGTGTACAGGCGATACAACTGCCATATGTTCTCATAAGCTGCAAGCAGACGTTTTGAAACTCAGAGTGGTGAAAAAAAAGAAGGCTGCTGTAAAACTAAGTGGGAGCAAATTAGCACAAATTAACAACAGGACATTGATTTTTAGCTCTTAAAGGTTAATGTGGTTTGTGACTCTTCCTGTCTGAGAGACTGTCCTGTGAGAAAAAGAGGCAGAGAGTGAGTGAGCCAGAGACTGAGGCTGAAATAAAGAGAAAGAAAGCAAGAGAAATGAGAGTAAAGGGCAATATAGCTCGACTCTGAAACAAGAAAATGTGTGGAAAATACAGAGTGTTACAAAGATGGACTGACAGAGGGTGAAAAAATTGGAGAAAAAAATTAATTATCATTAAAAAGAACTGAATACAGCTGAAATGCCATTGAGAATAGATAATAAACTGAGGAGACAAAAAGAAGCGAGCGTGGGTGAATCAGTTGTGTGTCATTACCTTGAATCTAGTTGTGAAGATTTAATTTATTATATTTAGGATAAGTGGGAAAAAAATTAATCATTATTGTAAACATCACAAAGATTTCAACTTCTAATATATTCTGTTGTAGATAGTCAATGATTAATTGCTTAATAATTTAATATATTACAAATAAATAAACCAACAATGCAGAGGACGAGGGGTCGTGCAGTCTAACTGTCAGAAAATGTTCTGTGGATTTGCTGTAGTACCTGGTTGTGCCACTAGGTGGTGCCTCTTATTATTTAGGAGATGGCATTACAAGTGTGTTTGCTGACTGCTGTTGGAAAACAAACACACCTTCACCTCCCTACTATCCAAGGAAGAAAAAAGTGAGCAACATGCCTCATTCTGCTCACTGTGGCAGTCGTGTTAATGAACACAGCAGCATACAGTTGAGAAAGTTTTCTGGCGGCTGTCCGGTTTAGCTAGCCAACTGAGGCTCACGCTCATGCTAAACTAGCATCTTCAACAGAAACAGCTGCTTGGTTTAAGCAGGCTGAGTGTCAGAGAGCAGTGCTGTAGCTGCCGTGCTAACGTTCAAGACCAGCAGACCTATAAAACTAAAGTGTTGAACTGTGTCTGTGACACTCCCCCCGCTCTGAGCATAAATGCCTTTTAGGGACATCTGTTGCAGTTGAGCAACTGTTTCCAACGACTGGATTAATGTTAGCTACAGTGAACAATGTACAGCACTCTATCGTGTAGATCAGGTATGCGTATTATTTGACATAAAACCTGTTGTATATTTATTTGATAGTCACATTAGTTTTAATTGTTAGATATGTCCAACACATCCAGTCTGATCTAATTTATTATTAATTGTAATATATTAGTTTACAATGAAGCCGGAAGTTGTGCAGCTGTTTGCTGTGTAACACTTTGGATTTTGTCGGCCAATCGCTGAATAGCGACCGACAGGAGTGGACCTTAATTTTAAATGAAGTCATTATTATGCATTATTATATATATATATATATATATATATATATATATATATATATATATATATAAGTAACTTGGTGTAAATCTGTTCTTTAATTTAATTGACTTGATTGTTAAGGTGGCAGATGATTGATTAAGGAAATCGGTTAAAATTTTGATCCCTAGTTGTAGATCTTATTGTAGATGTTATTACCAACTCCTGAAGATATTTTCAAAGATCAAAACTCAGAGGAGTGTACAAGTGAGGGGGACTGAAGTAAGAGGAGTGATGAGACAGAAAAAGAAAAAAAAAGAACAGCAAACAGTGTTGACGTGGTAATAAATGTCTGGCTCAAGGGGTCATCTCTTCGCCTTTTGGTTGAGTGAACGGTGGGGTGACCGAGGGGACCCCAAACACACACACACACACACACACACACACACACACACACACTCACACACACACACACACCCATGACCAATGGCAGCTCAGGACAGTCCTTATCAGCAGCCCTGCACATGGTTGATACACACACACACACACACACAGACATCACAAACACACAATTTCACACACGTGTACAGTAAAAAGGTCACACTCGGATATACACACATATATGCACAAATATGAATACAGCAAAGGTGTACACACACACACACACACACACACACATGCACACTAAAGATTGTTGCTAGTATTAGATGTATGCAGTTGTGAGCTATGAGTGTCTGTATTAGAGATGTGTGTGTGTGTTTGTACAACTTGTAGTTTGTATTTTTAAAATGTGCATTATCTATTTTTGACTATGTCTGTGTGTGTGTGTGTGTGTTTGTATTTGTACATGTGTGTACCTGTACATTTACACGTGCCTGTACGTGTGTGTATGAGTGTGTGTGTGTGTTGGTTGTGCCTGTATTCTTCCAGAGTAAAATACCATCATTTATATTCATACCCTCCGCCTGAGGAAAGTGAGAGCAGCACACTTTGTATTCGACACTAATGCACATAAGACACGGTTTCATTTTATAAATAATGATTCATCCTTTAGGCTTTTGGTTTTTACTCCTGCTCTTTCTATAGTTTTTTTTTTTTTTCATATCACAGTCATTTTTTAAAACTATGATTAAAATTTAAAGTTCCCTCCATTTCGCATGTGTTTGCCATTATATGCCAGGTCTACTTACTAAAACATGTCTCCAAACAAATGGCAAGAGACCAAATTTTCACTTGCGTTAACAATCATGTTTGACTTGCTGCCACATGTGAACAATATATAAAGTTAGAGGATGCTGTATTTCTTCATGTGAAAGATGAATTTATGGTTTGATTTTTTTTCTTTTTAGATTTACTACTGTAGAGGGCACTTAATTTATAAAAGTGCTTTGTGCTAAAACCTTGCAGATGCACCACCACAACAAAAATGAGTGGGGTTCATTGTAAACTGCAGTGCAGTGGCCCTGGGAAGGCTGTGAACCACTTCAGTTATGTTTGTCTCACTTGTTTACAGTGCTTGAGCTTCAGAATTAATGGGGAAACACAACACTGGAAGACACTAAATGTTGCAATAAACAAGTGGAAATGTGTCACTTGTTTTCATTGTTTTTCAAGCTACTTATAGGTGTTTATGTTGCACACTTTTGGTGCACCCACACATATGTTTCCACTTAATTTACCCGGTTAGAGCTCTTCTTATGACTGCTGAGACTTCAAACTAAAGACATCGGTCACGTCCTTGTCACTCTCCTGTTAGTTTTCTTGTGCCTGTTATTACGGTGGAACTTCTGTACACCTCAACATTTTTCAACACAGAAAAGCTCCAACCAACTTTAACCTGAGAAGACACCACCGGTGAAAACACCTGTGGGTATGTGCAGCACTGTTCACTTTTTTATTTTCTGTCGTTGGATATACAGTACATATCTCAAACTCTGCTGAATCTGTGAATGTGTGCTTTGTGCTACTTTTTTTTTTTTTTTTTGCAGGTATGTATTTTTGCAACGCTGTAAAAACACTATTGCAAGTAAAACTCCTGAATTCTTGTTTTTTATTTATTTTTTTTTTTTTTTACCTACGTTAATATACAAGTATAATCAGCAAAATATACTCACAGTGTAACAATTACAAGTGTTCATTTTCAAGGATGAATCTTTTTCACTGTGTTTTCGCTGTGTTCTATTATATATATATATATATATATATATATATATATATATATAGTTATACTCTGGGATTATTATTGCAATATTAACCCTAATGTTCAGTTTTGGCCCTGATTTGCAACCCAGTCTCTCTTTAACAGCTTTTTAACTTTTTTCTGACAATTTCATATTTCATGACTATTTGTAATTTTTATGAGAATTGAGCTTGAACATGATTTTGAGCTGTTGACATTCTTCAGATGTCCGCTATATGGAAAACGACAAATTACTTCTACACCGGCCATAAAATAGATTAAATATTTTACATACATATTTTCATATGCTCTATGGCTCTACTTTGTTATTATGAGTTTCAGCTCTAACAATAAGAAAGTAAAGCCAATGTCAA
This sequence comes from Thunnus maccoyii, assembly GCF_910596095.1. NCBI lineage: Eukaryota > Metazoa > Chordata > Actinopteri > Scombriformes > Scombridae > Thunnus > Thunnus maccoyii. Next base: position 7,878,030 of record NC_056545.1, read on the forward strand.
GGTTTAACAATGTTTAAATGGTGTATCTCTCAGGGACTGAGCTAATCTATAACGTAACATAATTTATAAGATCATCATATATTTTGTTTATAAAATCGTACTAGCCAGAGTAGCTGTCAAATAAATGTAGTGGGATAAAAAGTATAATATTTCAAACTGAAATGTATAAAGTAGCATATACTGTAATGCATATATTAAAGTACCTCAGAACATAAGCCAAACTGTTCAGTCCATTTTTATTCTGTACTAGTTATTGGTACTAAAATATGGTACCTGAACACTTGTATTAGCATTACTATGCATGTAAATCATAACACAAATCAGAATAAATGTAGACTTTCCACCACTGTGAGAATCATTACACTTAAATCTAACTTCCCAGTAAAACCACTCCAGTGGTACACTGCTGTAAAATGCAGCGTAATGGGCTGTGGAGGCTGTCAACCACCTCGGTTATTGTCTGCTATCCTAGTTTTATCATTGTTTTATTTATGCTGGCATAATACGTATATGTGGCACCTTTGAAAAGATGAGGTCTCTCAGGGGAGGGCTGCTCCACCACCTCATTCTTCGTGAGACGCACAGGTCAGGACTCAGCAGAGTGGGAGCATACAGTATTTACTGATGTGGCAGCTCTGTGATGAAGAGATCAGCCAGAGTGGGCTGTGATCCTCCTGAGCAGGTGACCTTTCCACCAGACAGACAGAGTGAAACGGGGAGAGACACAGAAAGACATGTGGACGCTGGAGCTCTAAGTGACACTGACATTTGTACACTGCAGTATGTCACCCTGCTGGGATGTGATCATCCACCTAAATATTAGTGGAACAGTTCCTCTGCAGCACTGTCACCCTTCACTGTCAGATCCTCATGTTTCCTACAGTGTGTAGTTTTCTCTGAGTGTCCACGTCCACTCTCACCCTCCATTTTCCTCCTTCTGCAGCTTCGTTTTCAATGAGAAGGAGGTATTCTGTAGGTTTTTTCCAGCCTGGTGTGTTCCAAGCACTCAAATTACAACTAACAGAAGTTAAAAATACAGCTCTCAGCATCTGACAGCAGTTATATCTTGCTCTCTTACAGTTTCACAGCACATTGCAATAATATGCCACGGTAAAGGTGAACACTGAATAAATTTAACAATTCTCCTAGAAATCTGAATGCGAATGCACTGCATGTGACAACTTGACATCCCTCCACAAGACGAAACCATTGAGTATATTACTGTAATGTCTAAAGCTATCACTAGGGATGCATGATATTGGATTTTTTGCCAATGCTGATATTTTCCAACTAATTTTGGTCAATTGCCGATACTGATGCCGATACTGATATATGCACATATTTTTTTTTCCATCTGGCTGAGGAGACTACTACGCATGCAATCATAGATTGTACTAAGTATGATCAAGAAAGACAATATATGAGGCAAGAACTTAGGAAGACTGGAGTTGATTAAAGCTTTAATGAACCTGTCAAGTGGGTTGAGCGGTAGAGTTTTTGTTTTTTTTTGAGTTTATTAGACAGACAGGATTAATATGTAGGATTTAATCTCTGGTCCACACTCTGAAACAGAAGGCGGCGGTAATGCCTAATATGCTGGTTGCCAACCGCCATTACAAGCCAAAACGAAGAAGAAGTTTTTTCAAACAGAGTGGTACATCCTGTCAGCTGAGGTGTTTCCTATCTGTGGAGCTGAACACAGCAACTCCTCTGTGGACTGTTTCACCCTGACAGTCCTGGTTCTTCCTCCGCAGGCTCCACACAGAAAGCCGGGGTTAGCTGGGACACTAGCAGAGGCTAGCTGGTTGTGCTTCCCTTCAGCCATGCTGAGGCTAACACTCGGATAGCCTCCGAGCTAGCCCCGGCTCTCCGCGTGGATTCAACTGGAGCGTGGACCCTCGGGTTGTTATTTAGGTTAAAGTGGGAAGAAGCGGTGGGTCTGTCGGGTAGCTCAGAGAATTGGAGCCTGCTGAGGAAGCACCTGGGCTGCCAGGATGAGGGAAGTGCAGCCAGGCAGCGGGGGAGAAGGCGAATCAGCAGAAATGTTCATTTCGGGCCGATGCTGATATTTCATTTCAAAGCCTTTATCAGCTGATACCAATGATGTGCCTGTATAATTGTGCATCTCTGGCTATCACTGTAGTTTTAATTGAAAAAAAAAGTTTAGTAAGTTTAATGTACAGCACTGAAGAGATGACAGCATTATATATGCAGTGACGGAGGGATGACTTGACAATGGCTGCCACTTATTTATGCATCTATGCTGTGTCTTTAAAGCATCATTAAAACAGGGAAACCAAATAAATATTCCATAACCAAACCTTTTGTTTCTTTGCAGTTAATTTGGTTCTTTATGTGTGTGAAATGTGTGTTTATTGCGACCTTTGGACAACCAACAGGAAGAACAAAAGGGGTAAGCTATGTTCTGCTATCGCTCTTGCTCTTTTGTTGAGGAAATAATGTTTTAGCTGTGTGTGTTCGGGAGTGGGCGACATTTTCCATTGTAGGGGTGTTTTGTTGTGAAATGTGTTGTGGTTGATGGAGGCAGCTAGCCGTCTCATTAGCTGGAGAGCTAATATCTGCAAGGTGTTTCTAGTCGGATATCACCGTTTTTATTGTGTTGTGCTGTTATGCTAGTCGTTTGTTGATGTTAGCATGGGTCTTTCTCATAGAAATCAGTCCACAGGCACACAACGAAGTCAGGGAATGTCTCAAATTTTTACATTACATTACTACCCCTTCATTCACTGGCAATAAAAAACAATGAATACATGTAAATTGCTTCACAATACTACATGTAAAACCTTTAAATATTCTACATCTGTGAAAACAGAAACTTAAATTCAAAAGTAATTCTCTTGAGAATGTTAGTTAAAAACTTTAAGTAGCATTCTGGCAATGTTTGTCATGTTTTAGAAAAAAACATTTGAATGGGCTGCATGTTGACATCATATCAAAGACAGACATATTTCCTTGCAGCAAAGCCTCATTAATATTAAACTGAACTGTGTTAGGGAATAGCAACAACCTCATGTACATACAGTATGTCCCTAAAGTGCAGATAGCAAATTATTCAGTACACAGTTAAACCAAATGCAAAGATGTGGTTACCAAACCACAACGTCCCACTCTGGACGGCTGAAAAGAGAAAACACAATCGAACAGTTGGAATAAAAATTCAGGAGATGACTAAAAGCATCGTACAATGACTGGGTGCATTTTCAACTACACTTATTTGTATACAGAGTCTGGACAATTAAGAATGAAAACAAGTGAAACGTGTCAACTGATAAAAGAGTATATTTTTGTTGCAAGTTTGATTTTGAATATGATTCTTGTTTTATTTATTGGATGAAGAATGTGTTCAAATCATACCCACAACTTTGCAACTGACAAATGGAAACTCATGAACACATTCATCCTCAGATATTTCAGCCAATCAAGACAGGTTGATTAAAATTTTTCCATTTCTAAGGGAAAAGTATTTTGAATTTCAGGTAACATTAAAAAAAAAAGAAAAGAAATGCATCCTCTGGGATATATAAATATGCAATAGTTGATATTTGAACTTTTTTTTTTTAAACTCTGACTAAGCACCTGATCAACATGCAACTCATCGTTTTCCTATTCAACACATTCCCTTTCCTCAGTCTTTCCACCTCAGTGCATCTGGAGTGAAACTTTACTTGTTGAGTCTGCAGCTCAACATTAAAGATTATGGCAAGAGGTACTGCTAATTTTTTATTTTATATTCACCATTTTTGAAAGACCCATCTTCTAAAGATGAACGTGGCCTGGGCGTATTGACGGGCTGACCTTCACTTCTGCAGGTAATGAGAATGAAAACTTAAGTAAACAGCTTTCTGCTTTTCTGTTCTCCCAGAGAGACTAATCTTTTGGGCAGAAAAAGAAGGAGGAAGGATAGTAATGCTGCTAACATTTCTGCACCACTCTGCTCATTACCAAAGACGCTGGGAGGAAGAGAAAAAGATACAGGGAAAGAGAGACAGGAAGAGCGTGGGGAAATAAGTGAAAGACTGATATGTTTCTCGACCACCACCATCTCCCCTCCGTCCCTCCCATCCTCCTCCCACTTAGCAGAGATTTAAAAAGATGAGATCTTTCAAAGTGGAGGAATTATATTAAGTTTTTCTCTGGGGTTATGTTGAGCTGCTGGGGCTTTTCTCAGAGCAAACACAGTGAGGTGAGCCGGCAGGACAGAGCTCGCCTGGGGAGATTAAAATCTGTGACTAAGGGCCCATCTCGCCGAGAGCTGTCATATCTGTTTACTGGTTAGCACCGTAGCAAGTGGCTGGGGACGCCAGTTTAGGCCGGACGCCACTGAGGATCTTTCTCACTTGTGTTTTCCTCCCCAAATACTTATCAACATGTCAGGAGTCCGGCAGAAGAGAGTTTAGTTAAAGTCTGGCTCGAACCGCAACTGTTGTCCTTCTTAATATAAAACAAACCGTCTACATACCACCCTCCTCCTTCAACAACCCGGCTCGGCTGATGTTCCCACTTCGTCTTTGCAATCTATTATCTTTACAGAAACGACAGTGTGGGTTGTGAGATATTAAAGGCACTGCAAATTATTTCAACATCCATAAAGCAAACACACACCCTCTTTATTAAACTGCACACAAGGAATTTGTTCATAACAAGATACACATAGCATCTTAAAAAGAAAAAAAAAGCAAGTGATGCAGACAGTCACTTATAAAGTTAATGCTGCTTATGAATGAAAATACTGCTTGTTATTGAACCATCATGTTTTTTAGGAACAGAAGCATCTTTCTTTGTGAAATACCGGCCACTTATAGACCAGTCCATTTCAGGTTGAGGTACAGGTGCAGTGGAACAGGGTCCCTCCCTCTCACCCCCCTCCCATGGGGGGTTGGTGGTGTGTCTACCTCTACCAGAGGCCTGGGAGTTTGAGGGTTCTGTGCAGTATCTTAGCTGTTCCTAGGACTGCACTCTTCTGCAAAGAGACCTCAGATGTTGTACCTGGAATCTGCTGGAGCCACTCTCCCAGTTTGTGGGTCACAGCCCCCAGTGTTCCGATTACCACTGGCACCACTGTCTTTTATAGCTCCTCTTTCAGCTCTTGGTATTTTTCGATCTTCTCATGTTCCTTCTTCTTGACGTTGCTGTCGCTTGGGATTGCTACGTCTATCACCACTGCCTTCTTCTGTTGCTTGTCGATCAACACGATGTCCGGTAGGTTAGCCATCACCAGTTTGTCCAGTCTGGATCTGGAAGTCCCACAGGATCTTGGCTTGGTCATTCTCAACCACCTTAGGAAGTGTCTTCCATTGTGACCTTGGGACCTCCAACCCATACTCAGTGCAGATGTTCCTGTACGCTATGCCAGCCACTTGGTAATGGTGTTCCATGTACACTGTTCCTGCCTGCATCTGCCACATTAACCTTTTTTGAAACGACTAAAGTCATCAAGAACATAAACTACATTCTTCTTATTAGTTTCTGTTGTGCAAGTGAGAGTTTGCTTGAACTGACAGAGTTTTTGCTCTCCTCCAAGAGAAATACGGGCTTCACACTCTGGATTTAATTTGATGTCTTTGCTCTGTGAGCATCATCTGTTTTTCTTTTATTCCATTTCAAAAATGTGTCCTTCTTGTATTGTCATGTTCTTTTGCTGTCTCAATAAATCTTGCTAGCCTGAATCGTAAAAGCCTTGATGGCATCAGAGCTCTTTGTTTCTTTATATTTCTGAAATTAATCAGATTCATGGTCCTTTTTTTGTGGCAGACATTTTGACTTGTCATAGCAGGAAAAGCATGAGTGGAACTAATAGCATTAATGATGACTCCGTTCCAGCAATTACTGCAGTGCAGTGCAGCAGTTGATGATGTTGTTAGTTACACCTGTGTTTGACAAGTCAAAATATCTGCATTGCAAAAGGCTTATTCAACTTTCTGTATGAACTTCTTGGAACAACTGCTTTTAAGTGTTTTGTATTATTTATATTCATCAGTTTACATGTTCAAAGTTTAGAGGAGCAATAAGATATTCAACATCAAACTATTGCTCATATTTTAAGAAAAAAATTGCAAAAAAAATTATGTGAGTCTCAATCACATTTAACACATATGTATAACTCTTCCATCATGATTTTTTGTGTGTGTGTGTCATAGGCATTTAACAGTGGGTGGCAGCAATATGCTGAGGCTTAGAAGAAGAAGAAGAAGAACAGAAAGCACATCTCTGAACCTCATGTGAAGAGATTATCTCAGGATATGGCAGCTTTACAAGTTATTTGTGTAAAGCTAACATATCTGCTGTTTCTTTTTCGTACTGCATAGATTAAATAGATTAGATTATTTGTGTTTGTCAGATTAAAATCAAAGTTCATGTCACAGTTATCCCTGTGACAGACTGTTTCCCTGCCTTTTGGATATGGGATATGCTCCAGCAACCTGAGCAGGAATAAGCAGGCTGAGAAAATGAACAGATGGATGGATATGGTTGTTTCTGAATTTTAATTCTATGGTTTTTGTTGTTTTTGTTTGTTTTTTTTGGGGGGGGGGGGGTTCCCTTCAGCCAGCTCAGAGGTTGATTGACAGCAGCAATCACACTTAAACAGCCTTAATGTTTTTTGCTGGAATGAAACCAAGATGGTACATAATACTGCATGTCATGTTTTCATGCCACTGCCTCTGGGGATAGAAAAAAAAAAAAGATTTTCACTGGTGCCCCTTAAATGATACAGTGTGCAATCAGGAAGTACCAATGTCCTCGCCTCACATCAGATTAAATTGTCCATCTAATTAGGGTAACATGGCTCCTCTTTAAAGGAAGAGGAATCAGTACTTCAGGATACGAGCATGTGATGGCAGACCAGGAAAGAGATGGTAAAACACTGAAGGAAAAGAAAGTGAGATGGAGATGAAGATGGAAAGATACGGGAGGAAGAGGGAGGGAGCGGTGTGCTGCTGAGGAAATGTGAAAGCTTGCTGACCGTAAAATCACTCACTTCTTGGAGGATAATCAACTGTTACACCTCTACACAGTCAGCCTTTCTTGTATCATTACATACTGGCATGTGCCGAAACCCAGTCATATTAATTAACCTCTTTAATTTAGCTCCAGTTGTTACTGTAAGCCTGTCAATGCAGCTAATCAATGCACGCATAATTACATCAAAATAGATAGAGCCGTGAAACACAAAGAGTTCACTCTGCCTGCAGCTGGTGGCAGATCACAGCTCTACTCACACTCAAGATTAATATTCATAATTCCTAGGGTTTTTCCCTGAGGATTGCATTTTGTTAGAGAGTCGATAAACGCTGAATGAGAGGAGATACTTGGGGTTAATTGCTCAAACAAAAGGTCAAATCAATTATTGACAAACACAAGAGTCTGTGGAGGGTGAGCAGAGGTCACAATGCTGAACAGGAAGATTTGTGACCCAGTAGCTCAAGATGGAGACATGAGCAACATCCACTCAGCCTGCACTGATGTATAATGAGGGTTTGCTATTTCCAACCTTCATTTTTTGAAATTCTCACTATGACAATACCATTTTCAGTCCAAATATTTTGCATTTCCAATATTTTGGTCTTTTTTTTCTTCCCTTCACCAGATTAAAAAAAAATCTATGATTGATATTTTTTCTATATCTATATATATGACACCTGAGATGTGTTAGCAGCTTGACATATTATTATGTCAAGTAATGTGTGTAACACTCCCAACCCAAAATAAATAAATAAAATAGATAAAGAATAAGTATTAAAAAAAAATCAAATGACATGCAACACAACACCTTAAACAACATAATACTTTAACCTTTCAACCTCTAGAATCTAATATATACATATAAGCTTTAGTGTAAAGAGGCTCTTTAAAGTCCATCTGAAATTAAATTGCCCTTTTTTTTTGTTTTTTTGTCTACAGTATATACATCTGCTCTGGAATTCACTTGCCCTCTGATCATCTTTAAAAAATCAGAAACCGAAAGGGAGAATTTTATATTTTAAATTCTTTTATTTCATGATGGTGCCCCCTAGTTTTACATTATTTCAATTAAATACTGTTCTGCCATGTGCTTACATAGCTGGAGTCCTTATTTTGATGCACCAAATCAAATTTTTGTATAAAGCAATGACATGGCTTCCTATCATAAGCAGAGCAGACGGTCACACTGAGCCTGATTGCATCCTGCTGCAGAACACAATAGCCACAGACTCTGAACAACGACCCACATTAGCTTTCCTGCTAAAGTCTCCTTTTCATCTAACTTACAAACATGAACACACGTCTTGTCCTGCAGCTTAGCTTGTTGAACAAGCCACCAAACAAACATTCACCATGGAAAAGTGCATCGCTAATGTCAGTTAGCAGCTAGACAGCCAGTTAACTGCTCAGCTGCAGCATATTAAACAGCATGTTAACATACCTGCAAATGTCACTTCAGACCCAGTAGATTCTAGTTTGTTAATTGCACTTCAAAATCCCTGTTAGTGACATGCTGTCTGTCCATGACTTGTAGCTACAGCAGTTTGTTTACTTCATCTCAGTGAGTGTACAGTGTAACACCGGCAACTCTTGGCAAAACGGAGCATTTCTGATGTTTCCCCAAAGACCCTTTTTCTTCATTTAATGATCCAAAGCAGTAGACAGTAAAGTGTGATTATTAAATGTGATTTGAGTTGGATTTTAAACAAATTAACTCCTTTAAAAGATCTTAATATTTTCCTGTGAGAATTTGTATTTGTAAAACCTGAACCCTGAAGTGTTGACATTATATTCTTAACATTGTCATCTAACTCTTATGACATGAACACAGCTGGTTAAAATGTATTTGAAATCACTCATTAATCATCTTATGATCTTAAACATTCATTACAGATCAAATCTGTGGTTACTGAGCTCCACTGTGTCCTTCCAATGGGCACATCACGGCTAAGATATCTACAAGTACATTGTAAACGCAACATATGGATTTGCTGCTTTTGACTTCAAGATGTTTCGCCCACTCATCCCACAGGCTTTGTCTGTGCTTCTATTTATCAGTAGAAATGATGAAGCCTCTTGATTTAAGTGGTAATGAGAGTCTCTTCACTCATAGAATCATGGTCTCATTGTAACCTTCCATTTCAGGTTTTCCCTCAGGAATGTGCTCATCAAACGAGAAGGAGAGCCACCCCCCCACTTCAGATATGTGCTCAACTGGCAGCCATGCGTGGGAATCCCAACCTGATTGTTACTGATTGAGCCGTTGCTTGAAGAAGAGTCAGCCCGATCTTGGCGCATCTTGTCTCAGGAACAGTTTGTTTGCTAGATGATAATAGACCAATTGTTGTGTCTTCCCTGAAGGTTAATAACTTCTGTGATGTTTGCAGAGACAATCTTTATTTCAGAGGAGCTGTTGTAAAACTCTGCCGCAATCCCTGCACTTTCTTCATCAATCCTGAAGTTAATCCCCACATAATCCAAGCCAGTGAATACAACACTTGAATATATGTGAATAAAGATCCTCTTCATGTAATATAGATGCATTGGAAACGGCGTTTGCAAAGAAGTCTTTCTTCTACAATCATTTGATTCATCAGTGCCTTTTGAGGACATGATGGTGGTATAGGTTCTCGGTGCAAAAGGAAGCCTTTGATGTGCCTCAACTGACTCGGTTAAGAACAGGTGTCCTGATTTCTCCCTGCTGTAAAATGAAAGCTAATGCAGGCACTTAGGAGACGACATCAAAGAAAAGTACAGTATTTAAAATGCTAAAGGTGTGTGGAGTTAGTCCTCACTTCATTTTCACATTTACATTTCATCAGACATTTATATCCAGTGCGACTTCCAATGAGTGCAACAGTGAAATAAGCTTAACTTTCTTGATGAATGATAGTACAAGCAGGGTACAGTATTTAAGGTCAAAGCTCAGAGCTTGACTATAATCCTGTAATGCGAAAGTAGTTTTTCTAAGGAACGTAGCTAGAGCTGCTGAAAAAAGTGACTGGATGTTGGCAGATGACACCATAGTTTACAGTTCCCAAAGCCGCACTTTGTCTAATCCAAAGGAACGTAATCTCTCTGCGTCAATAATGCATCAAAATAACCAGAAGAAGCCTTGGTGAAGTGTTATTTCTTCTTCTTGGTTTGAAAACTACATTTTTTGTTTGTCCATGATTAGATAAATTAACTACTGGATTTCTTCAGTAACCAAATAAGTGATTTTGTTATTAACGCACTACTGAACACTAGTAAAATTAATGTTTTCTTTAAAACCAATTTGCCAGGAATTTTGGGTGTCCTGAGAGAATATCTGTTATTACAGTCCGAGTCTGCAAAAAATCTTGGTGTTATACTAGATGACCAGCTGTCCTTCAACAAACACATTGCAGCAGTCTTCCGGTCATGTAGATTCACTTCGTACAACATAAGGAGGATTCAGCTGCACCTGTCTGAGCATGCAGTGGATCTTCTAGTCCAGGACTACCAGCATGCACTGTTAAACCTCAGCAGATGATTCAGTGGTGTTCAACCAACCTAAACAAGCTCATGTCACACCTCTGTTCATCTCCTCCCACTTGCTCCTGGTGGCGGCTCGCATCAAGTTCAAAGCTTCGATGCACTCGTCAGGCCATATGTCCCCTCCCATCCACTCTGTTCTGCAAATGAACAACGGTTGGTAATACCGTCACTGGCTGGTACGAAATCACCATCCAGACTGGTCTGGTTTGTGGTTCCAGGATGGCGGAATGAGCTACCCAGCTACACACGGTCTGCTGACTCCCTTGGTGCATTCAAGAAACACCTGAAAACTCAGCTCATCCATGAACACCTCAACACTTGAGCCCCATTTAAATTTTTAAAGATTCTGGTCTACCATGTTGTTTGTCACAGCTTTCATGCTACCTGGTTCCAGGATATTTGGCAACAAAACCAAGCTTGCCATATTTGATACATAGAGGTAGAATACAGTATTTGGGTGTGATATTTTTAAAATATTATTTTTTAAAAATATGCATGAAGTCTCTGGTGACCATGTTCATTCACATGTTCATGATCCTCCTCATGTCAACAGCTAAGCAGCATCCTCAGTTTCTGTTTTTAATAACAGACAACAATGTGTTATCCTATTTGACTGTTTATAATCCTCCTTAATACAAACATATGTATATATATATATATATATATATATATATTTTTTTTTTTATAAATCATAATTATTTTTTTAAATGATCTGGTACTCACAATCTTTCCCCTGGCAACTGGAGAAGAACCTGCTGAGGTACAACAATCACTGCTCTACGGGTTATCATGATGAATTCTAATTTACTACAAGCTGCCACTGAAAAGGATTTTTGTATCCTTGGACTAATGTCTTAATTATTTACTCCCACGCAAATCACAGAGATAAAAAGAGAAAGAGAAAGGAGACAGTGTGAAAAATGAATAGGGAGTGAGAAAAGAAAGGAAAAGGAAAGGAGAGGTCATTGAAAGGCTATGAAGCTGCAGAAGAGATTGCACATCATAATTCAAAATGTTCCACTATTCAATCTCAAAGGCTGCGCTGTTTAATTTCTCTGCAGTGTCATTTCTCATACAAGCTGGTCATTTCCTGATTATTATGGCAGCATTACCATGAGATGGTCTCTGCTAATTGAAAGTCCAGGAACATCACTGTCAAACTACATGTCGGTGATGACACAGAACAGCAACAGATGACCGTGAACTTTCAGCTGGAATTATCTTTATCATGTTTCAGTGTTGTTACGCTGGGAAGAGATTAATCTCAACATAATACATCCCATTTATTAGGATTCCTTAAGTGGATGAACATAAAGCAATATCAGGTTATTAGTAAAACCAAGCATTTAATTCAGTGTTGCCTGTAAACTGTCTCAAATCACTTTATACTTCAATCTGCAGCATTGCTCCAGTGAAGAAAGTTCTTACCAGTCAGATGTGATTACATCTTCAAAAGGACATATCATACACATTTCCAAGTCTATATTTATATTCTGGGGCTCTACTGGAATATCTTTGCATGATTTACAGTTCAGAAACTCCATAATTATGTTATGGCTCTTTCTGCAGCACTTCAATCCATCCTCTGTCTGAAACAGGCCGTTTTATCTCCTGTCTATTTAAGGCCCCCCCTCCTGATGAACCCACTCTGTTCTGATTGGTTAATTTCCAGAAGCTGCCCCCCTGCAAGACTTCTGGAGGCTCCGGAGACCATGTAAACAAACAGTAGAAGTAGGACTTCACTTCTTTTTCTCGTTCTTTACTCGAAATGGAAACATCTCAAATACATCCATTCATGTTCAAGACTGAATCCTATCTGAAATATGTCAGTGGACAACGCGAATGACCCGTGGAACAACCTTTCCTCTAACACCACCCTAAAGACAAAATGGCAACTGTGCACAAGATACTGAACATTAATTGCTATATTTTCATTACATTTCCTGTAAATATTCATGGTTCTAAATCATTAAAAAAAAAAAATACATATATATAAATATATATATACATACACACACATATATACTCTCTCTCTCTCTCTCTCTCCCTCTCTCTCTCTCTCTCTCTCTCTCTCTCTCTCTATATATATATATATGTATATATATTGTTACTACCATGGACATGCAAAGACATTATTTATGAGGGACAGTGACTCAGTGAAAATAAGAAAAGAAAAGAGAGAAAAAATCAGGTTGAACTTAAGCTAGACAAATATTTTGTGAACTTTATTCTCTATTAATGTTAGTGTGTAATTAAGGAAATGCAACTTTTTGTCTAAACTTGATACCAAAAATAGCATATTAAATGTCTATAAAATTACTTTTTTAGAATAAAAATGAAAAATACAGATTCAAATAAAAGCTCAAAATTTAAGGGAAAACCAATTAACATTAAACTTTCTTTTAAAAGGCCAATTGAAATTTCAAAGTGAATCAATCGATTCGCTAAAGATTTGCTGTCATGTTAACAGAGCGCACATTTAACAAACATAGTTAGCTGCATGTGCAGCATCTGGTTCATCAACACAAATGTAATCACTGTGCTCGGGGGACATATTGAAGTCTTCAGTTCTTCTACGAGTCATTAATTGCACTAATGACACAGATGCGCACACACACACATACACACACACAAACATACACATAAATACATACATGCTACGTCTCCTGCATGCACACACTCGTGCATACTGTAGCCTGGCATATGGTGGCTCATGTATGTAGCTATCCATCTGCGCAAATGGAGAGACTCCAAGCATCTGGTGGTGATGATGTTTGCTTGAGGACTACTGGATTCTCTAAATGGCTCTGCTACTGTGAGGACTTATCCCATCATCCAATAGTTTCATCTCTCCTCCTGTATCAGTTCATCCCTCTATCATCTCCCTCCTCCTCCCAGAGTCAAGATTCAAAAAGTAGAAAATCATAAAACCTTCATGTGTTGTATATATTGCTGTCAAATTAACTTAAATGATGTATACTGGCTGTTGAAACACAAGTCCATCTGTTTCGATCCATCCATCTATTTCAGACTGATTATCTGGGTCACACTTAGCAGGGCTAACACAGTAACACAGGTGTCCTTTTCCATAGCTACACCCCCCCAGTGCCTTGTTGGGGGATATGGAGCTGTTCCCAGGATACTTTATATACATAATCCCCTCAGTGATGATCTCTTCTGGTTCAGATGTGTCTACAGCATCTCGAAGGGGAGGTATTTACTGGAGGAGATATCCCAATAAGATGCCTGAATGTTCTCAGTTGGCTCCTTTTTATGGGCCACTGCTTCAACTCAGAGCTTCTTCAGGATATTTAAACTCTTCGACCTCCCTGAGGGTGATTTTTTCATTAGTGTTTCAAATACAGCACTCTAAAATGGTATACTAACCAGGCAGCTGAAGCCAATGCCAAAGTACCTTACAGTGCAATATCACTGACGGCTGCTAGATGCTGACTCCAACTGATTCCTATTAAAGAAGTGTCAACTTCTCTCTATAAATACTACATCAGTATTTTTTCATTATAGTCTCAATGGCTAAATTCAGGCTAACAAGTATGCTGGTGGTCATTTTGGACATTATTGCTCCGTTAATAAGATTTGAAGACTTATAGTAGCTTTGATGTCTGCCATGTGGACATTAATTAACAGCCGTGATTGACAGTTGCCTAACCTGCTGCTCTATCCGGCTCCAGGACTCGCACTGAGTCGGATTATTATCGCAATATTTCACTAAGTTTAATGTTACTTGATTATGATACTTGCCCTGGTGGCATAATTAAGCTAAAGTTGCTATTGTTAGCTTGGGTCCGCGGTATTGGGGCATGTTTTCGGAGCATGAAAGGCAACATCCTGCACTCCTTATTTGAAAGGTCCTGGCTCCAAATGGAAAACATGGTGCCGACCATAAACAGCAACTCTGGGCTTCAAACCGGCTCCAATGCAAACCAGCAGGTGACATCATACTTTGCTACGTCCATCTTTATATACTGTCTATGAGACTAACAAATAAACATTGCTGTGAGCTACCATGTTGTCACTTCTGATTCTGATCTTTGAGAAGTTGCAGGATTAAGCGAAATAGGGAGGGAAGTGTTTAGGATAGGAAGGTTGTTAGGCTGGTTAGAAGTTTTGTTTTTAGTTTAAAAGTACTCCATAGCTTTACAAGAAAAAAAAAGCTTACTTGGGACCTGATGGCATCTGTTGCTATAGATGACACTCTGAGCCATCACCACTGAAAGTTTTACTAATTAATTACATGCTGAAGTTATCTCGGCTTGATGGAGCTTGTGTCTTTGTGGCATTTCTTTACATTAGCTGAAGAGCTAAAATGAGAATAAGCTAGCTTCAGTGATAGTTTATGTAGCTTAGTCTTATCTAACATTAGCCAGACCGATCTCCTTTGTGTCTTTAAAGCACCTATAATTTATATTTTTCATCATAAACCACATATCAAATGACATGGAATGTCTTGTAGCGATGAACCCACAGAGAATTATCAGAGATTCTGCAGCTCTCCTCGGCTTTACGGAGCTTCATAATGAGTTTCAGCTCATTATTTAGCTGTGTGGCTGCAACTTGACTGTTTTGGTTCACTCTCAGTGCTCTCATTGTGTCGTTTTCAGCAGCAGGCAGCTGTTTTCAGAGAAAAAGCACAAAAACGCACTGTACACTACCTGCTACTGCTGTAGACTAGCTGGTGAAAACAGTGGAGCATTTAGCAGCTTAAGAGCCAGATATTTCCCTCAGGAGTTGGTAGAGAGCAAAAACAGAGCTAAAAGAGAGTGAATATCGGACTTAAATTCACCAGATGGAAAGAAACATGACTCCAAATGAATGATAATGTTGCTCCATAACTGCTGGATGTGGAAATAAGCAACCGTTTGCTAACAAGTTCAACATATCAACTTCAAAGCTGATGATACATCACCTCGTTTCGCTGCCTCCAAGTGGGCAAAAAATTGCAGGTTTAACAGTACTTCCACATCAAACACATTACAGAGGTCTAACTGATTTGATTACAGTTAATTTTCAAATAGTGCCCAGAGCCTTTATTTACCCCAACTGCAGAGAGAACCAGGTCTTTATTTGAAACAGGCTTATATATTGTAAGAAACAGACAATTCCCCATGTTGTATACATTTTAGTAAAAAGCCTCCTTGTTTTCAGATCTGCTCCCACTCTAAAGCTGTTTATTCTGCTTAATGTTCAAACAAGGAGTGGGTGGCTCAATCCCAAAATATCGATATTACAGATACTACGTTTCGTTTTTGAAGACGGATTCCATTATCAATAGGGTCAGTACCAGTTTTAGTTTCTCTCTTCTACGTTGTGCTCATTTCATCAAAGAGTGGAAGTGTCTGTACAAACAACATTCTGTTGTCGTGAACAGTGAACACATCTTAGTGCATTCATTCATGTGGTGTGCACTCAAACAAAGAACACACCACGGTGCAGACTACCAGCGCCAATCCGACACATGAATGCAGTGATGGCTAAATGAATGAGCAGCATTGTGTAGAGCTATTTTAAAGTTGTCAATGAAAACGTTGCATACTGTGATGTATATAGGAAGGCTGTTCTCGACACCACCAATTTGTGTCAACACATGAAAAACCACAAGAAAGAGAACTATGAGCTGCAACAGAAAAGAAGGGAGGAGGAGAGGAAATGCCTCAGACAGACCCCTGACACAGAGACAGAAGAGTCCTGTCAGAGGCGAAGACTGTCCAGGTATACAGCATATAGAAGTGAAATTAATACTTTAGTCAAAGTAACCATTAGCCATTACTTTAGCAGACTGATTAAATATAGGCTATATTCAGACATTCAAATAATATATTCAGCCCCTTAAAACTTGTTATGGAATAAACAGAATCTATACCACATGTTTCAGTTGGGAATCAAACCCGGGTCTCACAGGTGGCAGGTAGAAATTCCACCACAATGATTGCTAACCTTTGGCAAATCATTTAGTGGTCATGAAAATGTATTCAGATTCAGCCTATTGATGATGCATTCACCTCATGAATCATGATATACTGATCTCCCTTACATGAAAATACATAAGCCGCTTTTAATAATCAATAGTATCTGTATCTGTGATTCTGGCCTTGATGGAAACCAAATTTTGCAGTATTGCCCAACCCCTAGTTCAAACTCAGAACTTGCTGCATGTATAGTTGTCTTAATAAATTCAGTGAAATGCACATTTCCACAGCACAAACTCCACCAGAGCAACAGATTCATACCCAGCTGTTTTCATTTACTAATTATCTCCAGTTGCTGTTATCTTCAATGACACTCAACGCTGCCTGCTCCACATTAAAAGCCCTCCAGTGGCGCAAAGGGCAGAATTCATCCTGATCCTGGTAAGAATCCAGGCCAAATGTCCTCCTTTGCAAAAAATTAAAGCATTTACAAAAACAATAAAGTCTTCAAAGGGAAATATCATGCTTTTTGTGATTTTCTGTTATTTTTATACCGTTATGGTGTTAAGTTCCAAAACTTGAGGTGAACATATGTAAAAATGCTCCCTGAAAGTCAAAAGCCAGGGCTTCAGTCTGTTCTGAATGCTTCTTTTACAAAGTGACCTCTACTTCCTGCTAGTGATGATGTCAGATTGTCCGCATATGCCCACAAACGACCGTCCGTTCTGTAGACTTTGATGCTAAAGTTGTCCCATGAGTCGTTCACGTTGTCCTCTCGCGTATTTCAGATCGGATTTGGGCTTGAACATAGACAGATGTAGCCTTTTCGAGAAAGTGAAATCCCACTACTATTTGTTAACATAGCCTCCGTAAAAACAGGGTGGGCTCATCAGGAGGGTGGTGTCTAGATGGTAACCAGATCTCGCGAGAGTGATCATTTTAACCCCAAATCATCATCTTTCCCTAACCCTAACAAAGTCTTTTTTGTGCATAAACCTAACCAGATCTCAAACACAGTGTTGTCACATCATAAAACAATGACACAATGCGTACAAATCTTGTGAGAGTTTTGCAAATCTAGGGTAACCAGATTTGCAGATTGGTGCTAAAACAGCCAGTTCCAAACAAAAGCTGAGCTGAGGGGCTGCATGAAGGACCAGTATGAGATAAGATACAATACTTTTAACCGTACATCATCAAAGGATATTCCAGTAGAGCCCCAAAATAAAAATACAGACCTGGAAATATGCATGTGGTTTGGGTTTACACCTTTAGGGATCACTATAAGTCAGGACACACATGTGTGTTTGTGTGTGCGTGCTCTGAGATGGGAAGATTCGAGAGGAGAGTGACACGATATTAGGACTTAAATGTCACCAGGACATGGTAAACTCTCAAGGGGATTATGTGTGTGTGTGTGTGTGTGTGTGTGTGTGTGTGTGTGTGTGTGTGCGTGCGAGATATATATATATATATATATAGAGAGAGAGAGAGAGAGAGCTTTGCCCCACAGTGTAGAGTCCTAACTAGAATAACCTAAACCTCTAGTGACAAACATACACACAAACCTGCACAAACAACTGAATCACCTCTGCCTCTGGAGCACATATGTCATCTGTAACACACACACACACACACACACACACACAATGACAGATAAACCCATTTATCCCAAGGTCAGCAGTGGATGAAGGTGCCAGGACGGACGGATGGATGGCTGAATGTCTGGATGTGTGTGTATGTGTGAGTGCGAATGGACAGATAAATGGACAGTAGGTGTCCATGGATGGATGAATGGATAGGCTGATCCTTTTCCTCTTTGGCTGCCAGGTGTCATTGATCAGCCTGCTCCTCCACGCTGCATTTTTAATTACATGGTGAGAAAACAAATTAGACGAGACTGCGGGGCGCTGCGAGCGCAGAGGTGAAACCAGGCTGCGATCACTCAGGGTCCTCATCAAAGACCATCGATAGCAGCAGAGGACGCTGGGATCAGGAACTGAAGAGAAGAGAAAAAACATGTCCTGTCACGATGTGTCCAAAGTGATTTACACTTGTTTGATTTGCAGAAGAAGACAGAGACCTCCACGGACCTGAAAGTAAAAAAAAAACAAACAAACAAAAACAGGTAATCGAATCCAAATTAATAATCCTTCCTGTGATGGGTTAATGGCAGCTAGGATTTAATACAGTTATTGTTGACATCTGGATATACTACTTTTTAAAAATAGTTTAAAGAGTATAAATATGGTATTTGTCATTTTGAAACAGAAAAAGAGATTCTACCTTATTTAATCTTTGGCAGATTAAGATTAAATATTATATTTTGTAATAATCTTTTGAAAAAGACGGTTGTACTATTGTCATGCATCTTCTTTTTTTTAATTTCTTGTAAAATAGTATGGCTAAAGAGCATAAAATATATACTTTAAAGAGGCAAGAAAACCAAACATATTTGGGGTACAAAACATGATATGTTGGAGAAATACTGGGAAACAGTTGGCATGTTTTATTAAAGTTATACTCCACCCAAAATTGTAGTATCAAACACACTAGCAAACCATCTGTGGGCTTTAAAGGTGGCTGTTAAAAGTTTATGGTTTTGTCCGTCACTGAGAACAGCAGCTTAAAATTATGACAGTTACAATGGATTCTAATAGTGACTAGTTTGACGTTGTAAAAAAAAAAAAAAAAAGGAGCAGAAGGTCCATTGAAACTCTCCACTGTCCATCTGTATGCCCACTATGTTCAAAACACTCAAATTTTACAGTTCTGCAGTAATTCCATCAGACTGCCTGGAAAGCAGCTTTCATATTGGTATTATACACTTGAAATAAAGTAAACAGTTTATGATGTACAACAACAGAATCATGTAATTCTTATTTAATTCTCTGATTATTTGTAGTTGCTTCTATTTTTCGAGCAGGTTAAGTTACCGCTGATGAAACTAAACACTTCCTGTTTTAATAGTTTCACATTAAAAGCCTTACACTGGGTAAAAGGGGATAATCTAGGCTTTTATTTAAAACATCTGCAGGAAATCCTCAGTTTTATTATAAATTAACATTGCAATATAATGAATTGCAATTAAATAGTACAGATAATACTTTTCACAATGTAAACGTATTAAAACATTAAACTTCTTGAACCACTGAAGGCAGATAAATCTAAATGCGCTGCTTTCATGTCGGTCCTCAAGCTTGTGAGCAGGCGGATATGCAGCCTGATGCTACACTTCCTATAAACAAACCAGTGCATGCTGAGTGGAAATTTGATTCAAGTTTACCGGCATGAATTTGAGAGTGAACAAAAATGAAATCAAGTGGAAATATCTGAACCACAGTTAGTATTTATTTAAAGGTGAGCACACCTCCTGGTAATAATCCCTCATTGCATTTGTGCACAAATAACAAGTATGATGAACTAGGTCTGTAAACTGTAATGGATTTCTATAATGGAAAGTTTGGGAGTCAATACTGCTCACCATTGTTTTCTCTTCTAAATAAATCTGACTAATCTGGAGGTTTGTTGTGATCATCTTGTGTTTCTTGACCCGTCTGACTTTACACCTGGCATTAACATCCATCTCGGGTGATCCAATCACAAGTGGACAGCTTTAAGTACAGGTGTGAACGCACCCAAGAGGCATTGAGGACGCATTGAGATCCGATCACTCAGACCATATTCGGAGGTGGTCTGGGCCGCATGTGGCCACATTCATTTAGCAGTGTAAACACAATGCGTCCTGGGCCACATTGAAGGACCGCCTACTCAACTGATGTCCTCTACTTTCCTGCAGACTAGGCATGGAAAGCGCATTGCTGCCTCTTGATCCTGTCAGTGTGTTGGAGATTTAAATAATCAATGAAGTTACGCTGCTGTTACTCGTGCGTAAATGCGCACAATGGGGAGACGTAGCTGCAGGGAGATCGCTGCATATAACTCTGTATTTGTTATACATATATTTTCCGACATGGTGCTAAAGTAAATCAATAGTATGGGCATTTGATTTTTGTGAGGGGGCACACAATGCATTGTATATTTGTCCTCCTGCTAGTTAAAAACAACAACGAATTTGGTCTTTGCAAACGGAAATGACGTATGTGTTTATTTGCATATAGAGCGGGGAAGTGAGATCACAAGCGATCACTCAAGACGAATGTGGAGATGCATATTAATACCAGGTGTAAACAGACGTACTTAAAGCTGTCCACTTGTGATCGGATCAACCGAGACGGATGTTAATGCCAGGTGTAAACAGGGCCGTCTTTTAAGTGTCTGTTTCCAGACCTCAGCAGTAAACCTTTTTCACAGCAGATATTTGGACATGGCAGGAAAAGCACAGGTGTAACTAATGAATTAATAATGTCTCTGTTGCATTTAGGTGCCCCAAGCACAACCAGTGAGCCAACATGCACAATATGAAGGCCCTGAAACCTAAACATGTAAATGGTTTCAATAAAACCTGAATTACCCTTTAAGGGAGGATGATACCATTTTATTCTGTCATGTTGTGTCATATAAAAACATGAATTTCTCTTCACATAACGCAGACATCAACAAATACACAGGCGTGAAAGTTAATACCTGTCTTCTTGTCCGGGCTGTTGCACATATTGTTTCATTTTACGTCATTTCAGCGTTCGTGACATGTGCCTCTGTCCCTGATGAACGCACTCTCATCACTGACGCTTGTTTGCCTTAAGAAAGCACAAGGCCAACACATTTCCTTTGAGTGCAGTTGCTGTTAAAAACAAACTTGTTGTTATTTGTATGTTGACTGATAGGTAATGTTAAAATAGTGGCGTGTGAGCCAGTGAGCAATAAAGGCTGTGTCACTCTGTATTTTCATATTAATTCAATGGCTGGATGCGTCTGTGACAAATTTCCTCAGGGAGTGTAAAATCTATCTCATCTGTCATCTTACCTTACCTAGTTATTGAAAATAAGAATTACACATTCCCAGGTGTGTGTTATGTTACAGGTGATATATACGGAGTGAAGGTGTAATGCATTCTGCTTTTTTTTTTATTATTATTATTTTTATTTTATTTTATCTGTGCCTGCCTCACACCTTCTTCCTGTCCTCAGGTTGCCTTATGTTTGTATGATTGCGGCTCTAGTGTTCTGTTTGTTCGGGTTCACTGCAGACTGAGCTCTAATCTGATGGGAAATCTGAGGTGTTTTATTGGGATACAGCGATGAAGAGGCATGTTTAAAGTATAGTTAACTACCAGATCATTCGTTTTATAAGCCCAGGGTGTCGACTGCGACCCCAAACATCAGCCTGAGATGTCTCTTCCGATCCATAACATATCCAGAGGCTGCATGCCGTGATCCCGCTGTGGAGGTAAAACTGCCTAAAGGTGGAGCTCTCTTCAGGGAGCAAAACAGCAGTCATAAGAGTATCAGATCTGTGGAGACTTTAGGCTTCAGGGGGATACAGGATACTGAGCGAACTGCTGCTGTACTTTTGACCCCAGCCCTCAGGCTGTGGCCACAGCAGTCTGTTTAAATTTGCTTTTAGTTGAAGAAAATCTGATTGTTGTATGGAGAATTCTCCTTTTTTTTTTTCTTGTATGTGTGTGTTTGTATGTATACACATGGGTATGGGTGCATACATTTTATTCTGCATTGTGATCATATTAGCCGAGCATGGATGATTTTGTTTAGTGTTGCCCTGTCCAGGCAGTAGCTGACCACAGATGTCATTTTTAGTCTTTAGGCTGTTCTTGAAACTGATTTTAAGATTAACTGATTTTTCAGCGGAAGCTAGTAGTGAACACAACACTGACGTAGCTGATATGTTAAACTTGTTAGCAAACAGTTGCTTTATTCCACATCCAACAGTTACGGAGCAACATTATCATTCAT
This sequence comes from Thunnus maccoyii, assembly GCF_910596095.1. Taxonomy (NCBI): domain Eukaryota; kingdom Metazoa; phylum Chordata; class Actinopteri; order Scombriformes; family Scombridae; genus Thunnus; species Thunnus maccoyii. The sequence goes on from NC_056545.1 coordinate 7,900,331, forward strand.
TTGGAGTCGTGTCTCTGTCCAGCTGGTGAATGTAAGTCCAATATTCAGTCTCTTTTACCCACCAGCTAGTCTACAGCTAACTGTCTGTTTGCCGTTTGGTGCTGAACAGGTGGTGTACAGGGGGTTTTTAGAGCTTTTTCTCTGAAAACAGCTGCCTGCTGCGGACACAAACAGCACTGTGAGAACGCTGCAGAGTTGCTGATAATTCTCTGTAGGTTCATCACGACGAGCCACAACCAACACATTACACATCATCATTCGATAGAAAAAATATCCATTTAGCCACTTTATAGGTTTAATGGGTACGAATGGGCCAGAATTTTAGTTTAAAACATTCCCAAATTAACTAAAATTAATTAACAGAATGTGAAGAAATAACATTTTTGACGTTATTTCAAAGACCTGCATGTATTGTGTTGCAGAGTCCGGCCCGTCCTGTCTCGTCATACCACTTTATACCACAGGGGCAATAATGAGTCACTGTAGCTGCCCTCAGTCGAACATGAGAGGAAGAAGAGGTAGCACTGTCCAGTAAGGGTGTTGGGGGCTGATATGCTGCCCCTTATTTGTTTGGATCAGGTGGTCAGTTCTTACACATTGAACCTTTGAAGATAATTTAAGAGTGTGTTGATGTCATCCATGCTTGTTGCCATTTTTCTGACAAACTGGAAGATGACTGGGACATTGTTGGAGACAAATTCTTTACCTTGATTAGAAAATAGTCACCAATGAAAACTGTTGACAGGGAAGCAAATACATTAGGCCTACTACATGATGTTTTATCTAATACAAGCTTGTCAGCAGTAATATTGGATATTCTGTAAATATGAAACATCAACAATAACCTGAATTCATGGCAGTCTCCTTATGGTAATTGCTAGGAGGTGGAATTTAATTGGGAGTTTGGGTTTTTGGGGATCTTCAAGCAAGTAAGGAAGTTTTTGTTCCCAGACTAGACACAAGTTTTGAAAGTTTTGTGACTATCTATCTTTCCAGTCACTAATATTATCAGCAGTGTATATCAACAAACCAGCAGTCACTTTGTAAAACTGATATGTCTCAATCTTAATTATTAACCTGTGAAGTATAGAAGCACAGCTAATGAAGTTCCTCATTAGCATCCATTTCTCCTTTTCCTTTAGGCAAATAAACATGTACAGATCTTTTATATGACTCTACAAATTCAACAAACTGATATATCATTTTGATAAAGCATGAGTAAGCTGACTATATTAATAATTTGTGTGCCTTATAAAAAAATATTACCACATAATACAATATTGTGTTTCCATGTTACCTGCATCAAGGCTACAAGCGTGTAGGGAAATTATGTTACTTTAGTTTTTTGTTCACAGTTTTGTTTTATGTTTAAGAAGTAATAGTCTGTCCTTGATTGGAGTCCTTATGTAAATGAATCTGTGCAGCTGTGCAACAGTTGCCAGGGGGGGCAGCAGAGTGATTGTCTCTTATTAGGTCCTACTTGTATTCCAAAAACAGACTAAATTTGAGTCTAAATGCTCACTGTAGTATGTTTAATTCTTCCATCTTATTTTGGATTTGGTGAATATACAAGCATGAATACAAAGTAATCTCAGCACATACTTTTCTCTTTCGTCATTTCTCCAGTTTCTTACCTTGTTAATACAATTAGACTGGGCTCACAGACAGTCCTTTCCTGTAAGCAAACATACCTTTCACTGAGCGATCAATAGTTTTGTACTTTCTATTGATAGGCCCTCCCTCGTCCCTCTGTATAGTGCTTACTTCGGCAGTGTGCATGTTGCAAAAAAGTCAGAGATATAGAAAAAGATAAAACAAATTAAGATGAGGAAAAAAAAGAAGGTCGAGGAGGAGCTTGAGATACGGCAGCCGTCCTCGGCACCATCTTGTGTCATCATTTCCAGGGCAGATGTGTGCAGATCCTTTAAAAGGATTAATCCATACAAGGCACCTGGACCTGATAACATCCCCGGCTGAGCCCTCAAGGTATGTGCAGATCGACTGGCCGATGTCTTCACAAACATCTTCAATCTCCCACTGCTCCAGTCTGTAGTCCCCACATGTTTTAAGAAGTCCATCACTGTCCCTGTCCCCAAAAAGACCAAAACTCTCTGCCTGAACGTCTACCGCCCAGTGGCACTCACCCCCATCAAGTGAAGTGACATGAGCAGTTAGTCAAAACCTTCATCACCTCCTCCCTCCCTGACTCACTGGACCACTTCAATTTGCATACAGGCTGAATAGATCAACAGACGATGCCATATATCCCTAACCCTCCACACGGCTCTCTCCTACCTGGACCAGAGGAACTCATATGTGAGAATACTTTTTATTGACTATAGTTCAGCATTCAATACCATTGTGCCCTCCAAGCGCCAAGCTGGCCTACAGAGAGGAGGTCAGAGCCCTGACATCTTGGTGCTAGGACAGCAACCTCCATGTCAACATCAGCAAAATAAAGGAGCTGATTGCGGACTACATGAAGCGACGGAGAGAGGGACATGTCCCTGCCCCATCTCCATCAATGTGACCACGGTGGAGCGAGTCAGCAACTTCAAGTTCCTCAGGGTTCACATCAGCGAGGCCCTGACCTAGTCACAAGGACAGCGAGGCAACGGCTTTTCTTCCTCTGCAGGCTGAGGAGGTTCAACATGGACTCCAGGATACTCTGCAACTTCTACAGGTGCACCATTAAGAATATCCTGGCTGGCTGCATCACCACCTGGTATGGCATTTGCACCAACCTCAATCTTAAAGCATTACAGAGGGTGGAGAAAACTGCTCAGCACATCACAAGGACAGAGCTGTCATCCATAGAGGACCTCTACACCCAGCGGTGCAGGAAGAAAGCCAACAGGCTCATCAAAGACCCCAATCACCCCAACCACAAACTGTTCTGCCTGCTGCCATCTGGCAGACGGTACCACAGCATCCAGTCCTGCACCACCAGGCTCAGGGTCAGCTTCATTGCACAGGCCATAAGACTGTTGAACTCTTGAGCTCCAGCTCCAACACTTTACTTCTGCACTGATACACTTTACATTTGTTTACATCTCTGTATACATATTGATTACTGCACAGAATATGCAATATATTTATCTCACTACTGTTCTACTACTGTTTATCCACTACTTACTACTGTTCAAAAGGCTGTTTAACCACCGCAACAGTATATTTATACTATATACACCTTTCATTCTTGTATTTTAACTGCACTATTTATTTTATTCTTAGTTTTAGTCTTACTTGTGTGTTGTTTCTTAGATTCTTATTCTATTTTTTTCTTATTTTTACTTTTTGCTTGCCATATTGGTTGAGCATTGCTGGAGGGAGACTTTCATTGCCAATGACTGAATCACTGTAATTATTGTGCACATGACAAATAAAGGAACTTGAACTTGAACCCGATGAAGTTTGAGTTTGTATTTACAACTCTTCATCTTCACCCTGTTGAATGTCAAGTTTTTCTGTCTTTAACAAACAAACCATCGCTGCTGCTCCTGTAAACTATGAGTCAAAATCCACAGATAAACAACATGGTTTAGATATGTATATATATATGAGACCAAAAATGTACTTTCAACCAGATTTATCCCATTTTTAACACAATCATCAAGATGTATTTTGACCTGCTAACAATAAGTCATGATTATTCAAATCAATGCTGACTAGGTCAGGTAAGGTAATGCAACATCACTTCCTACAAGCTCCTCTCTGTAGGCCGCAGTGGTGCAGGCTGGGCCCAAAACTGAAGCATCTGCCTCATACATAACCTGTTATCTGGAGAAGCAAAGGCACGCGCCATCGCTCCCGAGTCACTGAATATTTATTTAGGAATGCAGGTTTGCTATCAAGGTCAAACAGCCTCGACTCTACCTTCACAGCAGAGTCATTTACCTCCCTGAGGTGGTGGGGGAGGGTGATAGCGTGGAGAAAGAGACAGGAAGAGAAAAAGAGGAGGATGCAAAGATACTTTTTGTGTTTTTATCTGCTTGCATTTTTCCTCACACTCGCCCAGGGCAGAGACATCCGGCGAAGGCGGGGGGGGGGGATGGTCGGTTAACATTGGAACTATGTTGTGTTTTTTTTCTTCTGTGTCAAACCTCAGCGCTCAGGGAGAACTCTTACCCACAGCCATGTTATTTAGTTTTTTTTTTTGTCTCAGCTCAAAATTCACATTGCGTTCATCTTTTTTTTTATTTATTTATTTTTTTTGTATTCCACTCTTCCACTTCTCTCCATGACTATTTGCCAAAAATCCCTACATGCAGATAGCGCCCAGTCTAAATGACTGCGGTGACTGGCTTAGAAGTGACACCGACAAGGCGTAGAAATCTGTTTGAAGAGTTATCTCTCCACCTGCGTAATGAGTCACTGTATTGTTACGTTTATCTACAAAAGAACATTGAAGGAAATGATGAATGTGTGTGATATGTGTTGACACCTCTCTGACTGTGATTAAAAAGCTTTTACAGGTGCTGAAGGGGATGGTAGCTCATCATCTTTGCCTTCACTTTCCTTGTTTTCTCTCAGCAGTGGGAAGAATTTGGAGAAGGAGGCGTTAGAGGAATCGTGGGTGAACAGTCTTCTTCGTTTATCTTTTTTTTGTTGTTGTTGTTGTTGCTTGTCACTTTGTCTTCCTCTTCTATTCTCACATCTCCCTTTATCTGTGGTTCTCCTTCCTCCTCTTCCATAACTGTCTGTCTACATGAATGGACTCATTTACTTTTGTCCTCCACAACTACTCCTCCACCTCTTACTCCTCCCCACTCACCATTTATTACTCTTCTCTCTCTAGAAAACCTTCATTGACTTGTTTAGCTCATTCCTCCACACCTCCCTTTTGTCTTTGTTTTCTCCTCTGTGTCCACAATGAATCGAACTTCAGAGATTAGAGTGAGCTTTGCTGTCTCATGTTTGTGAAATAGCCGCAACTTCTTCCTCTTTGCTGTTACGTCATCTTCTCTCCTCAACTTCTCTACTCCTCACTCCTGGCAGATAGCTCATGGGGGATTGAATATTCACAAAAACTAGAAGGAGAAGAAAGACGAAACGTACACCCTTCTCTGATTCTCAACACGTGTCAGATAAATGGAGCCTGACTGCCAAGGCCTCGTTTGGATGCGTACCTGATATGGCCACCCGGTCGTGTCTATTCATCTGTCACTCTCCATCACTTCTTCATCTTTCTCTCCTCCCTATTACTTTCTCTGTGTATCTCTCTTTTCTTTCCTCTTTCTCTATATCTGCAGCCAGTTGGCTGTCAGCTGACATGCTGGAATAACAGGAGAGTCACCCATTAAGGACTCCTACTTTCCAGATCAGTCAAGCCGGGTCAGCTTCAGTCCATTCTGGGTCAGAGAGGAAATGTAAGGGTCCATATTCCACAAGAAAGGAGGTGGAGAGAGATAAACAGAGGTATATAAAAGGCAATACAGCAAATTTCTCAACCATCCACAAAATGTTGACTTTAAGAGGACATATAATGCTTCTTCTATTTTTTTTTTGTAAGACTGTTATGATGTCAGATGTCCATCTTAAACATGATCAAAGTTCCAAAACATGAGGTGAACATATGTAAAAATGCTCCCTGAAAGTCAAAAGCTAGGGCTGCTTAAGCCTGCTATGAATGTTCTGTGTGCAAAGTTACCTCAACTTCCTCCTCGTGATGACATCAGAATGTTTGTGCACGCCCACAAACAGCAGTAGTCTGTTGCTAAGGTTGTCGCTAAGGCATATGTTATAAACATCGTCCGCTCACGTTGTTGGGCTCAAACATGTACGGATATATTCGATAAGTTTCCATTTCAAGGTAAGAACAAGAAAAACAGGTGAAATCCTGCTACTGTAGTTTGTCTGATTGGTGGGCTCATCTGAAGGGAGGCTTTAAAGACATAGCAGCTAAAACAGCCTGTTTTAGATAAAGGGCCACTATAAGATAAGGAGTTTTTTTTTTAACTGTAAATCATGCAAAGATATTCCAATAGAGCCCCAGAATATAAACATAGACGTGGAAATGCGCATGATACATCCCCTTTAAACAAACTGAATTGAGACATGAACATAACATAATTAACTGAAGCTGATAGATGTGAGTTTTCTGTTGGCTCTTGATAGAAGATTCCAAGTTAGACAAGTTAACTTTTTAGACAAATTGCTCTCGAGTTAAGGCTGCTGACTGCTCGAGCACTTTTAAATGATGACTCGCCTGAGGGCCTCAGGATGGAGTAATGGGTATATATTTTTAAATAACTTCTTAAAAACTCATTTTTAAACTTGTTTCTATGCACAGCACTGACCTGATGTTATTGCCTTTCACTTCACTTTTATGACTTTTAAGTTTCTCTATTCTCCTGCTTCTATTATATTTTATTGGTCCTCTGTAAAATAAAACTGATTTGATAATTGCTACCAGACCCACTGTAGCATTCTATGCAGCATTTAGTTACTTGAACGTTAAATTCAAAATGTAAAGTGAGCTATTATCACATAGTTCACAGTTGACAGGTGATAGGAGAACTGAAGAGAAGAAAAATATGACACATAACATGTAATTATCCCATCTTCCCCTCCTATTCCTGTCAGACACTTTTTCCTGTCACTCTCACCCATCACTCTATTCTGTGTTTAAACTCTTGGAAATGAAAAAAATGTACATGTAAATATTATATTCCCAAAGAAGTCCCTGGAAAGTCTTGCCTCTCAAATTAACATTGTCTCATTGTGTTACACCTACAGCAGTTTCAGACTCCTCCAAGATTCACATCCACATTCTGTCCTGATCTAATGTGTAATTAGACCCTTAACACTCCTTTACATTCCTGTAAATTTAGCTTAAAACGCCTATATAAGGCACAGACCTACCTAAAGTAAATTGAAAGCTGTTCTTGAACCATTAGGAGTACATGCATGGTTTTGGTGTCTTTTGAAAGGTAACTCTCTGAAATTTCCCCCCCAACAGTCAGAAACACTGTAAATGCTACTGGCATGAGTAATAGAAGTTGAATGCACTGAAGTATAAGGTTTTTATTTCCACCTGAATATTTTTTCTGAAAACAGATGCCTGCAGGTGACCTATAGCTGTGACTCATTAGCTGGAAAACACAATGGGACCACAGCATGGAGGCTTACCTAGCCCAAGTTAAAATTTCATAACAACAACACAGAAAATGAATATTTTACACATGTTTTTCTAAGGGTATGTCCAGGCGTCTTCCAAAAAAAGGCACCAAATAACCCCTGCTTCAGAGTAACTGAAGCATAAACACATTATAGTGCTTTGTTCCCCTGTTGAAACTAAACTTTGTGCATATAAAAGAGTCAAAACAAGTGTTATGGTGGAAAAGCAGTTCATATAAAAAGTAAATTACAGCAAACTACTTATATTTACATAATTTCAATGTTGTGGCTTTACAGAAAGCAATAAAACTGCATATGGTTATTTTCAGAATTGCATTGGCTATTCGAAGCGCCAGTCATCGGCAGAATCTGAATCTGTTCCTATTAGCTTGGTCTTTACACGAAAGAAGAGGGGCAGACACCTCCTTTCAACGCTGACTTTCGTTGGCTAAATGAAGGCTGTGGACAGGACATGGAACCTCCTATTGGATCAAGTGAGGTGTCAATCGAAATGTCAGAATGCAGAATTCGAAAGTCTAAAAAAAAAAAAAAAATGTTTTATCCCCATTCAAGTTAGCCGGAGGGCTAAACCGTAAGTAGCCGGTTCGGCCAGCGAAAGGCCCAAGTTCGCTTGCTCTATGGGTCCAGTGATCCCGAAAGATTTGGGTAATTTCATACCTGGAAGACAAACTTTTTTGGCTTCATGAGTCAACTGAGCAATTTTCATAGGAATGAATGGGGCCCCACCTCTGACGCTGTATCCAGTTCTCTTTATACATCCATGGGCTAATGTTTACATGCTAACGTGAGTTATGATGGGAAATATGAATGAAATGAATAAAGTCAAGCTGTTCCTTCAACCAAGTAGTCCAATTAAACCATGATCACAATCTTTCTCTGACCTTAAGTAGCTTTTGTGCCTAAATCTAACCAAATCTTTACCACAGTGGTAAAAGATCAGAGAACAGACATATGAATAGTTTTTTCAGTGGTCATATTCAGTTTAGAAGGAACTGAAAGTTGAGGCTTCAGATCAGAAAATATTCGCTCGTATGGGTGGTTTTGGAAGTTAATGACAAATAACCTATTTTGTAATTTTTGTTTTTTGGATTTTGAGGACATGTTGAAATTGCTTCATGATCAGGAAAGAAACACTGAGTGAAAATGAACATTTTAATGTCTTCCCTAGAGTTAAAAATTAAATAAAAAGCCATATGTCTCAGAGTTTAATCCCTGCGCATGCTTTCTGTATACAGCAGCAGTTCTAAATCAACGTCAGCCTCTCCTCCTTGTAATCCTCCACTGGTGGGAAATGAATTCCTCACACATTTTATGCACAGGGCATGTTATGTTATGACATTCTGCTCGTTTCATTAAATGTCAAGAGACATGTGTGTGCTGCTGTGAAACTCTTATGTTGTCACTATGTGAGCACCAGAGTGACCACAACTAACCCTGTGTATTCCTCATACATGCCAATTAAAAGGAAAAAAAAAAAACACAATTCATGCACAAGTCTGCACACAGACCTGCCACACACACAAACACACACACACACACACACACACACACACACACACACACACACACACACACACACACACACACACACACACACAGATCTAGAGCACAGAGTAGATTCATGAATACACACTAGCAAACTTACCCTCTCTTGCTTTTAGTCATTTCTCCCTCCATTTTTACACACACACACACACACACACACACACACACACACACACACACATATACACCATGCCACCGTTTCATTATTCTGGCTTGCACATCATGTCTGCACTGAGTCAAGCTAACAGTCCCATGGCTAACAGACAGGTAGAGTCCATGCATGCTAATATCAACACTGATGATCATGATGGAGGTAAGGAGGGAAAGAATCACAGAAGTGGAGGAAACCAAGGAAGAGAGGGAGAGAAAGAAGAGAAAAGATTACAGCTGCAAGCAGCAACATGAGTAACAACCATCTCGGAGCGCCAGTCTGGCAATTTAGTCATGAAAGGAAACGTGATTTAATAATATTAAAGAAAATAAATAAGTAAATCACAAAATGAAAAAATTAAAAAAAGTTTTAAAGTAAAGTATTAAAATTCTTTTGGATGAAAAAATATTTTGGATGAGATTGGATTATTCTGCAAAAATAAGTGAAGAACAGAAAAATCAGAATTAAAAAACTAAATCTAAAAAAAAAATATCGCAATTACACAATTATGTGTGTTTCATTTGTTTTATCATTAAAAAAAAAAAGTCATTTAAAATTGTGTAAAATGTGCAATAATTTCAATAAAAATAAACAAACAAAATAAATACACAATAAATTGATCGCCATAAGCCGTTTGCCATCTCTACTACCTGGAAAATTAATTTCACACTGATTTTGTAAATATTGTCTTTGATATTATACAACGCAGGATTGCAAAATGGAATTCAGTTGTAGCCTTTTCCACGATACATAGGTAGATATGTGTAGCACACATAGATAAATTACTTACAAATTAAAATATTTTAAATTACAATAGACTAAAATAAAACATCAATAGGTTTAATTATTAGGGTTAGGATTAGGGTTAATAGATTGTTGGCTACTTGGGGACAGCACAACAAGCTGTAAACATATGAAATCACCTTTTAAAGTTGAACATGTCAGCAAACAGTTGCCTATTTACACTCCCAGCAGACACAAAGCAACATTATCATCCCATTGGAGTCAGGTTTGTGTCCACCAGATGACTGCAAGTCCAATATTTACTCTCCTTGTAGTTTTTTCTCTCCACCAACTCCTTGAATATTTTGCTCTTTAGCTGCTAAATGCTCTTAGTCACTAAGCTTGTCTGTCTGCCATTTCATGCTGGTCAGGTAGAGTCCAGTTGCTGCTGCTGGAAACCAGGTTGATAAGAGTAAAGTCGTGGGCCATAAAACCAAAACAATCAGCTGAAAGTCGTAGAGCTGAGTCAGCTGATGGGTTTGTCACTATGAATGACACCTTTCACCTTCATATATTGATTAGAAAATGCTTATAGTAGCATTTAGTCTGTTTTTTACATGTTACCTGCTGTAAAGCTGTAAAGCAACTTAAATATGAACGGACTAGAAGAGGTCAAAGTTTTCATTCTTTTTACATTTTTGGATGAATGTGATGGATTTGATCATTTCTACAAGGTTGTGGTGTATAAAATTCTCCTCAGGTGGAGTCATAGCACGTAAAGCTGATTTTAAATTAATTTTTAAAGTCAGTTGTTACTGTACATTGCCATATAGAGCCCTTTACCTAAACAAAAGCCAGATTGAGAGTCATGAAACAGATAATGGAAGGAGTGAAGGAAGAGGAGAGGCAGACAGCCCCAGGAGATGGATGGATAGAAAGAAAAATCTTCTGAGGAGCAAAGTTTGCTGCAATCCTGCTGCAATACTTTGACAATTTCCTCATCCCTTTGTTGTTGATGTGTTTTGGTATGGATTTTTTTAGATGAGCAGGGGAGCAGCTCTGATACAAAAGTGTTACAGCTGACAAAATGACAATTTTTCTGATAGAGAGCAGATCAAAGACGGTTTAACACTGCAGTCATTCAAACATTGAGGGTGATAGGATGGATGGAGGCACAGACCTTATTACACAGACTGCTTAGCTTGTTTCTGAAGAGTTTGTTGGCACACTGCAGTATGTGTATACTTCAAAATTTAAACCGTGTACACAGTTTTTGCAAAGTCATCTGAAACAAAAGTCAATATCTTTGAAAATGACATCTCACATGTCAGGCAGGTTCTGTAGACACCACATACAAACCAGATACACTTAAAGCAGATTAAAACCATATCGATGGCCAAAGCGCAAACCCTCCTATCTGCAGAATTTTCTGATTGGCGGATTTCACTTTGGATGATGAGAACAAGGAAGGCTGCTCATATTCAGTCTGTCTGCAAGATAATCCCACCCTTCGTTGTGACAGAAAAGTCACACAAAAAAACAAAAACACAACGCAGAGTCCCTGGATGTGTAGAGAGGCTTCAGCACGAGTGTGTTACACAATCACTGAACATTCATTTCCAGTGGACGAGGAAGCAAATACACTGAATTTAAGGAATTTCCCACTTAAGGAATTCCGACCCTAGTATACTACAATGTAGTAACTAATACATTTACTACATCTTTTTACCTGAAAACAAACTTAATTTTATTTTTAATTGCAAAAGCTCCTATCTGCACTTTGCGAGACATTAATATCTAGTCAGTATTGTTAACACATAATATAATAATATAGTCCAAAAACAGTGTATTATGTGTTGGGTATCCTTAACAAATAGCATTCTGCAAGAAAACAAGTTTTTTTTGTTTTCTCATAAAAGTGCATTTTTCAGATAGGAGGTTTTGCTCTTTGGCCATCGATATAACATTTTAACTATTCTCCTTTTTGTGACTAAATTAACACACAAGCATCATTTAAAAAGTTATAAATCAAATATTTTTCTCCACTTGCTCTCTTTTTCCTCTCAGATTAATAAAGCTTGAGTTCAAACATTTTTAACTTGTGCAGACTCGTCTTTGCCTCAGTTCATGTCGCCTAGAGCAAATTTGTGACTATTTCTTCCTACAACTTCCTACTATAATATGCTTTGCACTCTCTCTGGACACTCCTTTAAAGTTTGAAAATGAAATAACAACTAAATTCAAACTGCAGACCTACTGCTGCGGACAGAAAAGTGGAAAAATAATAATTTCATAAATTCGGAACATCAGCACTTCGTACAAAATACAAATAAAAAAATGCAACAATTTAAATATTGATGATATATAAAAGTAAAAAGTGAAAGAAAATGTGAAATCCATCTACACCACAGGAACCACACATTCATTCAGACAATCTAGAATAGGAAAGTGACATCAAAATTGGAAAAAAAAAACAAACAAAACAAAGCACAATAAAAAAGTGAGACCTGCGTATTTTCACAGCACACAGCAGCTTCAGTCAAGCAGCCTGCTCAAATCGATGCCAGCTCTCAAACAGCAGTCGGCCTGTCAGTCCTCTTTCCAGTTGGTGGCCTTTCGCTAACCTCCACCTTGAAATAGCCTGCTGCCATCATGCCCCTGTGTAGCAGAGCAGATGAAGTCCCAGTCGGCCAGTCTGTCTGCACACTCAAGCATGGTGATAACTCCCGACAGCTGGCTGGCTCTGCTTCCTTCTCACACCGTGCTGCTCCTTGCCCCCACTGCCGCCACCGCCGGCGCTGCTGTAATGACTGGAGGCCTTTAAACCTCTCGATGAGGGAGGCCTTCAAACACGAGGAAAAGAAAGTACAGCTGATAATAGAATGCTGGGATTGAAACCGCAAAGTCCATTCCAGTTTACCTGAGCGAAAGGTTTTGAACCTGTGTGTGTGTGTAGTGGTGGGCAGGGGAGATAGAAATCAAAAACAAAACAAAAATGTCTACCGACAGTATGAATTGGCAGCCATTTTCACTGTGTCCTTGGGGTTACTGTTTGAGCTCTGTTGTTGTGTTGGCAGAGTCTGAACTGAAGGTGAGTGGCGTCAGGTGAAGCTTTATGGATTGGCTGTTTTTTTCTCAGATCAGTCTTGGCAAAAAAGCAAAAACAACAAATAAAACAATCAAAAAAAAAAAAAAAGAAGAAGAAGCCAACGTTGCAGCTGTTTTCTCTGATTGTCTGACTGACTCTTTGGCCTGCTGACAGATCACATACCTGACAGTCTAAAAAGCAAGTCTATTCAATATTAAACTACTAAGCCATCTGAGTCTTTACCTGATGGACTATCTGTTGGACCTGCTTGTTCTCAGAGCTGTAGACTTGACACTTGGGACTCACACTCATGTCAGATTTACAGTAAGTCACAAAGATGAGGACTTGGGATTTGGGATTTGACTTGACTGCTGAGAGATTTGACTCTCTAAAGACTTGACTTGACTTGACTTGACCTGAAAAAATCAACAATAAAATATTTAATAAGATAACATCAGATGGGTCCACAGCCACAAACCTTGAGTCTATCCTTTGAAATTTGAGACATTGCTTGACTAGAGTTGAGACTTAACATCAGCTTGTCTTACTTAAGACTCGACTGACTAGAGCCGTTTGGACCTGGACCTGTCTTGGCTGACTTGAGACCTGACTTTTCTCATGTAACTTCAGTGTTGACTTGGGCTCGTCTCTACTGACTTTAGACTTGAAATGGACCTGTCATGACTAACTTGAGACAACACTTGGACTTTGACTGACATGAAACACTTGGACCTAGACCTTTATTGACTGACTTCAGACCTGACTTTGAATCTTTATTTGGACTTGTCTTGACTGACTTGAAACGGTACTTTGTCTCAAATGACAGGAGAGACTTGGACCTGGACCTGTGTTGACTGACTTCAGACCTGACTTTGAATCTTTGCTTCGACTTGTCTTGACTGACTTGAAACAACACTTTGTCTCAAATGACCTGAGAGTCTTGGACCTGGACCTGTCTTGGCTGACTTGAGACCTGACTTTTCTCATGTGACTTCAGTGTTGACTCGGGCTCGTCTCTACTGACTTTAGACTTGACATGGACCTGTCATGACTAACTTGAGACAACACTTAGACTTGTTTCGACTGACATGAAACACTTGGACCTAGAACTGTGTTGACTGACTTCAGACCTGACTTTTCTTAAGTGACTTGAAACTTTACTTGGACTTGTCTTGACTTACTTGAAAAGACAAATGACATGAGAGACTTGAACCTGGACCTTTCTTGGCTGACTGGAGACCTGACTTGGACTTACTGAATTTAGACCTTACCTGGACTTATATCGAGTGACTTCAGTCTTGACTTGGACCTGCCCCAAAATACCAAAAAATAGCAATGCTAGTTATGCTGCTCATTTGACTTGTAATCAAAAAAGACTTTAGCACTTAATTAACACTTCCCATTATAAATATTTTTTTTTACAAAGTTAGAAGTTGCCATTCAGGTATTTATTACAGTGTGCCTTTATTTTTCTGGCCACTCTGTTCATTTGATGAGAAGTAAAGCTGATTTTAATATTTAAACAGAAGAACCTAGGGTAAAAATGCTGAAATCAATAAAAAACATATGAATTAAATGGCTAATAATGACAATAAATGATGTAGAATCCTAATATTCTAAAAATAATGAATAAGGTGAAGTCATTTTTTTTTTCTCTGGACGTCGTTATTTTCCTCATCAGCAGACAGAACCAGACTTTCGTTTGTAATTGGACACAGGCCTTCATTTCTAGCTTCTCCTTTTATTAGTTTCTGACCTGTTCCCATTTCAATTTGCTGTTCATTCAGTTTGCTGTTGTGCAAAGTCAACACTATGTTTATCCTCTGTCTTATCAATTCAGAAAAATACCAATTTTATAGCACTATTTCTTTATATCAGTACAACATAGTCATGCCTTGCTCACCAATCTACTGTTCTGACCAGACATTATTTGACATTTGTCCATCATTTACCTCCCATATCAAAAGTGTTTTATCATTTCAAAGTTTGTTTGTGGTAAGTTTCACTCATCATTTCTATCAATTTCACCAATGGGAGTAAACTAAAGGGGAGGTGCTGTTGCTATGGTTACCAGCAGTTTACAACACCTTGCACACTGATTTAGAACTAAGTGGGCTGTTGTTATAAGCCAGTCAATTAGAGACAAGGCCATGTCTTTTCTGCAGCCATGTCATAATTACAGTTATCAAGCAGATGATTATGTGGGCATGTTTGTGAAAATTTGCTTCTGTCAGTCTGTCGCTGCAGTGGTCAGATTAGTCTTGTTTCTTCTTCTTCCTCAATAATTTTGTGGTTGTTCATGTGTCGAATGCTTCTTATCTCTGTAAAGCTGCTTGCTGTTACCTGCTGTCATTTTTTTTTTTTCCTTCACTGGCTGAGTCTGCACTCATTTGTCTACCGTACAAATAGCCTATCTACATTTTGACAGTCAAACATGCTGGTGGCCTGTCAGGTTTTTGTGATCTTGTATAATCAATGAAGGCTGGTGAATGCTAAAAGTGGAGGAGGCTTCATGAATTTTGAAGAGTTTAAAGAAAAGTTAGGTCATTAAAGCACTTTGGGGCAAGATTTTTATGTAAATAAATCCATTTTCCATTGTAGATATGCTGGTCTCATGATAACAGGTGAGAAATCAAAAAATCACTGTGTGCTCTTACGTCCTTCAGGAGGTAAAGTAAATCCATTTATTTAATATGTTTTCTTTTTTGTTGTTGTTTTGTAAAGGGAGTTTCAAGCCTGTTTTCTTTTTAAAGACAGGTGACAGTAACAAAATGTGTTAAAGCTTTTATTTTCAAGATGCCAGATGAAACTGTAGGATGGTTTTATGACAAATGTTGACTGGTAAGATGTAAAATAAGACTAGACTATAAAGCTGTAAACAGACTTTTTTTTTTCCAAAAAGTCATCATGAGATGCAATTTTGTTCCCAGATTTAATAATACAGTAACATTGAGGTGTATACAGTTCTTTACATGAATCATGAATGTGCATACATGTGATGTCTCAGACTGGTTTTCCACTGTATTTGCATTCTTTTCTTTTCACATTGCTGCAAACAGTTATTAATTGCAATGCATTTGGTTTAAACAACAATATTTGATTTCCCACAACAGCAGTGGACTGCTTGCTGCTGTAAGGTACAGATGCTTAATTCTAGCATCCAACCAGCCATGCAGCCCACTGAGATATTTGTGAGGCTTTTGAATTTGAAATAGGGCATTTGTGGACTCAATGTAGGATGTGATATTACCACAAAACTACTAAAAATATTTATTTTTCATTTTTCTACCAGCACTATTGCATACTGCTGGTCAACGCCACTTTTGTCAGTGCAGAATCATATCATCAATGCAAAGTCTAGACTAAATGTTGAGAGTCATGGTGTGCTAACAGACAATATTAAGCTATGCAGGGTGATTCATAAACATTATAAGTAACAGCTTGTTAAAATCTTATTGATGATGTATCTGTAATCTCATAAATCACATTTAATCACGATATAAGTATAGAAGCACGGTAAAAGAATCATAATCATACACTGGATAAATTTGAGTGTGTTTGTATTACATGTCACTTTGCTTGGGTCTGCATTAAAGTCTTCACCTTTTTTAAAATACACTTTGGAGAAGATCAAGAGAAAAGGGTGTAAAGTGGCCAGAATAACTTATAAAAAATAAAGGCCAGGAGACAACTTGGCAATAATGGTGTAAAATGATCCCCAATAATTATATAAACAAAATGGACATAACTAGATAGAACTGAATATGCCAGTACATATCCACGTCAGCTCAAAACCTATCTTGAAGAGTTTTGACCAACAACGAGTGACGAAGATAAAATATAATGATGTAACTGGCCAAAGATAAAGAGGATGGACAATAGGTGTGACCTATGCAGACTCAAGGGTATAAAAACTACGGCCTGAAGGCAAGAACCTTCAGAGCGACCTGGTACATCTTGTGTTCACTGATTGCTCTCCTTTTTTTCCAGCATTAAAGAACACTTTGCTGCTCGGACCTCTGACTCCTGATTTTTTTATCATCAAAGAGCAGTTTTTGGATCTGGTGTTTTTTTCAACTGTCATCCATCGATCTGACACGATACTTTCATTAAAGATCCTCTCCAGATATGTTTTAAGATATATATAACAATACTGAAGAATAATTTGTGTCTGAAATGGTTTTTGAATGGCACCCATTCCGTCTTTCTCATTGAAAAAATCCAGAATCTATAAATATCTAAATATTTTTTCATTTTAGGCAACTTTTAACTGCTGGACACCAGATGTCTCCTACTTCACTGTGAAGTCCATTCTCAGTGTTTCTGCACTGGAGCCTTCAAGTTTCCACATTACACTTGTGTAAGTTGCATATTGAACCACAACTGGCTCCAGACTAGTTGTGATGTCACATATCATGCTCATAGGTACAAACTTTAAACAAGGGTTTAAAGTGAGCACAGAGGAACTTTTTTCCTTTAGCCTTCCAATGTCAAACTCAGCACATACATCCTTCTGCTCGGTGAAGCTCAAATATCCAAGTGATGGAACAAGAAACAAAACACTGTTTGGAGCGGAGGGGGACTTATATTTGTCAGTTTGCGAATAATAAATGCAGCAAAGCTATCTGAGCCTTGGCTTAATGTAATATTGGCATTCACAGTCCAGATCTTGACAGGGGAGATATTTGATCCCCCCCTGCGTAATCCCTGACGTTTGATTTTAGATAGTACAAGTGTAAAGCTGGATTACACACCTTGTAAAGTAAGGCCTGTGTCCTGGGACAGAAAATTTCAGGTTCACTGTCCATAAAGTGGTTTGTGAAAACTTGATTAAGAGCAAATATGCTTTGAACACTGTACTTGGGTACTTGAAGGCGACAGGGTACACACACAAAGCACAGACGGTGGATGAGAGAAAGGAACAGGTGTCAATAAAATGCCCACAGCTCATTTTTGAAAAGGGGCCCCATGGTGGGCCAATCCATCCATGCTTATGTATCTTTCAATCCTGTTCACAGCTGCAGGAGGAGATTTTGTTCTAAAAGGATGTATAAGCTTGTACGTGACTATCTGGGAAAGTCCTGGCCGAGCCACTGCTACTCGTTGGGGTTGTAAAAATTGTAAAAACCTTGCTTTGTCCCTTTAATTTAACATATGTCTTATCTGGATTGACATTTTAAATCAGTTAAAGTGAATTCTTCTGAGCTTTCCGAATGCAGATTGTCAAGCAGTTTGATACGTTCTCATTCCTCAGTGTCTTGACATCCATTTGCAACACAGTGGAAAGCGGTTAGTATGCTTCATACTATGAGCTTGTCATTTTATTCCAACCTGAAGACTGAAATGTACTTCAATGTGTTCAAGTGCATCTCTTCACCTTCAATATGTCTTAAATTTATTTAAACAAATGAATGGTCATGAGTTTTAAGTGGTGACAAATATAGTGGAAAAAAAAGGCATGATGTCTTGTGACCATCAAATCAAACAGCAAGTGAATCACAAACAATATAAACATCTCAAAGACTGAGCAGGTGAACAGGATTACCGTCAAGTAGAAAATTAACAAGCAAAGCCAAGAAAGACGAAAGACAAAGAGAGGACAGAAAACAGACAAGAACAGGGGGAAGAGAGGAGGAGAAAATACAAACAGCAATAGACATCCACTAATAGAAATTCAGCTTGAAGGATAAGGCTGATGATTTTCTGTACTTTTCTCATTGTCAACAAATCTCATGTGCAGAGCCAAACCAGTAAACAACAACAATAAACTGATCCTACTTATTAAGTATTAAGTATTCTTTGTGTATCCAAAGCCCGATATATCTCATTTCCTCTGTGCTGTAGACCTCTGATGTCATCCAAAAAATATTCAAAACAAGTCAGTGAGTCACTCTGCAGTACTGGTTGACATGTTCCTTCATTATGAAGAGTTTGGTCATGTTAGTTTGTTTAGAAACAGCTCCAAAGACTAATAACAGTGCTTCGCTAGCTTGTTGTGCAGATCATCACAACCTCTTGACTTTGTATTAAAGTACAAGATTGCCGTTATTACTCTTTTTGGACAATAATGGAGGTCTACAGCACAGAGTAATAATATATATAAGGCCTTGGATACACACACAAATACTTGGTCGATCAATTCATTGTTGGTTTGGTTCTTCACATGAGATTTGTTGACAATAAGAAAAATTGCCAGTTATTTCCTTTAAAGATGCTACAAACACTCAGCTGCATTTGCTTTGTTTGGTCATGAACAACAAGCTCCAGGTGGAGTTACAATAGATTCCACGTCCTAAAAAGATGTAGAGAGATAATCTCACTAAATGTTTAAAAAATGCAGTAAATTGAGCAACATTTTTGGATTATTTTATAACATCTAAGAGTTTAGAATATTGAATATATTTTTTATGAACATTTTCTATGCTATTTTTTCAGGATAAAACTGGAGCTTGAATCAGGGCTCAAATGAGACAAAAAATAAAGCAGTAAGCCACATGAAGCTGTGGTTTACAGTGATTTTAGAACAGTGAAGGGCCGTTGACTGCCTAACACCCCCTTAGCTGTCCTAAAATAACTGTAAACCATGGCCTCGTGTTGCTTATTGCTTTTATAAAACAGTTACTACATATACCTGATAAGGTTTCATAAAATAAACGCACAGCAAAAAAAAAAAAAAAAAATCAATGACTTATTAATAACAAATAATCATTCTTCTGCCAAGCAATGTAGTTCTTCAGCAACATTTAGCAGAATGGTTGCCAAGCAACACACAGACGCAGAGGAAAGCATGCTAATCAGGCTAGTCAAGCATGCTTAAATATTGGAGTGATTTATCTGGATATCCTCATTAATTGTCAAATTGTTGAAGTAGTGTTCCATTAGTAAGACTCCTCTTTGCTGGAACAGGGGTGTTTGACTCTGGACAGGTGTGCCGAATTTATATGGGGAAAAGTCGCTTTAACCCAGTCAGTCCTCCGTGCCACCTCTTCGGCGCACTGCCTCACGAAAAACAGCGTCCGTCCCCAGCAGGGAGACCCAGGTAGGTTATGTTGTTTACTGATGGTGATTATGAGATTTCGGGCAAACAACTTGACCTCACAATGTCTTTGTTGCTTTACATGATGCACCGTGGGTCAGGATGCCTCTCACAACACAATCTTCCGGAGTCCGGGCTTTGTTTCTTGACTTTTCCAGCTCTTTAATTTCTCTCTCATTAATTTCAGGATGCCTCCTTTCTTTTTTTATCTTCCTCTTCTATCCTGTCCATCTCTTTTCGCCACTCATCCACACTTAGTCCACTCAGTAAAACAAAATACACAACAAAATCTGACATTTTGAAACAGTTTGTATAGGTGACTAATTGGCGCAGTTATACTGTTGTAATGCGGTCACAGGTATGTGTTTATAGAGTATTTTACAAAGGTTTTGAATGCGGCTCAGCTAATCATAATCAAGCACCAGAACTATCTGTTTTATAAGTGTCATTTTGATATATTTCTAGAGTAGATACGAGCAGGGGTCACAAACATGTCATTTCCATTTTAGGAGTAGCTTAGAGAAGTGGCTGGGGCACAGGGAGGAATAAAAGTACATGTCACTGTAGTTAGAAGAGCAAGAAAGAAAATAAAAATAAATTCTTCCTGATAACTGATAGAGGTTATAAAAGGGTCATCACTTTCTTAAAGACATCGTCAAAGGCAATTCAGAGAAAAAAAGAGGAAACTTATCGTCAAGCTCTTTGAGGTTAAATCTTCCAGTGTGTTATTGTGTAGCAAAATATGAAATACGGTCTTTTGTGAAAGACTTAATAGAGGTTGTTTTTTTTTGCTGAGGAATGCTGTTGCTTCAGTTCTTTGTGTGAAACTTTGAAAACACTCCACCTCACTGTAAAAATGAAAAAGGTTCAAAAGTTGAAGGTAGATAGAAGCAGCATGCATGAACTTTCAGCCTTTTCCTTCTTTAAAGCTGCGTATTTAGCTCCGCTCCAAGAGGAATGTTTGGGCATTGTTCACAGTTTAAGGGGTCTGTTGAGTTTGGTTGAGAGACAGCAAAGCTTTATGTTAAAATGGATGATTTGACTCTGCAGTAAGAGTTAAAGACATTTAGATATTTCAGACAATGTTTAAATAAGCAGGAAAGTGAAGGAAGTCTGGCTACAGATAATCATCTGCCCCTCTCCTCTCCTCCCGTCGCTCTGCGTGGTCCTTCTCTCTCCTGACACTGCAGCTGTGGAATAATCTTCTCCTCTCAGTCAGAATCTCATTTTCCAATGCAAGCGGAAAACTCATCATCTCCACCTCCAACTCGCCCTATGTGTCTGACTCAACCTCCAAAACCTTCACACCACAGTTTGTCTTCTGCAGTTCCCCCAACAGACATAGATTACGGTTGCATTACATAATGCTATGTTTGGATTTGGGGTTATTACTGCTGTGTTGTCAGATTGCTGAGTAAAGGTCTTAAAGTAGATTCAACCCCAGGAAAACTTGAACAGCCCTAGCGACATGAGCCTGGTCATGATCTGGCTGAAATTGCTTTGCGTGAAAAGTCTGTAAAAAATTTTGATTAGAGTTGACAGTAACCGAGAAACCGAGTATGATCCTACAATACAAGTATGCAACCAATCCACTTGGTGCAAGTTAGGAAAAGATCATGTTTAAATCCAACATTAATTATAGGTTTGAGACATGTGATGTGAATTCTATTAGATGCAGTACACAAACATTATCCATGACATCTGCACTGTTATTTTTGTCACTTCATAAAGGACACACTACATCTTACACTGGCACTGGATTGTTGGCACTGGATGTAAATAGTCAGCTGCAGTCCAATATGAACATGACTCCAAAGGAGACAGGGCTGCACCACATCTTGCACCTTCAGTCAGGCACATTTTTTAAAAAAAGTTGAAATATTTCAATTTTTGTATGTTCTGGGTTACTTTAGGAGGTAAAATTCAAGATTAAAAGAAAGGTGTTCAGGGTGTTTTCTGCTCTCAAATGTAAAAATGGGTCAAATTGATCTGCACAGTATGTAAAGGTTAAACAACTCAACCACCAGGACGTGCCAACAGTGTTTACATTTGCTAAATGCCAAATTTATAATTGTATTGATTAGGGTTATGCACAGTATATAAACCAATATCGAGTCATACCTCTGCATTTTCATACCAGTATTTATTACTGTTTCCATTTCCTTTTGTTCATGGATGTTTAATGGATACGTTTATGTGTACACATGTTTAAACCAACACGTCTTCACAATGAAACGACCACATAGGTCAAATGTACCTGCACTCCAGAATAGGAGTGTTTTCAAATATGTTGCCTCTATTGGAAGTAATTGTAAAAAATAATTGTGTTTTATGGTGTGACAGCACTGTGGTTAAACCTTTAAAATCCACCGGGTCACTGGTGACCCACTTAAGCCAGTTGTAAGCGGTAGCATCACACAGTAATGAGTCAAAGCAATTGGCACAATTTGGCCAATTGGAGATAACTGGAGAGGTTCAGGGACACCAGTGACACCACAAACTAAAAACTCCCTAGCTCCCATAAGGTTAGTCCTAGAGGTCTGGAATATTATACAGGTCAACAAGATGTAGAAGGTATACGGTGTTCTGCATAGTTCTGGCATAAAGCGTGTCCTAATTATTGTTATTCAAATATGACTCATGATAGACGAGGACCAAAAACACTTTTTTGAGCCTTATATGAACTGATGTAATTTTGTTTTGTTTTAGCCACATGCTAAACAAACACATTTCCAGAAACTAGAAGATGTCACTTGTCAAATGAAGCCTA
The DNA here is from genome assembly GCF_910596095.1 of Thunnus maccoyii. Classification (NCBI taxonomy): domain Eukaryota; kingdom Metazoa; phylum Chordata; class Actinopteri; order Scombriformes; family Scombridae; genus Thunnus; species Thunnus maccoyii. The sequence continues at coordinate 7,922,784 of NC_056545.1, forward strand.
ATACATGCATCATGGCCTTACAGTTCTTCTGTTATAAGCTTTTCCATTTGGGTATGCCAAATAGGTGAAATTCTGTAAAAAGGGTGGATGTTAAAGGGTTAAGGTCTGGTTAGGTTTAGGCACAAACCTAATCATGTGTAATCCTAACATAGTGCACCTTTTTAATACTGTATTATTCTTTGCATTTTCTGAGTGCTAGAATAAAAAAAACCCTGTACTCTGCTCAGCCATATAACTATCATACAGTAAAACTTGACACTTAAGCAGTGAGTGTATCTGCATTGAGTATATCTGTATAACTGATGCTATTTTAACTCTCTCCTCTGCTTAATTATCTTTACTCACCATTTCCTCTGTGATTTTTCTGCTCCAGCGAGGCCTCGGTGAGTCTGTGCAGCACTCGAGCCGAAGGTCAGAAACTCTGCTGCTGGTGCCAGCATGTAACAGTCCTCTGCTTTCAATCCTCTGCTGGTTAGGCTGTTAGAAATGCCCTCCAGCTGCTCCCACAGGGGTGGACCAAAGTGTCAGCTCCCCACACAGAGATGGGAGAGAAGAAGTAGAAGAGAGAGGAGGAATCTGAAGCTCTTTTTCTCCTGTACCGTCATTCACTCGTTCACTCTTTTCCTTCCACATTTCCATGTCTTTCTCACTCAGTCTCGCTCTCCGTCTCTCAATTATGTCTGTGCAATATGTGTGCAGGATGGATTCTACATTTACATGATTTGTCATTTTCATCTGCCTGTGCACTGTGCACACAAGCACACACATACACACACACACACTTGCGTCATCTGCAAATGTAAATTGTACAATCTTTCTATTTTACATTAGGTTTTACATTTAGATTTTCATTATCAGGATGTTATCAGTGCATCTTAAAAAAAATCAACAAGTCCTCCAACCTAAATGACAAAATATGACTGCTACAAAATACCTCCATGGTGAAGGTTTAGATTTAGGTTTAGGCAATTAAAACTGGTTAATTGTAGTAGAACATCATAATCATCAAAAGACACAAAAGTTCGGCCTAGAGGTACAGCAATGACTATGGACCTTTGTTGCATGTTTTTCCTCATTTTTCTATCCCCTCATTTCCTGTCTTCTGACTTCCAACAGTTAAATAAAGGCATAAAAATACCCAAATAATGATGATGATAATAATAAAAGACAGACGTTGACTGTTGAGGAGGATACACTCTTTATTCACCCATTCACCATGACCACCTCTGTCACGCACATGTCCAAAATCAAACTGTATGATGAAAACTGTTTTATATAGATCTTCTTCTGTCTGGAATCAGCTGCTAGTGAATAATTAATTTATTAAAAAACAACTTTTCTTCAAGAAGCTGCTAAAACGAAGACTGAATTATATGCAGTGGTGAGTTTTTGGCACAAAAGTTTCTGTATTGACTTTCCTTTGGTTGTAACAATTTGTGGTGACACTTTCTATGACGCCCATGTCTATAATACATTATAATCTGCTTATAGCACTGTATAATTATAGTTGTAAGCACTCATGAATATTCTTAATGCTTTATAATGTTAATCTGGCGAGGACAGTCTCAAAAACTAAAGGAGAAAATAGAAAAATCATTCATACGTTACTGAATAAATTAGAAGCTCTTTTTCACACCACATTGTGTTTTTCACTGTGGCTACTAACCAATCATCTGAATCAGTCACACTCCTAAACTGACCAATATGTGCAAAAATGTAACAGCAACAGTAAACTGTAATAGTAACCTGACCCCTGATATTCTTATACAAAGGTACTGTACTGTGCTAAATGGAGGCCAAACTGACTGAAGTCATTATGTCTGATGTCATCACACCCCTACAGGGGCTGAGAGCTGCTTCTAACCCTTCCTAAAATCGGTCCCATACCCCTCACAGTGTACCAACTGGAGCAGAAATTATATTACAAAAAAAAACTTTGAACAGCTGTCATTTGACTACAGTTGTAAAACACCAGAGGAAGCCTCAGAGAAAAGCCTCTGGTGGCTCTGCTCACTCAACCATGCCACATCATGATAGAGCATGTCATAGCCATGATCGTGTGTATTATTTTCTGCAGGTATGTGTGCGGACTACTTTTGAGTGTCCTTGGGGTGAACCAGTGTTTTTATTCTGACGAATACAATATTTAGTTACTTGTATATTATTCATTTTTAGTTGAGTTCTAAAAACATAACATACACGTAAATTTACTATAGTGCTGCAGCTAATGTCAGACAATAAATCAACAAGGGCAAAAGAGCACAAAAATGCATGAATAAATATTATGTGAAATAACAAAAATTTTTACAGTTTTTACATTTGTTTGGTCCTAATCTGTTTTTGAAACCAGCCGAGACTTTGCAACTATGTCACAGATTTACTGGTCAAGTGTGGTACCATCATGAAGGACTCGTGGAGGATTGTGAATCTGCAAACAAAACTAAAAGATGGAAGACCTGCTGTTGGCCCCGAGTGGCTCCAATGTTAATCAGAGCAAATCTGTCTTTTCAAACTTTGAAAATCAACCTGAGAAATACAACAAAATCCAAAACTTAAATCATAAAAAACATGTCGCCTTTGTTCTTGCCCTTATAAACAAAACATTTTCCTGATAACGAAGCTTGACAATATGACTAAAATCAAAACCACAATATATTTTAATGTATGCATTAATATGTATGCAAAATAAATAAAATTGTCAAACTGATGTTCAATAAACCTTGTTACATTACATTATATTTTATTACAGCTAATTTTGCAATTGTAAATCAGAAACTGAGAATAGAAGCTAAAGAAAGAACTATGAAATTAACTAAAAATTAAATACATGTATAATATATGAATACATAAATCATTTACACTATATACAAATGGTTATCTGAAGGGTCTGAAGTGTAAAGAAAAACATACAAGGTTGGAAAGATTACCAGAAGATGACACACTAAAAGTCCTTGGCACTAAAAAGACTGTAACGTTGAAAGATATCTACTTGATTTGACTCATTTGGACGCTGAAGCTTCATATTAGCTTCTGATAAACTTTTAAATACATTTTTGCATGAAAGAAGATAGATAGATATTGATTGCTCCCCATCACTTATGTTGAAAGGTCTTATGAAGGGATCTCTTAACATATTAAGACCGGATGCAACATGTTCTTGTATATTGGCCAGTATGAACAGGAGGAATGATTACAGCGAGCAAAACCTACTTCCATGTCAATTTAGGCACCTGACTGTTGTTTTAGGACAGACTTGAAACATTGTGAACCAATCCTTTAATTTGAAAGCAGAAAAAAGTGAAAAAAATGACAATATGCAAACAATACATCAAGCCATGTACTACCAGACTTATGAACAGTGTACATTTGAAATCAATACCATCTCCTCATAATTACTGCTTGTCAGCTGCTCAGGGCCAAAATGGCTGCTGGAGGGTGTGTTAACACCAGGAAACCCTCTGCTCTCAGATAGAGAGGGTCGTTGGAGTGTGCTAGTGCTGCTTGGGTAGTAGTGAGGTGTTACTCTGGGATGTAGTGTACAGCTGTAGCTCAAGGAGGTGTGTACTTGTGTTCATGTGTGTGTCTGTGCCGATCCCAGTGATCCCTGAGCTTGGCACTGTCTGGGCTGGAGGCTTGAATTGGGTTAGACAGGGGGGTTGTTGTTGTCGGAGTTTATCCCTGGGGTTTGAAAAGCTACTTGCACCTAACCTCTAACCTCCCACCATTGCCTCTGGTTGTGGCACACATAAACAAACACACACACACACACACACACACACACACACACACACACACACACACACACACAGGAATGTACAAACACACACATCCACAGGTATGCACACACACAAACACTAAAGTACTCTGCTGACATCTGCATGCAAAGACATCACAAATGCACAGATAAAACAGGACACAAACATACACACGCAAGTTATTCAAGCCACGCTTGCAGGTCATAGCAGAGAAAAGAAACAGTGTCTGTTTCTTTTCTCTGAAAAGTTGTCCCTAAAGACAAGAGAGAGCTCAGAGATGGAAACAAATAAAATGCTACAAGGAGACATCACAAACATGATTTGAATTCCAAGGGAATTGGAAAATGTTTGAAAGATGGTGAGTGGGTGAACATATGCCTACATGTGTGACGTGTCAATTCTCTTCCTAAATTCATGTTCAGATGTAATTATAGTGACATCGTTCACAGTGATAATAGTATAATGAGAGCACATGCGTGTATGTATAGAAGCATTGAAGCCTTGGGGCACATAGCTGTGTGTATATGCGGTTTTGTGTAATGTGTTTATCATTTGATGTGAAAATGAGAGACACTGCAGTGTTATTGTGTTGTTCTCCTACCTCCCAGTCTCTCTTTATGACTCACTTCAACATGCTCTAATAGCATAGAAGTTGAAAGAACGTAATTTTTCTTTAGCGGGCAGATTTTGAACACAAGTGAAAATAGAGCTGAGTAGAATAGACGATAAATGTACAGGGTTATACATCACTGAGACACAAAACAAACCATCAAACTCATCAAATCAAATCACTGCTTAATGGTTTAGAGAACCAATCAAATAAAAAACAAGGGGAATATGATACCATGAGGTAATATACTGCATATACACAATATATTCTTTTTCTATCAATACCACAGTTCTAAAGATGTCAGTTGCCGCCAAATAATTCTCTCTCCCTTGTTTTGGTCATTTAGTCTGTGAACCAGTCAGTTAACCAGTCAAACCTCCAGCAAGACAGTCAGTCACTTACCACATTAGCAAACAAACAGCCTGACAGTCAGAGAGTGACCAATCCATTCAATCAGTACAGTTACTCAGTCAATCTGCCTGTGACTGTGTATGAATTATGTGCAGTTGAAACTAATAGAAATAATCAGCCAGAGAGAGACAGATGTAGTCAGAGTAAGTTGGTTTAACTGTTTCAGCACCATGGAGAGAGACACATAGAGAAACTGGAGGTGCATTCCAATACCCATACTACCATACCATTCAGTATGCCAGAGAAAGATTTAGTATGTCCCAATACATAGTATGTCAAATGCAGTATGCCAAAAGTACCAGGATGTCCTACTACATCCGGTTGCATTTTGCAGTATGCAAGCCAACTTGTTTTTCTGGTTATTCTTAGCCACAATCCTCTACGCAGCGGATTATATGCCACATCGACTGAGCTGCTGAGAAAGCACAGACCAGTGACAGCCATTGACAGCGCGTTGACAGTGCAATGACGGAAACCAGTGCAACAACAGAAGCTGCAATGACAGATGAGGTAGTATATCCCAATGGTATGCATACTGCATGCAACAGTACGTACTTTGTAAGGGGGCGGTGGGGTTTGAATGTTTCAGCACCATGGAGAGAGATACAAAGTGAGACTGGAGGCTTTTCTCAATACAGAGTTTTCCCAGTTTGTCCTAGCAAGTTTGAATGTGGCAAGTTTAACTCGGATGTCCAGACTCATGAGAAGAGGTACCCTCAATTTGCAATTGTGGCAACTGTATTCTTGCTGACATCACCTGCTCAGCCAGGCTCTGATAATTACACTCAGCAGATACACTTGCTATCCTCATGGTAATTTATATATGTTGGTATAATTAACAGGCAAAATTTAATGTCATGCATTACACTGTTGCTGTTTTCATTTAGGGTATATAAAGTGTGTTATTATCTGTACAGAGCCATAAATAGACAAGACAGCACTATTGTCCAATGCTAACTGTCCAATTAAAAATATGAACCTTATCTTTGCCTTCAAATGAATTAATTTGGCATTAACAAATAGATTTTGACTCTGAGACCTATGTTTGTCATACAAAAGTTATTGTTAATTGTTATATGTTTTAAAAGGGTTTATTTCTCATCAAAATAATATTAATTTGGTGACACAATAAGCTGCAGGATGAAAAATATAACTGCCACCACCACTGGTTGGTGCAAAATGTATGCTGGGATGCTTGTTTACCCCAAGTGTGAGCAGAGCAAGAAAACTTCCAAGTATTTGGACCATACTTGGCTAAATGCTGACTTTGAATTGTGACAGTCCTGGGGCCGAGACTGATCAATCCCATTAGAGTACAAATACAGAGAAGAGCACAGATTGAGAAAGGCCTTGGGTATGAATGTTTCAGAACCATGGAGAGTGACGCACAGGATGGTTGCAGCACCATGAAGAAAGACTGCAGTTTAATGTTTCAGCACCATGGACAGAGACAAACAGAGAGGCTGCCATTTAATATTTCAGCACCATTAAGGGGAAATGGGTAAAAGACATTGTAGCTGAGTTATATATTTAATTTTAGGATCCTCTTAAAGCCAGACTGAACTTGCTCCTTGCACCCAGATGAGGCAATGTAGATGCAAAAAGACCAAAAATAATGGTGCATTTGGTAAACATTTCCAAGCCACATCAGCATACAAGGTCTCTTTCTTCAACCATATATATGTTTTTACCAGTGGTGTAGTGCAGGGTATATGCGAGTATACAGTGTATATCTTCTTATTTTTCAGTCGGCATTACGTGTATCCCTTTCTCCCCCCTTCTCCCTTCTGATGTGCATCATTCAGCAGCATCCTATAATAGCCAAATCATGAGAGACAGTCCAGCAGATGAGTCAATCGGCTAACGATAGCAATGCTACTTCGGTGCTGTTAGCCAGCAGCTCAGCTAACAATAGCCTAGTGCCTGCACCCACTCTGTCCCTCATCCCAGTAGGAGAGGATGCTGCCTCTTCGACTACAACTTCAAATGAAGACGTCAACCACGGTGAGCACTTTTTAATAGCAAGACTTTGTAAATTATGTAAATAACATATTTCAGGGCTCGACATTACCATTTGCCCATTACTGTATGTCATGGGAGAAACAGTCAGTCACACATTGAGGGGGACCAATTTGGCAGCAGGGGGTTTGGGGTGGGGTGTCTGACTCTGAAATAGGCTACGGACAGTCCAGGCAAATAGCCACAGATATACAGCCACACAGTGTATCTTATATTCATGCATTAGGCATTTGTAGGACCAGTGGTATTTGCAAACCGCCCCTTGATAAATGATGTTAATTTTATAATGATGGCACACTCTGGCCTACACTATTTGTTGCAGATCAGCTGTTCCAAGAGACGGTTTACAAAAGAAACTACTGGCCCATAGACTACTTGCAGGGTGAGAGAATAGTTGTCCACTTTTCATGTGTGGATGGATTAAGGAAAAAGGACTAGTTCACTCAAAAGGCATCGTTATGTAGTTGTCTCACCCTATACTGATTGCAAAATATGCACCTCCTTTGTGGTTTATGTTAATTTCATAATGAGCTCTACTCCCTGAAGTCAAGCAACAGAAGTTAAGTGAAAAGGTGCAAATACCATTGGTCCATTTATGAGTGAACTAAACATGTAAGGGTAGTCTTACATGTCATGGTTTATAGCACAGGACCTTTATCCTTTGCTGTATGGGCCACATTATAAAAAAGTTTGGAGCATAAATTAAGAGTATACCCACTTACCCAGGCACCATTACACCACTGGTTTTTACCATGGGTTTTCGAACTTGGTAGCTTGAAGGCACAGAGATCTGATATGGTCCCCACTTTCAACTTTCTACCTCCAACCATAAACAAATGTAGCATGAGTCACCCAGGAGTCAGGCACCCTGCTAGTAAATCAGCCACTCAGGCTGTCATTCTCTTGGTTCCCACTGGCCATAAAATCATACATCACCGTCATAGTTACTTTACTGTTTCCGCCTCTATTTCCTCTCATGAGTCTTTCACTGCCTCTGTCCGTGGATGAAATATTGTATTAAAAGGCTGAAAGGTGAAAATACCTAATATTTCCTGTATAGAAAAGGTTTAAGAATACTTCTCTTTTTATGTAACATTAGAGTAACATGCCCCTTGAAATAACAACTGGACCAATACGACTTTTTATTTTTTATTTTTCATATGTTCATGGAGCTTTTTCTTAACTTTTTTGAGTATGTGATGGAAACCTTATGAAACTCATGCTTCCCTCTGTCAATTTCTTTAACTTTGTTTGTGTGTTAATGAAAAAAACAAAGTCCTTCAAAACCAATGCTGGAATAAAGACAAAAATCGAGGGAAACCTTGAAAATACACTGAATTCAAGCTCCCAGCAAATGAATTTTTGACTACTAGTTTTCTCACCGTGTGGACATTTTCTTCTATTTTTTTTTCTTTATCTTCTCTCCTCTCTCTGTGCTTCCCATCAAATTATCAGCAAGTATACTCTATTACAGACCCCACCTGATATAATTACAATACTCTCTTGCATGTCCCTCTTTTTCTATTTCCATCATCCTCTATGTCTCCCTCTCTGTCTCACTGCATCTCTCGTTCTGATTATCTTCTCTCCCTCTCTCACTTTCTGGCTCACAAATCTTGAAAATTGAGATCTGAAGGATGGTGCAGCGGGGAACCTTGATACAAGGCTACCACTCTCAGTCAAATGAAGACACTCCTTTGGCACAGAGAGGTGGGAGAACAGACTATCCACATCTCTCTGTCAGAGAGACTTTGGTGTCAGAGTGAGTGGGTCCTCCACTCGCTTTGCACGTCTTCAAGTATTTCCATTTTATTGAAGCAGTAATACTGACGAGACCTGTAGTGTGGTAGTATCTGAAAAGGTAGGTATATTTATATTCAGGCTCTTAAGCGCGTGCTTTATTGCAGGATATAAACTGACGTACTGTTCTGCAGTTTTAGTAAAATGCTTCCTGTCAGGAAACTCTGGAAACAGAGAAAAAAAAAATCTAAATGTGGACTCGATTTGAATTTACATTTTGATTCCTTTTGATTATCCACAGTTGAGTCAGTTCTCCACATGGCTCGGGATAATTTCATGCATTTCCATCTTGCTCAGCACCTCCGTCTTAAAGTGCAGTCCTCACATGCACTGAGGTCCAGCCGTACACTTTCAGCTGCAGCTGACTGCATAAGCTTCTGCCTGTACATAGAAATAGAAACTGTTAGGAGAGACTGTAGTGAGAACAAATCACAAGAAACAACCTAAAAACTCAGGTTTATGTGTTAGGAGATTGATGTTGACATTTTGTATCCAAGAAAACCTCCAATGAATTGTTGAATAAAGCTGGTATTCAGATGTTTCCTCATAAGGTTTTAATTGGTTTGAACATTTGATAAGAACCATGTTTCACAAAGTTGTTTGTCTTTGTGTAATCTCGCCACATGCCAACAAATTGTCTCTTACTTCTAAATGTGTAGTTCATGTAAATTAATGCCTGTTGTTTGTGTTACTAAACTGAACCTATTAAATGTATAACTTAGTATAACTGGACACCTCTGATGCAAGTTCTTTTAACTGTCTGTAACATGAAATTAATGGACACATGCCAACCAATCACAGCAAATTTCTTCTGTGAATATGGTATAATAGAGTTGCAAAGTGGACAGAGTCATATCAGACGTCCAGGAGTCCAGAAATAAAAGTCCTGTTAATTTTCTCCATACAGCTGGAACACTTCAAGGACAGGATAGACACGAAACTCCCATGAGTCATGAATCATCAGGACAAAAGAGCAAGAGAAATGAGCAACTGTGTTGGAAAATATCTGTTTCTTTGATAAAAAGCCAAAGGTACAAGCCTGTGGACATGAAAACCTAAGGAGAGACATTATGTAGGACTCACAAGGTGTGTTTCAGTAAAATATATCCGAGAACTTAAATATATGATGCTGAAGCTAAAGACTGCACTATGTAGAGACCTGATTAAACATATGACAGTTTAAATCCATTGATATTCAGATTCTGGGTCCATTCTGGATGAATTCAGCAGCTATGATGCACTGTTTTATTCCCAACTGCAACAATGAAGTATTCTGGATTTGCTAAAGTGCTGATTTACGCCTCTTTTTGGTTGCTTCTCTGAAGCAACAGTGGCTAAGGCTCATGGGTATTGTAGTAAATTGTTGCCCTAGCAAGTTGACAGTTGAGTCCACAGCCATGCTAGTGGCTCTGAGAGGCTGTACTTCATGCATCAGCATGTTAACATGCTCACAGTGACAATGCTAACATTCTGAGGAAGGTGTTTTTTACCATGTTCAATCTCTTATGTAAGTATATTTACTTAATTAGCAGTAAACACAAAATACAGCTGAGGTTGATAGGAATGACATCCATTTTGCTCATAAAACAAAGTATTGGAAAAATTAAAATTGTGACCTAATGATGGCGCTAGATGGAAAGTGAGGTTTTAAAGTTATTAAGATGTTTTCAGACTGAAAGTTAAGCAAATTTTCCCCTTTGTGTCATTTGAGCAAACTTGACTGTTGGAACACTGCAGTCTGTGTTCATTGGCCCCAAATAGTCAAAGTACTGACTGTTTTTTGCTGTCTTACAACTAGGCTAGATACAGACACACAGACTGAATGTGTGCAGTCTGTCTGGCTCTATATTTTTGTTCCTGCAGTGTTGTGCGATTGTGTAAGGGAAATGGCTGAATAAAAAATATCATTGACTTATTGATTTATGTGCATTTAGGTGTGACTTCTTTTGTTGAAGGAAAATAAGTGGGACTATGGTCTACTGAGGCTGTCACATTCATTTAGAGTAAATAAGTAACATTTTTTTTCATTTTAATGGGATGCGTTTACTGTACAGAACCATATAAATATTTATACTTTTCAAACCAGGACCTGAAAAAATCTGAAAGATGCTGAGATTCTACATTTCATATTGCTTACTACACTACGTTTAACAACAGCGTTTTTAAAGAATATCATGCCACTCAAATCATAATATACCTCAGGGTTACTCAGTACATGTAGCCTCCTTGCTGTCATCTAGTTTTGCTTTATGTTTGGCAGTCTTGTGACAATTTGCTTTCCAGATCAGTTAGAAGTCATCTAGCTCACATTAAGAAAAACAATGAACAAAACCTTGTTGAGGGAATGACAATAAGACTGTAACGATTCTGGATAGTTTAATATTGTCTAAATGTGAGAGTCTGGACTTGGTTTGTATGGAGGACTAAATCTGATTTGTAGGGAAACACATTAATCAATGAAGAAATAAAAACAGGCCAGGCTTAAGTGAGATGGCATTATTGGTTTAGGCATGTTTACTCTTGGATGGTTACGATCTAGGCAATTAGTTGCTGAATGTAGGCCACCCCAAGGTGGTCCTCAGTAAAATATGTTTATATTCTCCTAATTGGCGTTGCCAAGCATGTTTTTCAAGAAAATATTATTTGCTTCCTGGATAGTCTTTTTTTTTACACCAGAGACCATGGTTCACATCCTGCATCCCATGTGTTGTTGGGTTTAGACTACTAAATACTTGGTTAAAGGATAGTTTCGCAATTTTTCAAGTCTGTCTTAAAACAACAGTCAGGTGCCCAAATGAACACTGAATGAGGTTTTCCTCACTGTAATCATTCCTCCTGTTCATACTGGCTATTAAAAGATCCCCTTCAGATGTGCTGTCAATGTAAATGATGGAGGACAAAATACACAGTGTGTAAGTCATTTATAAGCTTATATGAAGCTTCAGCAGTCTGAGTTAGTCATATCAAGCAGATATCTGACACATTTACAGTCTTTTTAGCATCAAATTCCCTCTTTGTGTTTCCTCGGACAGTGTTTCCCTGTTGAGCTGCAGTGGAAGTATAGTAACAAAAAGAAAGACTTTGGCACTAAAAAGACTGAAATGTTGAAAGATATCTACTTGATTTGAGATGCTGAAGCTTCATATTAGCTTCAGATAAACTTTTACATTTTTGCACAGAAGGAGGACTGTGGATTTTGTCCTCCATCACTTACATTGTAAGTGCATTATGAAGGGATCTTCTAATGGTCAGTATGAACAGGAGGAATGATTACAGCAAGAAAAACACGTTTCAATATTCATTTGGGCTCTGGACTGTTGTTTAAAGACAGACTTGAAAAACTGTGACCCTGTCCTTTAAGGTTCAGGTAAGATCACGGTTTTCATTAAATACTAAGAAACATGTCTCATCTCAGTCATCAAGTCTTGACAAATGAATGTTGAGCATTTTGCAGGTATAGATAGACCACGACAGCCATTCTACAGCCATTCGAGCTGTTCTGTAAGGTTGTGTTGCTCATTGTAAAGAACACCAAACTATTAGATAGATAAACCAAAGTATTGGACAAATTGAATCTAAGAAAAAATATATTTTGCTCATTTTGTGCCTTTCCCAGCTGGATTCAAACTGAAGATTGTGGTTCATGGTTGTTGCCTCAATCCTTAAGAAACAGCAAAAAACCCCACAAATTCAAATACTGACACGGTGACGGCACTAGATGAAAAGTCAGGTTCACAAAGTTCACAAAGACCATGGATGTCTGCACCAATCCGCATGGTAATCCATCCAACAGATGTCGAGACATTTCACTCACTGAATCAAAAATGTCAACCTGCAGGTGTCACAAGAGAAAAAGTCAGGATATCATCAAAGTCATTAGGATTTCTTCTCTGGACACCATGGATATCAACAAGGTTTATGGCAGCCCATCCGAGTTGTTGTTCACTAAAAAACAAAACTGTCAACCTCATGGTGGCTCTACATGAAAAGTAAGAGGATCACCAATGACGATGGGATTCATCCACTGGGGACTGTAAATGTCTGTACAAAATTGTGTGGCAATCCATCCAATAATTGATGACATATTTCAGTCTAGACCAAAGAGGTGGACTGGCCATTCATACAGCCACGCCATGAAAAAATGTAATCCACGTGGCATTATGTTTATTAAAAAACATGCTTGCTAATGTAAATTAGATACATCTGAACTCAATTTCAAGGAGCCAGGGTCAACTCAGATCTTTTATTCTGATGCTTTTAGATGTATACTTGTTTTTATTTGTAATGTGAGATGAAGTGCCCCATACAATATGATGCTTCCTTGAAACTGAGCCAAAAAATAAAATGTTATGTTTCAAGAATGAATGGAAGTGAAAGAGTTTTTTTTATTTTTTTATTTTTTATCATCATACTGAGGATAATATCTCCCCACTGAGAATTAATCTTGCTGTCAGTGTTTTAAAAGTTGCTGTATTTCAATGAATATCAGTCCAGGAACAAAATATAATGGATATGTTAAGTGAGTTGGTTTTTTTTTTGTCTTTCTTTTTGTCCTTATCTTTGTATTCAACATCCAGATGGTCTTATAAGAATGCATCACAACAGTTGGAATTTAGCAAACACAACAGCAAGGACCGGCGTCAGTCTGGGGTCGGCTAATGTACAAAGTATGCATGGTCAGGTACACACATCATGCAGCATGTGTGTGGTCTCATGGCCTCAGCAGAGCTCTTTGTCTGCTTCTTTCAGCACAGTCAGGAAGCGTTTTGCCCTCCTCAGCCGAGGGGTTGACTGCATAATTCAGCCGGAGCGATGGGGACTCCCACGATGATTGAACATAATGACGTGTGAACCCATTAAGCAGCTAATCAGAAACAGCAATGAAACTGCTGATGATGAAGGTGATGCCAGTGAGAACTTCATCGCAATCACCCCCCCACCCCCCACCCCCCCCCCCACCACCCCCCTTCCAAAAAAAAAAAAAAAAAGCTAATTCTGCTCCCCAAGGAGGGTAATTGAATTTGAAAAGGAAGGGGGTGAAGGGATCCTGCTGCAGTGTGTTCTGTACCGTATGTGGCTGCTGCTCACACAACTGAAAATGCCGACATGAATGCGGGAAGGTGTTTATGAATAATGCAGCCGTATCTGAGGAATAAATCTGAAGCCTCTGAACTTGTTGAGCTGTTTTAGTGTCATGTCCACTCCTATCTTTATTATTCACTCATGTGAAAGAGTTGCTGTTACTGCTGATCCAATTTAATCAGACACACACCGAAATAAGGTCATTTGGCAGTTCATGGTGCACTGCAAAAATCTCATCCTATAAACAAGAACATGTTTAAAATTTAAAAGAACTATGCTGGTATCACACAAAAACATCTGCCAGTGGGGTAAGCAAGAATGACTTGATTGGATTTTTTGAAACTTGCACAACAATTAGGCAAGTTAAAGATATTAGCTATGAAATTTAATTCATCAGACATTAATTCTTGGGACACAAAGGGCCAGATGACGCATTCTGCCCTAAACACATATGCTGTACATCAACCAGAGACAACAGCCATTTTTTGTGTTTTTTGAGGGTGCGTCACTCTCTGCACTGCATATGCATTTAAGGGAGGATTGCGCATATAACAGGAGGAGACATGTTAGAGGTTGATTATGCATTCAGCTGCCATTACTGAAGTCACGCAATTGTGTTTGGGAAAAGAACCGTGCATTAAATAATGGCTAGTATACAGCTAAAACCCAATTATTTGTAATAAGCATGCATGAAGTCAGTTATTATTAATGAGCATAATATCAGATTTTAAAATAACGTAAACAAAGGGTAGATGGCGAGTTTTGGTTTGTGTTAATCAAACATGAATTTGTACTCGAGCATCAATAAACTGCAGTAATCACTGGAGGCTAAACTAACAAAGCAAACTTTTGTTAAAACATTTAGGCCAAAGTGTATCTATCAACACCGTCTCCACCTCCACCTGCTTCACTCTGAGGTGCTACTGCTCCAGCTCTCTCTCTCTCCACCGGTTGCAGTGCCTTGTGTATATTTTTTAAGTGTTTGATTTGTCTTATTATATCATCCTCAATTTCCATTAATTGCCTCCTGGGCGGAGCTGAACCACAGTCAAACATTTTGCAATCAAAGATCCCCTTTTTTTTTTCTTCTGAGGTTGGTTATCTCATAGAAATCCCACTGCTGACAGCGTCTATGAGCTCTCTTTCACTTTCAGTGTGTGTCTTGGAAAGCTGTCTCTGGTGCAGTCCAGGAGCTGACTGTATAATGAGCTATTTGTCTTATAAAGTAAATCAGGTGCTGAATACACACAGGTTGCGGCCTCAAACTCAATTTAAACCGTTGCATACATTTTTGCACTATTTTCTCAGTAAATCTAGCCCAAAGTCTTCTCACACTACCCCCACACCCCCTTTGTCACACAAAAAATAAGTGAAATCCTGCTACTATAGTTTGTTTCCATAGCCTTTGGAGCCAGCAGAAGCTTCCTGAAGCTGACCAATCAGAACAGAGTGGGCCCATTGGGAGGCGGGGCCTTAAAGAGACAGGAGCTGTCTGTTTCAGACAGAGGCTGAACTGAGAGGCTGCATAAAGGGCCAGTATAAGAAAAAATAAGGAGTTTTTTGAACTGTAAAGCATGCAAAGATATTCCAGCAGTGTTTCCCCTATAATAGTGCAGGCCACGCGGGCCCCCAGGCCAACAAGAACCCCTGCCAGGCCAAAAAATTGTTTTTTAAATGTCAAAAACAATGCCAAGTATCCATTCATTCGGAAATCAATAGGGTTTGGGAGCCTCTGTGCAGCGCTGTTTTGAAACACGAGTCTGTGTCGTTGCCTGGAAAACTCCAAGTAGCGTAACTCCTTTTAAGAAATAGGGCAGAGTGTAAGCGAGTGAGTGGTTAAGCGAGAGAGTGAGTGTCAGAAAAGCGGAGGAAAAGGTTAGCAGTAAGTTGTCAATATGGCAGTAAATGTACAGTACAGACTACAGTGTGTCAGTTAATAAATGCTGCAGCTTGAAAAGACCATGAAAAGTCACGGCTGTTGTCTCCCCAACAGCGTGAAGGGGTTAGCTCCAAAAAGTTAGCTTAACTTGACGACGCTAAACAGAGAAATAGAGAACAGAGAAATGTGTGGCTGTTAATCAAGGCCAAACCACTCAACCTAGGGGAAACACTGTTCCAGTATAAAAAATGTAGACCTGGAAATGTGCATGATACGTCCCCTTTAAGTATACAGTTTTAGCAATGAGGACTGTTGCTTTCTTTTAAATATATATATATATATATATATATATATACATATATATATATATATATAATATAATAAAAAGAGAAACTGACGCTGTTGTTTCTGTCTCAATAGCTTTACGATTGGTCTGATTATTAAAACAAGCCATCTAGTTTTCTCTTCACAGATCAAATCACCACAAGTTACCTCGAAACAGCTTAATAAGCTAACACTAAAATGAAGACTTTTTGAGCAGCCACTACTTTCCTTGGAGAATCTGCAACACATAAACTATAGCGAACCATCTCACACAGTTCCTTTCTCTTTCTCTCTTTCTCCAGAGCCAGTGTAGGCATGGAGAATGACAGCAGATGAGATCTCCGGTCGTCTCTCTCGTGGGAACATGGCTGCCAACAGCTGATCTGTCGCATTCTTCATCATGATCTCCGTGGCTGGCGCGTCGCACACTTCGCCCACAACAAATTCACTTCTCCTTCATCTGTCTGTCTTTGTGTGTTTCATGATTTCTCCCATTTTCTTCTCTTCATCTGCCAACTTTTCTGTCCGCCTCCATCAGTTTGATTCGGTCTGTACTCCTATGAAGTCGCAAAGATGTCTGAGTGTTATTTCTTAAAAAAAAAAGATAAAAATTAAATATGTTCCTTTGTTTTCCCCGATATTCTTCTGATGTGACATGAGTGTACATTCTCTGCTATTGGCCAGGTGTTGAGCATCACTGCAGAGATTTAAACCATCTCTCCTAAATACCATCCAACCAGCCGGCAACTCAGCACCTTCTTCAACTCCCTAAAAGCATCATTAGAATCACACTTGTCTTCATTTGCCGAGGACACCAGACATACCGGGCATTTATCTTTATAAAGTTGCTTATTTGTATAGATGAAGCCGAAGTACAGGTCACATTTTTTAACTCTGTGTTTGCTCACTTTTGGCTCAGCCACCTAAAATCAGGATACTGCTTCATTCCAGACATCAAAAAACATCATTTTCTCACATTGTTTGATAGAATGAGAAGACAGAATTTTTTCTTGAAGGAACTTATTAAACCTTTTGAAAATCCTCTTTAGTCTCACTGATGACAATATTTAATAATCTTAAGCAGTCATTTATTCATGGAAAATAAGCAGGGCATCATTGTGATTCCAGGATTTCCCCCAAGCAGTTTTACAAGTTTTTAATTTGCCAAGACACAATGGAATGAGCTCGTTTATTGCGTCTTTTCATCATTTTCATTTTTTATAATCATGCCAGTTAAGCATTCATCATCATAACAGAAATCGCTTTCAGCTTCTTCACACCAGCAAAAATTGCTTCACAGTCCAGCTCTGTTCCTGGGAGTTTGACAGGTATGTTCTTTCTCCTTACAGCAATGACAAAATCATTGATTTTTGGCCACTTGGGGACAGAAAAACTTAACCTGATAAATTAAAAGGTTGATATAGTGAATGTGTTAACAGACAACTGCCTATTTACACATCCAGCTGATATTATCATTTGTCTGGAGTTGTGTTTCTGTCTACATGATGAATTCAAGTCAAATATTCATTCTCCTTTTTAGTCCTGGTTTGGTCTTCACCTACTCCTCAAGCCAATGGCTCTTTTTCTGCTCAAAGTTTCACGTTCTTCATCACCTAGTTGCTAACGTTGACCTTTTGCTGTTTGGTGCTGGATAGGTCACGCACAGTGGGTTCATCAGAGCTTGTTTTCTAAAAACAGCTACCCGCAGCTGCTGGAAACAAGCAGGAAATGACTTTGAGTCTGACTAAAAGTAAAAACAGGACATAGTCCTCTGTAAATTTCTCTTTGAATGCAATATTTACATCAATAATTCATAAATAAAACTTGTTGAAAGGTAGTGTTTTTAGCCATTGCAGATAGAAACCTGCATGTAAACTATGTCAGCCCATAAAAGAGCTGATGAATTAATAAGATCACATTTTTATTTACAAATAAAAATCTCACATTCTTTTAGCTTGAAAAATTTAAAAAATACTCTATTTTTTTAGGTCATTTATAAAACATGTTGCCTTGATGCAGAATTTGCTCATAAAGAGCCACTTTACTGTGCAGCCCACTGTGTAAGATTAGTCACGTCTTTTTATATGGAAATTACCTCCATGTGTAATTTCTTTAAGTGCGGTTTGTGCTTTCTGTGACATACAAACATATATTCCCCCCTATAGCGTCTTTATGTCCAAGTCTGCATCAAAACGAGGAGTTTCTATGCCAGTGAAAACATTACATGCATGCATAATTTAGATGAGTGTAGCTTTGTCTCCATACTGAAGCTGCATAGTTGCCGTTTGGTACAAAGCGCTGTTTATCCATATCTGTTTCACCAACAGCCCGCTTTAACTTGCCAAGTACATCCTGACAGGGAAGAGGAATTAACAAGTGACGTTTCACAGTTATTGTAACAGGCAACAAGCACAAACAAGAGTGAGATAGGCTCCATCTGAACACAGAAGACACAGAGGAAATTAATTCTTTATAAGAGTAGTATTAACTGTTCATTTGGTTCATATCATTTGGAGTCTGACTGCTATAACATTTTACATGATTTTACAACAATATATTGGATGATGATCTGATCCATGCATGCTAAATCATTATTTTGCACACAGATGGAACTATATATCTTAAAACACTAGGATAATGTTAATATTTTTCATTCTCTCTTTACATCAGGATCAAGTGATTAAATAAGAAAAAAATGAAGATGTGTCTAATATTTTTTTTATTATTAAAAATAAAAAAAAAAGGTCTTTGGGGGAAATATCGGAAATGTTGTCACAGCTGACTGGAGGGGTGTGTCGGTGTCTGTGTTTGATTGACAGTAGCTGGCAGGCTGAACTCCAGTGGCACTGGCAGGCAACAATAAAACAAAGTTGCACTGTAGCTACAAGTCACGGACCAAACCAGCATCTAAACAGACTAAAGTGACTTTTTGCAGGTATGCTTACATGCTGTTTAATGTGCTGCAGCTGAGCAGCTAATTAGCTACATAATTAGCTAATTAGCGGTGCACTTTCCCCGGTGAATGTTTGATGGCTCGTTCAACAAGCGAAGGTGCAGGACAAGACGTGTGTTCATGTTTGTAAGTTAGATAAGAAGGAGACTTCAGCGGGAAAGCTAATGTGGGTTGTTGTTTAGAGTCTGTGGCTCTTGTGTTGTGTAGCAGGATGCAATCAGGCTCAGTGTGACCGTCTGCTCTGACTATGACAGAAAAATGACATTATTGCTTTCTGTAAAGAGTTGATTGGCTGTATGGAAATAAGTACTTTAGCTATGGAGACTAACTAACTATAACTAACAGTATTCAGCTGAATTAATGCAAAACTAAGGGGGTGCCATCATGAAAAAAACGAATACGACATATACATTCTCCCGTTTCTCCCTTTTTTCTCAGAGGAGAATAAATTACATGTGATTTATAGAACAGACATTATGGAGCAGAAAACAATGCAATTTAACTTCACCTAGATTTTACAGTAAGTGTTGGCTTTTGATGTGTCATCAGCTGCTGCATCTCCACTATGAACTGAAAGTCCTCTTCAGCTTATAAAAGCCCAGAGAAATGATAGTGTTGGTCATTTTTTCAAACACTTTAGATAATTTATCTCTACATTTTCTTGCCTTGTGACAAGATGGAAGTCTGTAGTGTGATGCGGTTATACTGCTGCAAGGGAAGAGGCATTGTGCTTGAAAGGCTGGGCATAAACCCCTGCCCTGTTTACAGCTTTACTTCTAACCATCTTTCCCTAACTTTAGTACTTTTAGTTTCCTAAACTTAAGCAGACCTTAACTATAGAGGTGGCAGATCATAAAGCCCTCATACATTTACATATAAGTCGTATTGGGACATTCACACAAAGTCCTTATTGGAACTGGTGGAGATCATGTCCTGCTGCAGGACGTTGAAATTGCTTCATTTGGTGGGAGCAGATCAAAGTTTCAGGGCTCCTCAGAGTGTGAACTCTTTCTTAGAGTCAAGAAACTTATTGGTAAGTCAGTTTTACTAATGTAACATAAGAATCAGTCCAGCAAGACAAGAGTCATTCCAAACTCATTTGGCTTTGTACACATGAATTATGATCCGCTGCCTGATTTTAAGCCATTAGATTATTTCATTAAGTCAGTGAAACATAAAATTCCAATTAGGATGAAGTCTGTGTGTCACTGCCAAATGTAAAAATGTAGAACTGGGGTGATTAGCTTACTAATTTACACTTTCACTGGCATTAATTTTGCATTGATGTGTGTTGGATTTGGCCAGCGCTGCTGCTGCATTGTCTCTGCTGAGTCAAGACTTTGATTCAATTCCACTATAAATAAATAAACGATGTGGAAGTGTGGGGTCAGTTGTAACACAAATAGGACTGCAATATTAAACTTTCTCAAACCCACATTGTTCAGCTCTGTACTAGTTTAAATAAAATACATGTATCTACATTTAATAACAGTTTATCCAGATGATCTAAACTGATTTATTGGAAAGTAAAACAGAAAGTAAGCTCATCCAAAATGTCACACTTATGGTAAGTGTAGGTCAAATTTGAACCAAGAGTTTGGTCTGGATGGATGTTTACAACAGACAGTTTGAACAATCATTTTACTGTTGGTCTTTGTTTGCTCTTCCAAAATAGTTTGACTAACCTGGAGGTTTGTTTACAACTTCTCCGACTGCCTGTTTGTTGCCCATCTAACTTTTTTAGTGCTGTTGCCATATTCCCAGATTTCAGCAATTAACTTTGTGAATACAATGTTGTTATTACTCATCAAAATTATGGCCCAAACTTTGAAAATAAGATTATTTATTGAATGTGTTTTTGTTCAGTAAAAACTGAATATTTTAGCTTGAACTAAAAACTGTGGTTGGATGTGCCACTATTTCCGAAAATCATCATATAACATTTTTGAATAATAATAAAGTTTGATCAAGTTTGAGCACCAAGAACAGTCTTTTTTTTAACAAAGTCTTAGTTGGCTGAGGAAGGAAATTCAGTTTTCACTAATTTATGGGTTCAGATTTAAAATGTGTTAACTGATTCTCACACTTTACAATATCAGAGAAAAACATTAACTAGCTAATCACATCATTCATGAGAGGATGTAGGCTACATTAGCATGCAGCCTGGTAAAAAGGGATGAAATATGTACCGCAAATACAGTATTTATATTGATAATCAGTGAAAAATGTGTGGCTTTTCCTTCTTCAATCAGGGATGAGCATGAGGGTGCTAAGTGACATCATAGGTAGATAATAGTGTTAATAGCTGGGCTGATACTCACCAGTACACACTTTTTCTAGATTTTTTGGCGTACCATGACTTTTCCTTGCACACTGGCACTTCTCACATTCTGCCAGTACTGACTGATGAAGTTACACCACTGGTCGGTTGGATGCCACCTGACTGATATGTTTTTTTTTAATCTAGCTAGGCGGTAAAATGGAGAGAAAATACAAATTGGGTACATTAAAACACAAGAAGCGAAAGAGTAAGAAAAGTCACATCTGCAATTGCAACCTGTGCTCCTCTTACATCTTACTTCTCATCTTGCTCATCCTTTCAACACAACTGCAATGATGATGACACAGATAATCAAGCTAACGTTACCGCTAGCACAACTAGCCTGAAAGTGGCTAACGATGAGGCTAGCATTGATCAAAGCACAACCTCCAAACACCTTGCCATGAAAAGCACATATTTTGTTCTATGGATGATGGTGGAATACACCAGTGGACCACACTACAGCAGGCTGAGCAGGGACAACAACTGGTGAGTGAAAGATCCATAATTAGTCTTTATTAATAATGAGTTTTAGTTATGAAGAAATGTAGACTGTCTGCTTTGTATTTGAATAGACCTTGTAGTGTTGTAGACTGTCATGTCTATTTTATGTTTATGTTATTCCCGTGTGAAAGACATGGTACTGAGACAGTGCACCTGGCCTGTCGCTGTCCACCAGAGGTGGTGCTGAACTGTTGGTCAATCAATGCACTGATTGATTGACAGCACTGAGAGCTGTCCTCGGTGCTGAAACATTTGAATGCAACTGGCAACCTGTTTCTTTTTTTGTTCCACAGAACAAGCTTGTCTGACAAAGTGGCTCACTGTATGTTTTCATAGACATAGGCTTGCTTGGCTCAATAAGTGACAATTTGTGTTTATTAATAGGATCAGATATATCAGCTTTTTTACGGTTGTGAATTTAGGGCCCCTCGAGAATGCTCTGCCCCCTCTGTGCTGAGAGTTTAGCTCCGCCTCTGCATGGTATCTTTTATTCACTGTGGAAATTCAGAATGTAATACTTTATGATTTGCTGTTACCGATTGCTGCCAACATGTGAATAAGTGCTGGAGTACTGGCACTTATGTTTTTTTCCACTTTAAGCACTGGTTTAGTTATTGGAAAAGGTCACTGGTAATGATCCCCTGCCTTCAACCATAAACTGTGACCTGACAAGCACTAAGTCTTTGGTGGCAAACCCATAGCGGATAATCAGCGGCCGGCAGAGACTCCAGCTGTTAATATCGACGCCTGCTTAAGGAAGCATGTCTTTATAATTGCATGTGCTGCTCAGATGCGCTGTTTGGTGCACAAAACCAAAAAAAAACAAAAAAAAACAAAAACAAATTGATAAATGTGTCTCAACAGTGAAAAGAATGGAGCCTAGAGCTGATTTTTTAAAAACAAAGGCCAGATTATTTTCATAACAAGTATTGATCACTTTTGTGCTATACCTCTCTCAGCAAAACAGGCAGTCAGTGTGGGTGTACTGTATGTGTGATAGTGTGTGTGTGTGTTTGTAGTCATTAGACATTGTAGACATTTTTGCACTTTAAGCATTTGTGTATCCCTGCATGTGCAGTTATGCATATATTGTATGTCTATATTTAAGGATGACAAAAACAAAACAACACAGATATATTAGTATTGACATATTTCTTCGCAGATGTAGGAAAGAAAATTGCATCACAGAAACACCAAAGTTTGAAGTAATTACATACATAGTTTAACCACCAGAGAGCACTGACAAGATCATTTTTCAACATTAAAATGTCCCACTCAGTATACATGTTGGTTACAATTCTTTAATAAAGATCCTCATCAAAAGATTGTTAAAGAACAAATATTAATACATTGTTATCTGATCATTATATCTCAAAATCCAGTATTGGTCAGGCTCTTACAAGAATGGTAAAAATAATGTTATTGTACATTTAAATAACCACCTTATATAGCCTTTTAGACATTAAAATAAAATAAAATGTGTAAAAAGTGTTTTACATGGCAGTGAAAGCACAAGAAATAAAATGCAATAAAACATAACTGAACGTAAGAAGATTCATTTGTTGATTTGGTATTATTTCTTTAATTTCAGTTTACACTTTTAACATAAAATTTCACACAACATAAACTGCACTCTTTACAAAACAGAGAGAGAGAGAGACAGAAGAAGAAGAAGAATAAAATGAGGCAGTAAAACAATGTAAAATATTGATCAAAATAAAATGAGAAATACTTAAAAAAATCAAATAAATATACAAAAGACTTATGAATGCAAGTCTATAAAGGAATTTTATGTAGTGTAAGTGTGTGTGTGTGTGTGTGTGTGTGTGTGTATACGTGGCTGCTGTGTGTCTGAGTCTGTGCCAGGGCCTTTAAGTGTCCGTGTGTTTTCTTTACGTGCATGAGCGCGTGCGTCTTTAAATATTCTAATCGATGTTTACGACCCCTGGCGAGAGGAGGGCTGTCAGTGTGCCAGCTTCACTGCAGCTGGGGACACTGCCGCCCCCCCCCCCCAACACACACACACACACATATACACACACACACACCATCACTACCTTTCCTCTCTCACTCCACTAATTGTCTTTGCTTTCTCCCTCAGCAACCGTCGCTCCTCTCACAGGTTTCTTTAACCTCTAAACACCCTGATTCTTTCCCCTGTTCTCCGTTGTGTATTGCTCCTCTCTCATCTCTCATCCTTTTCTTTTCCTCTGCATCCCTTTCTCTCTTTCTCTCTCTCTCTCTTTCATAAGTGTTTGTGTCTATCTCTCTCTCTCTCTCTCTCTCTCTTTTGGTTTTCAAATCATGATCCCCCCCTCTGCTGCTGCAAGGAAAACTCCACCTACTCAGCGCTGTTAATGTAGTCACTGACAGTGCGAGCCGCTCTCTCTCTCTCCCCCCTCTCTCTCTCTTTCGGTCTGTGCCTCTCTCACTCACTCTCTCTCTCCCGGGCATCTACCCCCCCAACCTTCCTCCTCCTCTCCTCTCACATCGCTCTCCGACTCTCCACTTGCGCTCACAGCCTCTTGCCTGCCCGACACTCTCTGCTCTCCCCACCTATCTTTCTCTATTGCGCACACACACACACACACACATTTACACACATGCATGCATGCATACACACTCCCTTCTCTCGCTGTCTCCCCTCTTTCTCTCAGTCACATTCGGTCCTGTGCAGACTTGAGGAGCCCGGAGAGGAGATGATGCTGGTGGTGATATTGTTGGAGCTTTAGTGGTGATTTTTCTTTTCCTTCTTTGAAAAAAGAAAACTAGACTGAGAGCAATGTTGATGCAACAGCACCTCTTCTCTCTGTGCTGCGTTGATCTGCTTGCCTCCTGCCTAGAATCAGCCCATTTTGGGGGGATTTAAGCGACAGAGAGTGTGCTGCGCCGGCTGTGCGCTCTGCGGTTCTGGTGCGCTGGATCTCCTTCTTCTCCTCCTCTTTATCTCTTCACTGAAGGATGCTCAGTTCTTTCCACGATCAGGAATATTACTACTACAACTATCAATACTCTTGCTGCTGCTGTCCACTTCTCTGCCCTGGCCAGATCGTAGTCTGAGGAGCCCTGGTCCCCAAAAGGGAAGAAGAGGCATGTTACAGGCACCCGTGTTGCACATGGAAATGAGCCGTCTGCTGCTGGTTCTGCTTGACTCAAGCCTCTAAACCAGACTTGAGATTATCTAAAAATCACAGAAAGGCTCTGAAGAAATTGGGAATCCTAAGAGTTCCTTTCTGAGCCGAAAATCCCTGTATCACTGTATATTGAGGAACGCCGGCTGCTTAACCAATCCTATGGTTTTCTGACTTGTCCAAGACTGTGATTTTGGCATCTGACTAAGAGGTAAGGCTGCTTTTACTTTGACTTTGCTGTGTTGCTTCTTTATGGCATTGTCACTCTGCTCTGCTCTTCTTGAGCAACACTGATTCTGTACTTTGGAGAGGAACGTCTCAGTCTCAGTGATGTGGCAGATTTTGCTTCGCTGGATTACTCTTTTGCTCTGCTAGAAGCTCATTTTTAAAAAAAAACAAAAACAAACCAAAAACAAAACCCACTGTCCACTACTGAGCTGCGAACGTATCCTCGAGCTTTCTCTGTTTAGTCATAACTGGCACTGCTCTGTCCTGTTTACTATGCATCATCCGGTGTCTGTAGCAATGTCCCCTCACCGTGTGTTTCTGCTCAGTAGCCGGCTAGAAATGAATGGCACTGCAGCTGAGAAGCCAGAGGTGTGAAGTGGATTTCTAGATCCACGGAGCATCAGGCATCTGTATGCACTGAGTTTGTCATGATCAGTCTGCCGGTATTAGAGCACAAGGATCTGCACTCAGAGATGAACTGCAGCTATTTTAAGTTCATTATATCCATTTTTTCGAGAGGAGGTTTCATTGTCTTCAGTTTGTGATTCATTTTTTGTCTCCGAAACCCAGACGACTCATTCTGTTATAGAGTTTGTGGGCACAAAAGGTTTTCATTATCTCACATGGTGGATGTTAGAAATGTTACTGTTATTTGTTGACTTATTCCTGATCAAATTTTATAACACATTTCAAAGCTTGTTCCTGGATGTACTGTCTATTAGTGGTTCCCCTCACCATGCTCATCATCCACATGAACTGGTACATCTGGATGTCTACTTTGCATCCAGATTGTGCATTGAATTTGGAAGTCTGCTATACTGTAAATCAATTGGTGCATGGGTTATTCCCTGTCGGATAGAATAACTGCATGGTGTCTGTATGTGGAGACCCAGATGTGGGGTAATTGCATTCAGGAGTTCACTGTATGGTCCATTCAGTGTCAAAGTCTGTGCCGACAGGCGTCTTCTTCAGAATCAAGCAGCACAACAGCATGACTGAGTACAACATAAGGATTTCTCATAGTTGTCACTGAGATGTTCACTGATCTGATGGTGTTACTGGATCATGTCTGCAAATTTGAGAACAACATTTAAGGATGATCGCATTAGGTCTACTGTAATTTCTGGATCATCGCTCCTCAGCATTTGTTGAATAAATTACTCAAGTGAAAGTCAGTGAATTTGAAAACCAGATGGAGTATCCTGTGTTATAAATAGAAAGATATCCTGCTTGGATCAGCTGCTCTGAAAATATTCACAGATGCTTTCATCGTCCATCTGTCCTGTTTTAGTACCACAAGTGAAGAACAGATCGAGTGGCATGGAGCCAGAAGATCGTTGGGAAGATTTACATCAATAAAGCATTAAAGAAGCTCATGAAAAGTTGTTGTGTAAATGTATATCTCCATGAATAGTAAAGAGATGATAATATTGATCAAAGTTGGCTCCTAAAAAGCATCATGAGATAACTCTTCTTGTTGCCATCGCAGTGGATGGATCACTGTGCTATGCTCACTATGAACAGTACTTGTTTGGCTGCTGTGGAAAGTTGATCAGAATCGCCTCCCCCCCCCCTCGCCCCCCCCTTTGGCTCCAGTCAGCAGTTTTTTTGAACATGGTGTATACAGCAGCTGTTGCACACTCCAAAAAAAATCATTTTATCACCTAACTGTCTCTGTGGATTACTTACAGTGCGAAGGGCACTCGTGTTTCTTCACTCAGTGGAGAAGCAGGAGAGCCCTAAAGATGGGCAGTGGTGGCCTAAAGGTTAGAGAAGCAAGCTTGTGACTGGAGGGTCGCCAGACTGGCAGGATAAATCAGTGAAGAAGCAGCACTTGCACCTCCCTCATTACCACCACTGAGGTGCCCTTGAGCAAGACCCCTAACCCCAACTCCTCCAGTGGGGCTGCTCAGTGGTCGGCAGATCAGACTGTGGTTGTAGTGGGCATCTGCCAGGTATGAATGTGTATCTGTGTGAATGTGAACAGGGCTTTCCTGAAAAAGAAAGCATTGCTCTCAGAGAAAACTCCCCCAAATAAATAAAGGTAATAAAAAAAAAAAGTCAAGTCAAGTTTATTCATAGAGCACATTTAAAAACAATCAGAGTTGACCGAAGTGTTGATCAAAGAGAAAAACTTCTCGATTTCTCCAACCAGTTTCCTTTGGGGTGGAGTCAAAGTGCAGTATTTCTAAAAGCAGGCAGTAATGTGGGCGGCAAAAGAGAACCGTACATGCTGACAGGTGACAAATTGAAGGAAAAATTGTGGTAAGTCATCAAAACACCAAAGGAGGGAATATCTTTGAGTAGACTTACCTTCTACAGTAGAGCTCCAGAGACCTTTCCAATAAACTTTGTTATTTTTTGCTTTCATTTATCACTATATCATCTGTTGCTATAAAACGTGATAGCCTACTGTAGATGCATAATGACAGTGACAGTTTATAGACAAAATAACACAAAAGAGCCTCAGTATCAATGGACATTTCAGCGGTAAAGACAGGAAAATGTTTCTTAAACTCTGAGGTAACTAAACCTCCAGGGCAAATGAGGCCACAGAGGTGATTAATATTAATGTCTTAGCCTGAACTTTTGTTCAATTCAGTTATTCTTCTTCATAGAAGCAGTCTGTATATTTGGCAGATGCTGTAATGATTTTTCACACTATTTAATAATCATTTAGCCATTTTTTGACAGCTGCTCTTGCGGTTTTTGGCCACAGACAATTTGTCCTCTTTGGAGTTGTGTCAGTGTCAAATGTCGCTTTGAAAACTAAAATATCCAACAGCTGATTACTAGATCTGTTTTTATGCTATGACATGCTGCTAACTGCTCCAATGACCCACCTTTGAAGCCATATTTGTAAATGTAATTAAAATACTTACTGAGACCTTTTCCATGAAGTGTTTACATTTTTATCTCTCCCCTCTTGCAGTAGTCAAATATTGTAAATTCAAGTGTTTCGATCGCTGAAATTTTGACCTTAACTACAGCAACCTGTTACTAAGCTACACAAGTTCTACCCTTCCTGTAAGTTTTATGATCAGCCAATGAGGCTACACTGGACATCAATCAGTGATGGAGGCAGTTTGAGTAAGTGTCCCCCTCCTATTTATATACAAACCCCCTGCAGCAGAGTATTTCTCATGTAAATGGTTCACTCAGACATGGTTGCTTATGACTGCAGCAGTTCCACTGTGTAGTGGTTTGTTCATGTTTTGGGGCTCTTGTGGATTACATTCTCTCTGTAAAAGAATCAGGACTGAATAAATGGATGATATGATAATTACGCAAAATATCATCATATTATTAATGAATAAATACACATTTTTCATTCAGCTCAGTGACATTATTTACAAACTACACTTAACTGTTGATTTGCAGAAAATAATTGACCACTTTGATCATTGATTTATCATTTAATTTATCAGGATCTGGCAGCTCTGTGAGGCTCTACTTTGGCACAGCGGTGAATCGAGCTAACATGCTCACAATGACAATGCTAACATGTTGGTTTTTAGTAAGTTTAGTAGCATATTAGCACACTAACATTTGCTGATGGGCATATATTTCATTTTGCAGGTATTTGGTCATAAAGCAAACCATAAAATATTGGATAAATTGAAATTTTGACCTGCTGATGACAATTTAAGGCATTACCAAAGTTATTACAATCCATCCTGTAGGGAACATGAACATCTGTGACAAATGTCATGGCAATCCATCTAATAGTTGTCAAGACATTTTGTTGAAAACTGCAAGTTAATTTCATGGTGACGCTAAAGGAAAAGTCAGGGAATCATCTAAGTCATCAGGATACATTATCTGGGAACAATGAATGTCTTTACAACTTTTTTTTTTTTTTTTTTTTGTCAATCCATTCGATAGTTGAGATAGATCAGTCTGGATCAAAGGGGTGGACTGACCTACAGTCCAACATTGTTGTCCTTACTGTGAGTTCAGACAGATGTGGTGCAATTACTCATAAAGTCAATGCAAAGTGCAAATTGCCACAAAGACATGTTTGGGCAAGTTGAAAATGTTTCAACTAGATCAAAGAATTTGCGCGTATCCCAGGGCTTTATGAATGTGTGTCATAAACATACATAGATGGAAGGAAGATGAGAGAGACTGAAGAGAAATAACAGAAAGAGTTTGGAGTTCAGTCAGAAGCTCAACACACAGGCACACTCTGGTGCGTCCATTACTAACTAGCTTACAGCCAATGTACAATTGGCAAATTTGCTGTTTGTTAACACAAATGGTCCAGCGGTCAAACTTGCACGAATGACGCAAGGTGAAAATTTACTTTGCATTCTGTCTGAAAACACCTTTATAGATGATTGACAGTCAGCCAGAGAAAAAGAAATAACAAATCCAGACCTGGTGTGACCTGGAGACGTTATGCGATGAAATGTCACCACTTGAATCCCAATATTGTTTGAGACCCATGAGGATCGGGTTGGATAGCAGCTTCACTGCCGAGTTCAGTGTGGGGAGAGAGAGCGAGTGAGTGAGAGGAAAGAGATAGTGAGAAAGAGAAAGGCATGAACCGACGCGCAGACTGAGAGGTGAGAGATGACGAGGCAAGAAAATGTGGAAGGAGCAACGGAGGGACATCTGGGAACAGAAAGAGGCTGCAGGTGTTGATCGAGTGAATGAGAACAAAGTCCCAGTCGGAAAACCAGCACCAGCGATGACGGACACTTGGACAAGACAGCCGGTAAAGAAACATGAATAATGAATTTCAGGAATGGTGTAGTGATGAATACTGCAGCAGGGAGGAGAATAAGCTCAGAGGTGTTTCTCTGCACGACTCCTGCTGTACCTCAGCAAGCACTCATGAATTACTTAGGCTAAAAACTATACCTGTACACACTTCAATTACATTCACACACACACACACACACATACACAAGATGCATAACTACATTAGAGCACAGAGGACATCACCTTAAAGTCAGTAAAGTTGATTTGGAGCCAGAGGACGAGCTGCTGCGTCCTTCAGCATCTCAGCACCTTAAACAAATCAACTTATTTTAGTGGTCTGATGACAGCCTTCACTGTCCTTGTTTAGCCTTGAGATACACACTTTGTGTGTGTGTGTGTGTGTGAGTGAGAGAGAGAGAGAGTGTGTGTTTTGACAGGTGGAAAGATAATGCATTTTATATGTATGCATGTGCACAACCCAGGTGTTGCACTCAGTAATGTATCATAGACCTTTTCTTGAGTACTCGAGTAATATTCTCTCCTGGCAGGAGCCTGGAGGGCAGAGTTGGGTCGTCAGGTAGAAGCAGCTCACTTGGTCAGACTACCAGTCAAAAGTTTTAGAACACCCCCATTCTTCCAGTCTTTATTGAAATTTAAGCAATTCAGTGAATCATCTTAAATGGTACGAAGGTATATGGTGAACTGCCAGGGGTAAAATAAAAATAAATACATTTTTAGGTTACCAAAAACTGAAAAATTATGTTTAATTTCAGAGTTTCCTCACTTGTTGCTGTATTTGCTTGCTTATTATTCTCTTTCCTGCAATATTACTTCCATTCCCTGCCCTCTTTCCTGCCCCCACTGAAGATAGAAGGGAAGGAAGTAAGGAAAGTCCTTGCTTTCTTCCCTTCTATCTTCAGTTCCTACTTCCTTTTTTATATTCTTTCTTTCCTGGTTTCCATGTGTGTCCCATTTTCCCACCTTTTGTCATTTTCCTTATTTGTTTTCCTCAGCTTGTCTTTCTCTTCCATCACACTGTCTCTGTACTTTATATATATATATGCGTGTTTGTGCTGTATATTGTCTCCATGTCCACTCTCCTGCCCAATTATCCACGCAAGCAACATCACATCTGTTCATAAACAACAAAACAAAGATAAAAACAGCTTCACTTAATTCACCGTGAATATTTCTTATTCTTGCTCTCGGTCAGGAGTGTACTGCCCTGTAAATCTGTGTGTGTTGCTGTATGTGTGCGTTTTTATACATGAGTGCTTTTTTTCTGAGTGGGATTGTTGTACGTGTGTTTGCATGCATCAATGTGTGAGAGTATGGATGCTCTCCGGGGGCAGAAGGAAATTGGAGGCTTACTTCCTTTCCACTAATTACCCAGCAACAGTCCCCACTAATTGTCAGGGCCTCACATGTATTTGATGTCTTTAAATAACCAGCAGCATGAAACCAGACAAACGAGGCAGCGAAACGACGAGAAGGGAGGAAATGGCAGAACAAAGCAGGTCAGTGGCTTTGCTTTGAAGCTGCGTACGACCCGTAACCTGCTGAATAACTGCTGCTGGATGTGGCTCCATCTCATCAGAGGATCTGTCTGATTGTTAGATGGGAGGCAATGTTCGAGTTCTGCGTTAAATTATTAAACATCAACGTATCATTCACTCCGCTAAACAAAGATTAAAAACAACTGAGATAACCGGTGTCCATAGCTGCCTGCTCTCGGCAATATTTATATTAAATTGTCACCTACAAAGAACGGACATAATAATGTGGACACCTACACAATCTATTGCAATAGGAATAATAATCAGAGAGGTATTTATTCAGGTTGTATCCTCAGCATCCCTTTGTCCATCAGTCTTATGATTTAAAAAGAAAAAAGATGAACCAGGGATGGTTACTTAACTGTGATGTAGCAGCTGATATTGCAACAGAATCATCTCCTTGCTGCACTAAGTAGAAAGATGAATAGATACACAGATGGAGGACTCTATTAATCCCTCCTCTATTAATCCCAAAGGGAAACTGCAATGTTACAGCAGCTACTTAACATAAATCACAGAAAAAACTAATGTATGTGATAAAAAAACACAATTAAAAGGCTAAATTATATGTACAATAACTAGAATAGACTAAAATAAAATAGAATAAAACACAAAACTGAGAATAAAGACTAAAGATAGGACTATAATGCATATACAGTAAATAGACTAATTGGTGTACTGTAGCATTTGTGTGTATGTGCGTACTCAAAAAGAGAGACAGAGAGCGATTTAACAGCTTCGATAGACTGAATGATTAAAATGTAGCTTCAGACTGTTGTTGGCTTCTTGCTTATTATCACATCAATACAGCGTGTTTTGCAGATACAGATATTCCTCAGTACAGACATCACTTGTGCAAGGAGCAAAAAAGAACATCTGTAACAGTAACGATAACTTGTAAAAAAAAAAAAAATGGATACCTGGCTCATAACAATTGTGTACATGACAAAACATCCAATCACCCATCCTAAAATCCTGTGACGTGCGTCGCTAACGGTAGGGCGGAAGCTAAAGATTACGATGTTGAGAGAAGTGAAAACATGATCTGCAGCTTAAATCAAGATTGTACAAGTGATAATGATATTGTGTCCACATTTATACATTATCAAAAAAATGTGATAGTTTTGTCCTCATTTAGTGTGATGTTGAACTTGTCTCCCTCCTGCATAATACTCTCAGAGGAAAAGTACAATACAGGGCATAGCCAGACCTGGTTTCTCCTGCCGTGCTCCCATTTTGTAATTTTCCCCGTAAGTCTCCCGTATTACCTTTTTTGTTTTCCGTTTGAATATTGTATCCTGGTATGAGACACAGAGACAGCTGTTACTGTTAACCAGGAGCGACCAACTAAACACCACTCATCTGTGCGACGCAGGTGTTTAAAACAAACAAACCCTCCATGCTGAAGCTAGCAAGCAGACTGCAGCCGCTTTCATGAGACAGATAAATGAATCTATTAGACAAAATACAATTAAGTAATAACTAGCAAAAACTCTTCAGTGAAGCTTAAGTCCTTGACATCAGTGTCGTTTTAACTGTCCAGTTTATCTGCTGCCGCTTTACGTTACAGTAATGTTAATGTAGCTCGATAGTTTGAATAGCTTGACTGCTGATGCATTCGCATTGTGTGTTGTTTGTCCACAATAACTGTAATTAACACCATATGAGTTAAAGTTTTGCTTCATGCACCGTCAGATTTTAAAGGGGCAATATGTAGAATTTAGTGCTATCTAGCAGACTTGGCAGGAATGGGATATAATATTCCTAAGTATGTTTTAATTAGTGCATAATCACCTAAAAATAAGAATCGTTGTGTTTTCAGTACGTTCTCCTACATGCTTGGATGGGGAGGGTCAGGGGAAGGGTATTCATTTGGTTGCAATCTTCAAGCTCACCGCTAGATGCCACTAAAGCCTACACACTGGTCCTTTAAAAGGGAAGCTTTTTACATTTCCCTCCCTAGTGAATCCGAAAGATATTATCATAATAATCATATGAACTTATACATTATATTAATACAAATCTTGACACACCCCCAGCAATACAAAGCTGCCTGTATGCAGATACATATTGATTGTGATGCAGTTCCAAAAGTGTTTTGCAGCCTGGCATCGACCAGTCCGTCAGCAGAAGAGACAGCAAAGACAATACAATTCAACACACCACACTGCAAAAGAAAACCTGCTGTTCACAAGAGTTACAGCTTAGATTTAATTTAAAAAATATATAAAAAAAAACAAAAAAACAAACCAAAAATATCAATGTGTTGTTCTAAATACTGATTTAAATGGTCTTCTTAAAATGTGACTGGTGCTCCTGAACGTTTCAATAAACCAGGTGGAGAAAATCTGTGGCATCTTTCAACATGCGACACAATAAAAATCAATGAAAATCAACAAAATGTCAGCAGGATAAAAGCATCAACGTCTACAATGGTTTGCTGCTATTTACACTAACACAGGACAGACAAATGCATGAAAAGAGGCTTTAATTCTTACATACAGGACCACCGCTTGAAGCTAAACTTTAGAAAGCAAACACCGAAATCCGTTTCCACATGAATATTTAATGCGAGTAACAATAAAAATGAATGAATTGCTAGTAAAAATGGAATGGATTTATTTTTTGTTGACTGTTGACGGATGGGGCTTGATTGTATTTACCCTGAGGTCTTCATGTGCGCATGTCCTCAAATCTGTCTCCAAATGAAATAGTGGTCTCAGGACCTCAAAGAGGGACAGGCAGGCAGAGAAAAGCGAGTCACTCCCATCTCCTGTCTTCTCCATAAATAGCTTTATCTCGCTCTGCCACTGAGCGATACTGACAGCCTGCATTAGCAACCTGGAACTGATTTCACTTAAAAGAGTTTGAGTCCTTTGAGGAATTGATTTGTCTTGTAGAGAAGAACAAAAGCCAACACTAAGGTCTATCTGAAAGTTAGGAAACTCGGCGTGGAAGACAGACAGGCGTGCAGAGAGATAGACAGGCAAGTGCTCCTGGGAGATGATGGGCTTTTGATTACATAAGTAGAGCAAATAGATTTAATAATGAGTCACATCACATAAATAGGCTACACACGGAGAAGTGGGGGCCGAGGGGAATTTGTAACGACTGATAAATTTACATATATTCCTCAGGGGCCACATGGTAAACACGTGATTTAACATCCTGTGAAATGAAACGTCCTGCTTTTGAAAAAACGGCCTTGTTCTCGGAACAATTGACAGCTCTCAGTAAGCACTGATTTGTAGGTCAAAATAAATCTAGATTTCAGAAGTCTAATTAACACATTAACAGAGCATTTAAATGGCTATATTTGAACATATAATTAGGACTTCAGTCTGAAATATAGTCATTAACAGCTTGTTAAATCAAGCGTTATGTGCACCCTAAACATAAAAAAAACTTTCCTTTTCAAACATATTGAGTTAATTAAAACATCTAGATGTCTTTTTTTCTTCCAAATCACCAAATTGATGCTTACTGGGAAGGCTTTTATGGAAAGGAAGTAAAAACACCTCTAAAGCTCACTGTAGCCCACTCTGGTGGTGAGAGGTAAATAAAAATATGCTGTAAAAACAGCAAAGATCGTGAAGTTATAGTGAAAGCCTGCTAGGTCTGATAATAGGCAGGGTTAAAAAAACCTGTCAGTTTTGGGAGAACAGGCTCCACTTATAGTATATTTATCTTAACAAGCAGTAGTTACATTTTCAGCATCTGATTGTTTCTAATAGTACATCAGCTTTTCTTTGAAATAATTTCCTGTACTTGAGCTTCAATACCAAGACAAGGTAATAACCACCTTTCATCCTACACAAAAGAGTCTTGTCCTCAGCTATATAGACAGGTTGCTTCGTGTGTAGGTGGGATGATAAGAAGTCCATCTTTATGTCGCCTGAATTAAACCTACACACAATTTAAATAACGACTATTGCTATAGAAACATGATTCTGTGCTTGTGCGAGCACATCCATCTACACTCACAACTTGTCGAGGGCTTCACATTAACACAGCTGCACCCGTATTGATAATTCATGAATCAACGTCTATCAAGACATTGGGTAGCTGCTGATATTTCTTTCCTGAGGTAAAGTTGACTTCATCAACATTTTATTATGATTCCTGCAGATAAAATATGTTTTTTTTTTCTTTTATGTTTAATGATTTTTTAAATCTATTTTATTTATTTATTAATTTATTTGGCAAGAACAATACATGTAGGCATTGTTACATTCAGACAAAATGCAATCGATGCAATGTATATACGACTTCTAGCCATTGCTTATTTGCAGTCCTTGTCTCTGGTTAGGCTTTTAAGGAATACAATACATAATACAAGACTCTAATACAGGCATAGAGACTAACAATAAAACAGATGTAGACAAACATCCATTACAAACAGTAATTTAGACAACAAAGAGTGCAAATGGCAATTAAAATGCCTGAAAGGGATGTTTAAAAACAACAAAAGGGAAAGAAAGTATGTATGCTATATAAACCCGTGTATCTCAGCGTTCACAGATTTGCCTTTGTTTAAGCCTCTAGTTTTGCCTTAGAATTGAATGCTTTAAAATCAGTTAAGGTTTTCATTTCTGATGGCAGGGTATTCCAAATCCAGCCTGGTCGCCAGAATAAAACGTTGAATACGTAGCATATTAACATTTCCGAAATACGTATCATCTCAACATTTCTAAAGTGATGTAGTTCACATGCAATCTATATGAGCTGACTTTCCAATTAGGAGGAGGAGGGGTTGGTGGTTGGTAAGTAAGTGTCTTGGCAGCAGAGAGTACGATTTGAGACCACCTTGAAACCAATGCCCGCTTCCAGTTTCAGCCGACAAAAGCGGGTGTTTTAAGCGAGACGTCAGGACATTTGCAGACATTTTTCTGGCGAGAAAACCGGGTGTTTTTAGTGAGACATCGGCCATTTTTATTTTATTTGTTATTCTAACCCAATCCATGATCTTTCCCTAACCCTATCCAAGTGGTCTTTGTGCCTAAACCTAACCAGACCTTAACCACAGCGTTGTCACACCATAAAACATCATTATTAAACAAGCAGAAATGTTAATATTCTACGTTTGTAGAAATGTTGATATGATTTGTATTGCATGTGTTGGACTTTTAACTGGAAATGAGGATTGACCAAATGTTGTTTTGTGTTTTGCAGGTTTGCAGTCTCCATTAACTGCTTCCCTCATAGTGGCTCCTTTTAAAATCATTTGACTCACTAGTTCTGGGGCAAGGCCATTCACACACTGAAAAAAATTTATAAATGAGAGATTTATAAAAATTCTCAAAGCTTAATAAATTATACTTTTTCTGAATTTTACAATGGTGCCATTTTATTGGCCAATATTTTCAAAGCCTGTTTGTATAATGCTGTTATACATTGCATACATTGCATTGTAGGCTTCATTGCAGATTGGGTTGCCTGGCCCTAAAGAGTTACACAACAAGAAAGATGCAATTCAGAATCATGAAGTGCATATATAGTCGGGCACCTTCATGGGTAAACAAGCTCTTATAAGTCGAAAACAGTTAAGGGTAGTCTTGATGGTCTTGGGCACTTTCCTGATATGTCCTTCAAATTTTAGTCGGGAATCCAGGACAACACCTAGATATTTAAACTCATTTACTTTCTCTATTTCCTTCTGATCAATAGTTGTAAAGCCATCACATATTTTTCATCGTATTGAAAAGAACATTGAAACAGTTTTTCCACAGTTCAAAGTTATTTTGAAGCGACTTTGAGACACCAACCATTCGCCTACTCAGTAGCTCTGCAGCCTGTTGTGGAGTCTTTGTCGATACATAAATTGTTGCATCATCAAAATACATTTGGCACCCAACTTCTTTACAGCTGTGTCGTAGCTCATTAACGTATAAGCAAAACAACAGTGGTCCCAGGATGGAACCTTGTGGTATGCCCATTTTACAATTTCAAAAGAGTGATGTCATACCATTAATTTTGGCACATTGCTCTTAGGATTCCAGATATGATTTAAACCAGCTGAGAGCTTGTTGGGAAAAGTTTAGCTTTTTAATTTTATTTCAAGTATCTCATGGTTCACAGTATTAAAGGCCTTTGTCAGGTCTAAAAGTACTGCTCCCAGTACTATTGTTTGTATCGTTTTGGATGGAGAAGCTGGTTTCTTTCATGAAAATTAATCAACTGCTCTGCTACTAACTTTACATTAACTTTTGAGATTGCAGGAGAATTGAGATCGGTTTCAAGCCGTGTTTCCATCTCATTGTCAAGTGAATTTTCAGTGAACTTTTGAAATGTTGCAAAAAAAGAAAATGCAAATTAGGTGCATTTCCATCAATTGGTTTAGAGCGAATAAACTAGGCTACACAAAGTGCAGCTTTGTCAGAAGTTGGCAGTATAGGCTACGTTATGCATGACTGTAATAAACCGAGTAGAAGTAGAGGTTGCGATCCGGAAACATAACCATGGTCATCTACAAGAGATAAATAGAGAGAGGTCAGCGTCAAGTAAGCGTAAAAACTTGAGTAAATTGAATACGTTCTTTTGGATTTTCCATTTCCGTCAACCCTTTCTAATGCAGTACTTCAAATATGCATAAAAATACATTGATGGAAACACAGCTTATAATTACAAGCTTGGTCAGGTTCTCCAGACTTAAAAATTGGAGTTATAATTCCTTGTTTAAATATTCGAGGAAATTCCCCAGTATTGATGGATAAATTTATCATATGTGTTATAGGCCTTATCAGAGTATCAGTATCCTTTTTTACAAAAAGTGTCTAACCCAAATATATCTTTAGCCTTTGAATTATTTAAGTTATTAATTTGATGATGTATGATGTCATTTCAAAAGAAAAAAAACAGAAAACAAAACCCCCAGCTGCCGGCGGTACTCATTTTCACTTTATGTAACTGTTCTGCCTTTTAAATGAACCCAGCAACAAAATGTGGATTTATTGAAAATAAGTATTTTTTGAAGGAGTTTACAGTCACATCTTACAAGACCATTGACATTCTGATCCAGAATGATTTACTGCTGCAGTAAAAGAATTCAAATTATTAAAAAAAACAAAAAAACAATGTTCATGTAACCAAAATGAAAGAGTTCAGGAGTCAGAGCCACAGCAGCCTGCTAGATGACGTCCTTCACAATACTAATGCCTAAAGGTAATTACCACTGTGGTTGGGCTGACTATTTGAAAGTTTATAATTCAAATTTTGTTCCTTTTAGCAGGATGAGAATTGACCAAAGGGACAAGATTAATAGCATGGTTGCTACACCAGCTGTTGTTAGTTTCCATTGGGTCTCATAACTATGCAATGACTGGTTTGGCTCTGGGCGAAAACATTTGCTTGAAAGTGTTAGTTTGACACTCTGAGATTGTGTCGGTGGGTGGGTGATGAGTGTTGAGTGTGTGGGTGTTGTGTCTCTCCTTACAATTTATTTATGAATAACTAAAAAATAAAATCATGGAAAAATCTTTCTCCTAGTGTACCTCCTCTGTCTACTGAGGGATGGACCTTTAGGCTTAAGACAATGACAATGATGCACACAAGCCATTAGTTCTCTCAGATGAACAAGAATGTCCCACTTGTGAAAACTATTCATGCATTTTCATTTAAATTGGCATTAACTGATTTTTTTGGCCACTTGGAGGCACCGTAAATTCAAAGACAACACTGACATATCATCAGCTTTTAAGTTCATATGTTGAACAACAGGATGCTTTCACATCCAGCACTTATGGAGCAACATTATTTCATCTTCATTTATTTGCAGTCGTGTTTCTGTCCACCTGCTGAATGTAAGTCCAGTATTTAATCTCTTTTAGCTCTGTTTTTTCTCTCTACCAACTCCTGAGGGAAATGCGTCTGTTTGCTGTTTGATGCTGCGCAGGTAGTGTACAGTGGGTTTTTTGAGCTTTTCGTCTGAAAGCAGCTGCCTGCTGTGGCAGAAAATGACACATGAGAGCGCTGAGAGTGAACCAAAACAGTAAAGTTACAGCCAGACAGCTAAGCAATGAGCTGAAACTCACTATAAAGCTCTGTTAAGCTGAGGGGGAGCTGCAGAGTCACTGATAATTCTCTGTAGATTCATCACCATGAGCAATGCATCTGACACTACACATTGTTTTTGGTACATTGTTGTTATTAAAAATACAGATTATAGCTCCTTTAAACTTTGTATACCAGGACAGTCTCTTTAGATTGGGGTATCTCTGTCCCGTGGCTGAAATGGCACCAAAGTTAGCAGAAAATAAAAATGAAACAACAGACAAATAAAGTACAAAATAGCAACCTGGACAGTGTGGAATAACCCCCATACGACAAAAACGTAAAATATGGCAACAAGGATAATAAATAGGGTGATACTGTTTTCAAGGATTTTTGTAAACAAATGTTCATTGCTCAACATCCACTGTAATTCTGTTGTGGGAAGACGTCGTCCCTGAAATACTCAGTTCCCTAAACTCTTGCATTGCTGTTTCACTCAAATATGTGCATGAAGCAGTAAAGTCCAGGCAAGCATGAGTCCAGGGAGCTGTCCTTCGTTACATGGACCCCTTTTTGGCATTGAATTACAGCAAGCTTGTACAAACTGCTCAGACGTTGGTGCGGGGCTAAAGAACATGCATTGATTTGTTTGTCAAAGGGAGTGAATAATTCTGATGAGGTATTGATTGCTGTAAATCAAGGCATAAGTCACCTTGGTTAAGGGCAGTGGGGCCCTGCTGATAGATTGTATGATGTATATATGATTATTGAACCTTGAAACAAGGCATTGAAAAATGACCACTTTACTGACTGGTTGTTTAAACTTATCATTCACTGAGGGATTTTACTGACAAGCTCATGGAGGAAACACAGTTGCTGAACACTGACAAAAAGGGGACGAAGGCTTTTTTTTTTTTTTTTTTTTTTTTTTAATTTTCCCAAATGGTTTCTCACTGAAATTTTGCACCGGTGGCTCTACGGCATTACCATGAAGCAGACTCATGTGTTTTCAGATAGGGGAGGGAGTGTTGCATAATCAGCAGACCATGAGTTGTCGAGTGTGTGAGCGCCGGCGGTTTGTGAAGGAGGAAAGTGTGAGAGAACAAAAGACAAGACTGAAAAGGGGAGTTCAAAAAGGCAGAAAATAAAGGAGACCAAAACTTGAAAGCCACAATGACATAGAGCATCAGAGATATAAAGAAAGAGAGATTTTTTTTAAAAAAGGGAAACAAAACTTCATAGACTGAAAGCGAGAAGATTACAGAGGATGACAGAGTCAAAGTGAAATAGAGAACGTTGGAGAATGAGAGACAGATAATGAAAGAGACAGATGAGGAAAGTGAAGAGAAGGACGAGGAATCAAATTATATTTGATTTCAAGAAACCAAATGCTCTCATCATATGTACCGGTTGTGTTCTGGGGCTTTGGCAGGACAAAACTCAGATTCACCACATCTACATTTTCATCTTCTCCTCCAAGTATTCCCTCACTGTACGGTTGGTCTCTAAATACAAACTAGGGATGTGCAGAGGGCCCAGTATTTGTATTTGTATCTGTATTTGTTGAGGCAGCAAAATTATTTGTATTTGTATTTGAATAAAAGTGGAAAGAGGTTTAAAAATCCTGTTTTTGTTTAAGTGTTCCCTTGGGAGCACTTCATTTGTGTCAGTAGTTCAGCTTTATCTCTGGGGAACACCCCCAACTCCGGGAGTGATGTCCAAATTAGGAAATGTGCGTCATGTAGCAGGTGGATGTGACTCCCCTCGTTGAGACCTGCTGATAGACGTAACAGTGGAGCAGAGGAGAGACACTGAGATAGTGATGTAACCGACCTGTGCGCTGTTATTTAATATCTTTTTTTTTTCTTCCCAAAAACAAATAATATTTGTATGAAACAAATATTTGTAAAAAAAAAAAAAAAAAAAAAAACACAGAAGGAAACATAAGTAAAATATGTATTTGTAGTTCATCAATCAGTACCTCTGTAATGTAGAACACTTAGTTACTAAATTTGTTGTTTTGTAATACAACACTGGGATTAAAGTTGCATTTCAGACGATTCTCATTTAGCCTTCACTTCTCAGAGATCGCCGGTCGATCAAATACCTGCTGCTCTCTGCTCCTTGTTTTCTGTTGGAGGATCATTAGTAAGTGTGCATTTAAAGGGGAACTCCACCGATTTTACACATCAAAGTGTGTTTTCAGGTCTCGGGGAGTACAAGTAATGTCACTTGAGTCAGCGTTGGTTGGGGCTGCAGCCTACAAGTTTGGTAATGAAAAAAAAAAAAATCTGGGGATGTGGACATAGAAAGAAGTGAGGTTACCAGACCTCTGTAGCCTGCTCTTCATCTCTGCTTGAGGCCAACTATTTCCAGTGGAAAGTAGATAAAGCCTGCTTGAAAAGCTGTTTATTTACATTTATGAGTATAATTGTCATTTATATATTCACAGTTGGGCATGCAGGTAACTACAGTGGTAGGCTATCGGTCACTGTCTTTCTTTTTTCTTCTTAAAGTTTGGAACAAATCCTGTTTGTCTTTGGTATACGACAAAATTTGATATTATATAAAAACATCTACTTCTCTCAGCACTTATATGTAATTTTTTGTGATCATTTGCTCTTGAATCCCTGCAAGAGTACCATATTCAGAGGAAGAACTCATCCAAATCATCTATGTGAGTAGATATGCTACATTACAGCGTATTATTATCTGTCTGTGTATTTATGCATGCTTTGCACTCCAGCACTTTCACGTTCTGTGGCGTTTGCATGAAAGAGGAATCACTGCCGGCTTCCAGACAAGACTTCTTCTCCCTTAGCCGCAGAGAAAATTAAATGAGTCAGGATGTAAAATTTATTCATTATTTGATTTCCATCTCCTGACGCCGGCCACTGAATACTCCGCTATAACAGGCTCGGCACAAGAGCCTCTGGCGCACGGCTATAAGTGCACAATAACACCGGCGTATCATTTTAATGCAGATGTTCCCAGCAGAAGCCTGTTTTGGTGTCGGTCAGAACCTGAATATAATGCCAGTCAGCTGAAGCTCTTGTTTATTGTTTATTTTTTTTATTTTTTTATTTTTTTTTCGAGTAAGCATTACAGCCTCATAATAAACCTAGTTTACTGACTGGAACACTGGTGGTATAAATGTGTTTTTTCTGTGGCTCTGTGGTAATATATCTGTGTATGTGTATATGTGTTTATTTACATGGACGTGTGTGCAAATGCATGGACTGCTCCTGTATGTGTCTGTGTGTTTGTGTGTGGTTTATTGTTTACCGGAGGGTGGAATTAGTCTCAGGGATCCAGAGCCTGAATTGCAGAGGCCAGCAGTATGTGAGCTAATATTGACTGTATGAGTGATGGTCATATTTACCTGTTGAATGGATGGCTGCTTTGACTAATGACTGCCTGATTTTTCATTTTCTTAACTCACGATTTTGCAAGGATGGTTGGCGTAAATTAAAAGATACGGAGGCGAACGGAGATGAAAAATGGGTAATTATTGAAAGCGTCCACAAATCCTCGGTGGGCATATTTCAAGTGTGTCGGGATTGTTTGTCACAGCAAATAGTTGTGTTTTCTAGTGGAGTGTAGCTAAAGTGAAAATCCCCCTCACACTCCTCACGCCCAACCCTATTTCACCTAAAGTACTAATCTCTTGTCAGTTTCATCTCCAGCTTCCATTCAGTCATTCCTCACTCCCACAGCACACCGTCTATTTTGGAGCAAATGAATGAGGTGTCGCTTCAATGCCATTCCAAAGTGCACTTGAAGTCGTTTTTGTTTTATCTCTCTTGAGACAAGTCAGGAACATTTTCACCTTCCTGGGATTGTGCTCCCTCAACTGTAACAAACCAGAGTGACGAGAATGAGCAGGAGATATTACTGGTGTTGGTTTTGTCAGCAGACAGATGCTGCATGAGAATCTAATTAATTTACTCAGTTGAACACACCGGTCTGATGGGACTGGTGAAAAGAGTGTGTGATTTAATTGTGAGGAGGCTTTGGAAAATCTGTGCAAGGGAATTGAAAACGAATGTTCTCAGGAGCGATTATATCATATTCAAAATTGATATTTTTGCTAATGTCCCATTTTAGCACTGCAAGCACTGGGGAAAGTACCCAAGAGAGCAAGTATGCCTCACTGCTATGTGCCAAGAGGAAAATCATTCAACCATTTAGATATTTACAGTATCGTTTTCCAGAAACAACACTGAAAACAACAACAAAAATTAGCTGAAACAAAAAAATCCACACGTCTTTCAGATGAAATTATAGCCTACATTTGGCCTGCTTTTAATTTGTTAATCTAGTCTTTATTCTCATACAGCTTGTTTGAAGATTATAGTAGTTCTTGTTCTCCAGAAACTAGCAAATTTGATAAATTTGTGAAATTCTGACTTCAAGTATTGCTAGCTTTGGTCTACTGACTGGTGTTGGACATCATTTTAAGATGTTTGAAGCATTTGGACACTTGACTTGACGTCTTTTCAGTGATGCAAGACTCATAGAAGTCACAGTTTTTATGCACAAATCATCCACTTCCACTTTGGATTCCACTATTGTCAACATTTCCTCAGTAATCTGTTTCTTTTGATACCTGATAGGCATCCAGGGCTTACAGTTAAGCAAAGGTACAGTGTGTTATGTGCAGTGTTGGTCAGTAATGTGTTAAAGTGATGTAATTATTTTTTTCAGTAACAAGTAGTGTAAAGGATTACAATTTGAAATTCAGTAATCCCATTATTACTTTTACACTTGGGGGTCAGCATGCTCACTGTCTTACTGGGATTAATTGAAGGTTGATATCAATAATGTTCATACATCATACTGTTCAATCCCCCTAATCCAAATAGCCCCATCAGTCTCGGTCCCCTATCCACCTACATGAAGCCCACTGCTAGAAATCTAGGAGTACTGTTCGATTCAGATCTAAGTTTCAAACCACACATTAAAAAAGTTGTCCAGTCCTGCTTCCTCCAAATTAGAACCATTTCTAGTATTAAGCCAATGCTCTACCATTCTGACCTTGAAAAAATCATCCACGCTTTCATTTTCTTCAGATTAGATTACTGCAACTCCCTCCTTTCCGGCATAACACAAAAATCCCTCTCTCGCCTCCACAACGTAGCAGCTCAGCTTCTTACTGGTTTTAACAGACAACATCACATCACCCCGATTCTGGCTTCTCTCCATTGGCTCCC
Organism: Thunnus maccoyii; assembly: GCF_910596095.1. Classification (NCBI taxonomy): domain Eukaryota; kingdom Metazoa; phylum Chordata; class Actinopteri; order Scombriformes; family Scombridae; genus Thunnus; species Thunnus maccoyii. The sequence continues at coordinate 7,967,265 of NC_056545.1, forward strand.
TGTTCGTTTTAGAATTGATTTTAAGATTTTACTGATCACTTTTAAAGCACGTCTGGGTCTGGCTCCAAGCTACATTACGTTATGTTGACCCCGTACGAGCCAGCCTGCAGCCTTAGATCCTCAGGTGAGGACCCTCTGGCTGTTCCAAAGTCGAGGCTTAAATCTAAAGGTGACCGTGCTTTTGCCATCAGGGCCCCTCGACGTTGGAACGACCTGCCTGAGGAGTTAAGGCTCGCAGAATCAGTAACTTCTTTTAAAGCATTTCTTAAAACCTATTTCTACAGACTTGCTTTTATGTAATGTTGTCTTTCGATCATCTTTCTATTGTCTTTTAATCTTTTTACCATCTCTTTATTGTTATTCTTTGTCTTCGGCCGTCGTCTACTTAAGGTCAGATCTGTTATTGTTTTCTGTATCATGTCTTTGCTTTGCATTGTACTGCTTTTGCTTTGTCTGTCAAAGCACTTTGTAAACTCTTATTATTATTATTATTATTATCATCAGTGTGGTCTCTGCATTCAGCTGACAGACTGCTCTGGAGGAAGAGAAATGCGACTTGTGGTTTCCAAAGTCTTATTGACATGTGTGTTCTTAGCTGGCTCGCTAACTTGGTACCCCTACATTCATGAGTCACCTGAAGCTAGTTTAGTTCAGAATTGGAGGGTGTGTGTATCAAACAGCTGAGGTCAGGACTTCTAGAGTGCTGTGTGCAGTCACTGAGAGCCCAAATGCACTGAAAGCGTTTGACACACACATTTTGAAGTACACCTATTATTTTAAATGGCCGAACACGCACCAAAAGTGTTATAAGATGCGTTCAACTGCGTCGACGCCCCTACTCCAACTTTCTTTCAATTTTGGAGCGTAAAATGAGAGAAAAGCAACCAAAGCTGTTTGCGTGAGCGAGCTCAGAGAGAGAGAGAGACAGACAGTGCAGTGGTCGAGGAAAGAGACCAAGTGTTGGTAAATGGAACAAAGCAGTGAATGAGAGAAATAAAGTGTTATTTTCTGATTGTTTCACGGCAGTTACATTGTAAAGCACAGATAAATAACCATCAAGCACTCAACAGATGTTTTACTCTGGAAACAGACGCTCTTAGTTTGATTTTCCTCCTCTGCATTTCTCCTTCTCATTCATTTATTACATCCAACTAATGCAGCAGTAAATGCAAAGAACAACGGGACAAATCTGTGTTGGCCTCCAATGACACGCATCAATTATCACTTTCAATGCGTTTATTTCTACATGTTAAATAAAAAAAAGACGCAGCATGTGAGTACAACAATGAGTAATTTTAAAGTAACTTGCCCAACACTGGTTATGTGTATGTGGTGCTTGACAACCAAAAACAAACCAAGCAGACAAGGAGGAATTGTTGTTTTCAGTGTTGTTGAACCTGAATTTGCTTCTATAAGGCTCCATTGGAATTTTTGTCAGCTATACCAAAATATTTATAGCAATGTATAGTACAACTTGTACTTATGATTGTAAAATCAGTCACATAAATCAGACAAACCCCTTTTTAGCTCGAGCAAGTGCTGTGATACTCTGGACTGCAATAGATTTTTGGACTTCTCAGCTGAGAACTTGACATTCTGGAAGATTCTTCAGTTCACAGAAAGTCTGACATGGAGTGAATGCAGCAGGAGTCTCACTGGTGGCAGCTGGTCTGGTATAATGAGTCTCTCTCATCCAAGATTCTCTGATTTGTTTCCCAAAACATTCCTTCACCTCTTTCTTTCCTTGTCTGTTTTTCTCTTGTCTCTCAGTCTATCTCTCACTGGGTTTATCTCACTCCCTGCCCCCATTTATGATGAGCAATAATATCCAGAGTTGTTTGTAGATGTGGTTATTTGGTCACTCTACTTACTGCCTTTACCACATTTACCATACAAGTGATCAGTCATAAACGATGCTGTTTCGCAGATTGATGCATTAGCGTTTGATATGCTGCATTTACTAAGTAGGCAGCACAAAAATACCCCAGGAAGGTAACAGTATTTTAGAGTGTTTACTCCCTGCTGTCAGCATGTACATACATCTGGGTTTTGTAATGCTACAATACTTACATTTTAACATTCTTTCCCATTGTTTTCTATTTTTTTCAAACATCTCCAGTAGTAGTTTTGTTTGTTCCAACATCATTTATACCAGCACCACAGGAGGTCTTTGTGCATCTTTATTCTACTACTACCACTGATGATACATTGCTTCTGAAATCACATACAAACCTTACATTTTCACCATTCCCACAAAATAAATGCACATATAAAGGTTATTAATTTGAAGGTGTAGGTGGCATGGAGGCTTATAGTGATAAGCCAGAAGTAGGCTGTAAAAACATCAAATGTCAAAATAGCCCTCGGAGTTCTCATTTGATCTAGTTCAGTGACTCAATCTTAACAGTTAACACCTGCAAAATCAAACACATAGTTAGATCCACCATCAACAAGTGCTGCTAAAGAGTTAAACCAACTGAAAATATTTGATCAAGGTTGGAGAAAGATGGCCCTCATGGTTAAAAGAAACCAACATTGGCTTTTGAGAGGAGAGAGGACCGTCAAGCCTGACTTTAGCCCTGAGAGTTTCTGTGGTGGTATAATACATGTTCCACCACATCTGTCCTTGCTACTGAATTGCACATCATCATTATTTGCACCTCCACAATACAGGTTCCTTGTCAGAAAAAAATGTTTTTCTGGTGATAAAAGTTTGTATATAAGATGTAGCGGTAACAATTTAATAAATGGTTTCTAACACTCTACAATGTAGTTGTCAGCAGATATAAGGCCATTTTAAGCCTTTATTACTGTACAATATTTATCAGCAATCATAACTTTCCCTATGAAGACATCACTTACATTATTACAACTGTGTAATACTATATTGTCGTTCATTATCTGTTTATACAGCAGCCTCCAGCTGGGTGCCCACGCGAGGAGTCATAGTTGCTAACAGATACATTAACAAACACATATCAGCGTATATATTGCATATAGTGTGTTATAAACTATTCATTAAATGTTTATGTACTTCTTATAAATGCTTAATAGGGGGACTTAAATGAAGGTGATACTGATGTAGGCTGCTGTGAAAACATCTGCATATCATTGATTCATCAGTGAAGGGCTTAAAGAAAAAGATGTGATCTATGCAGGTTTATATTACTGCTTGTACATTGTGTATTGTGAGTATTTTCTTATACAGTCTTATCCATTACATTATTTAGATTTTAATCATTTATCATGTTATATCATCATATATATATATATATATATATATATATATATATGTATGTGTGTGAGATGTTTATTACTACTACTCATTCAAGGGTCTTTATTTTTACTATTTCTTACATTGTAGAGCAATACCGAAGACATCAAAACTATGAAATAACACATTGAATCATGTTGTATACAAAAAAGTGTAAACAAATCAAAATATGTTATTTCTCTGTAGCTCTGGAGAAGATGATTGCCCAAAATCCTCCATTTTTAAAAAAAAATGTATTTATTTATTTTTTTCCAAACAGTACAAATCCGCTGAGAGCTGAAGAGCTCCTTTTGTTCCCTGCTAAATGGAAGAGGCGCAGGACAAAAAAAAGTCCTGTCTTGCTGAAATGGGTTCCATTTTGAGTGTGTATGCGTGTGTGTGTGTGTATTTTCTAACAATACAGTGGCAAAGCTTGTAAAATCCCTCTTAATGCTTCTATCGCATATTAGTACAGGCAATTTGCTCTGGAATGTTACACATTAGAAACAAATTAGCTTTTATCTGAAGTACTCAACACTTTATTTCCTTGTAACTTCAGATGGATAAAAAAAAAAGGAAACCGTTAAGTGCAGTGCATATTCGTATGTCATGTCATAAATAAAATCTTTGTGACTTATTATAGTGACATAGGACAGTGTTACATAAAAGAAAATGTTTACAAATATTTTACAAAAAGGTTTATGTGAAGAAAAACAATTTTCTGCATTCATTTATGCAGCAACGTCTGGATGAGAGCACACATAATGAATGTACAGATAACAGCTTTTAGAGCAAAATTGCAGCAGTGGCTGCAGCAGAATTCACACGAACACACTGAGAAATGTGTATTCAGAAATAAGTGGAGAGGGAATTAAAATTGCAGCACTTTGCTCAGCACCTCTTTGAATGCGCTGAGCATCACAAACAACCGCTGAAAGTGGCACAGTGGTCGAGGATCTTTCGCGAGAGTCACCTTACCTTCTTCAGAGGGCAAACGCTCCTCCAGATGGGTTGATCCATCTCACCTCTCCGCTACAGGGGACTGAATAAGGCAGAAGTGCTCCAAAAAGTGCCCTTATTGAAACACTTCAGTATTCATTTCCTCCTCTCATGGCCCCTCGTCTGCAGCCATAACACCAGCGCCTGCAAGCTGCCTCTTCTAACCTGCACAGGTGCTCCGGTCGTACTCTCTTGCCAAAAAAAAAAGAAAAAAAAAAAGAAGCTAATTCTGACTCGAGGCTCTTGCTTTGAATTTTATGGAATTAAAAGACTAAGGGAGGGAAATAAAGTCTTGGATTCTAATTAAGGGAGTTTTGTGCATCCCAGGGAGAGACGATTATGGAGAATAAAAGCTTTTAAAAAGCATGCCATAAGGTAATCCACCACTCTCACCCCCCACATCCCCCATCTGGAGGATAATGCAGGCAGTAATGATGCCCCGGGCATGTCAGATTGATTGGCTGGTATTCAGTATGGTATTCAGGACCGCCGGCCACCACATGAAATCCAATAAAGAATAATAATACACTTGGAATATAATTCAGTGCGTGATATCTCGTCTGCAATACTGTATATCTGTGGTATGTGTTATTAACAATAATAATAATAGCAATACATGATACTTATATCCACACAAGGATGGATAGGGGGTGGCTAAGAGAAGGCGATGGGTCTTGAGACAGGATTGGAAAACAGCGAGGGACTCTGACTCTCTGATGTCTTGGGGGAGGGAGTGCCAGAGCCTGGGAGCTGCCCTAGAGAAGGCCCTGTCCCCAAAGGCTAGCAGAGGTGGATCTGAGGGACTGAGAAGGTTGGTAGGGGGACAGGAGCTCCATGAGATATTTTGGTGGGGGGGCAGTTGGTGAAGGGCTTTGTAGGTGATGACCAGGACTTTGTAGTTGATCTGGTAGGAGACAGGAAGCCAATGGAGCTCTTTTAGGACTGGGGTGATGTGGTGCCAGGATTTGGTGTGAGTAAGAAGTCAGGTGGTTGTTTTAATAATGTATTAAAAAAAACAGAATTACAACTTTCATGGATCTTTATGTCTCATTTTCGTCATATCAGAATTACTATAATTACAAGGTGCTTGAGGCGTTTTAATAGTGATTATGTCAGTTTCCAAGTTGTAATTATGACTGGGAAACTCAGACTTTTCTTAGCGCTTGAATGGTAAGTGCTTGAAAATGTAGCAAATAGAGACACATCACATCAGCCAAAGTCTGTTGTTCATGGTCTTTTTTTTTCTTTTTCTTTTCTTTTTTTTAAGTTTGTAGTAGCATTTCCAGCCTTCATTTTTATCTTGTCTGGAGTTTTCCTCTCTTGCACAAGGGTTTCTCTACACTGAATTCATGAAAGCTGAATACATGTAGGTAAAGGTGTTTTTATAATATATGGATGCCCTTGTGTACAAATCAAATCTTTTCTTTTGTAAAATAAAATAACATTATGTTCCAAGAAAATAAATAAATAAACATAAATATAAGTGATATAATGTTATATTGCCCGTGCATGGTATCTTTAACCATCCCTCATACAATTGTATTGAGTTGTCTGATGATGTACACACTCATAAGTCGCAAACATGGTAATCTTCACCATCCATCCCATATGACATGAATACTTCTTTACAGAACAGAAGTCCTGAGAATGGCTTCAGAGGAAATGTCATATTTTTTACTAAAGAGAAGGGTTGTCTTCTGTACAGGAGCCATTTATGACATCTGAGACTCAGCTTGTCAGACTGAGCTCCTCGATATCAGACTTGACTCAACTTTGATCAGTTTAAGCTACATTGTCAGTCTCAGCTGTATTCTAAACTGAAGACAAAGGTCAGGACCAGGAACATTCAATCAATAACCAGCGTGCTGTTGACGATTTTGTTGCTTGTGTACATCTGGGTAAATACAAACCTGCGTATAGAGATTATAATGTGTCACTAACACCTTATCCTCTCCAAATCAATCGTGAAAATCATCATTACTGTATGAACTGAGAACGCTCATGTGGACTGGGCCAAGTCCAGTCATGCAGCTGAAATACATCAATAATACACAATTTTTTCATTGTGAGTAATACACAATTCTTTCTGTTTCCCATGTTAGTTCAGCCTCTTTTTCCCAGTTTCAACCCATCACAATCTCAATGTTAGAGGATACAGTCTCCCATATGAACTCTTCCTCCTGCATCTCAGACATCATCCCTACTAAACTACTCCAGGAGGTATTTTTCACTGTTGGCTCTGTTATTTTGCATATTTCTAAAAATTCTCAGGCTTCTGGTTCTTTTCCAAACAGTTTTAAGCATGTTATTATTCACCCACTACAAAAGAAACCTAATTTTGACCCCCTGTCCTTAAGTAACTTCAGACCAATCTCCAAATTGTCTTTTTTTATCTAAGGTTCTGGAGAAAGTAATTTCATCACAACTGATATCTTTTATGGATAATAATAGTGTTTTTAACTGTTTTCAGTTTGGTGTTAGAGCACTTCATAGTACAGAGACAGCTGTTGTTAAGGTTACTAATGACCTGCTGCTGACTGCTGGCAGAGGTGACTGCTCGATTTTAGTTCTTTTAGATTTTCATTTGATACAGTCGATCTTATCCTTATCCTCATATCTTACATCGCTTGGAAACTTGGGTAGGCCTCAAGGGCTCAGCTCTCAGCTTATTATGTTCATACCTCTCCAGCAGAACTTTTTTTTTATGTTGCTCTGGGTAACTCTACTTCCTCTATTGCTCAGTTGAGTTCTGGTGTCCCTCAAGGTTCCGTTCTTGGCCCCCTTCTGTTCTCTATATACATGCTGCCTCTCAGCCATGTTACTCAGAAGCATGATGTGCTTTACCATTTTTATGCTGACAACACTCAGTTATATCTGCCATTAAAACCCACAGATTCCTGCAGCTCAGCTAATCTTAGAACTTGGCCGGACATCCTGGATGTCCCAAAACCTTCCCAAAAGTCTGACGTCATTCTCTTCGGTCCCCCAGATTTCATCAGCTCCTTTAGTGCTAATCTTGGCGATCTGTCAAATAATATTAAGCAGGCTGCTTGGAATCTAGGAGTAATATTTGATGCTTACCTCTGTTTTCATGATCAAGTCAAAAATATTGTCAAGTCCAGCTCAAGTTGCTCTACAAAATTAGGGCATTTTAAGGAATTGCTGATTTAAAAAAAAAGTTGTACATGCTTTTATTGATTCTCAGCTATTGCAACACTCAGGGCTCCCTCCACCGTCTCCAGTTGGTACAAAACACTGCTGCTCGACTTATTACCGGAACAAAGAGGCATGAACCCATTACCCCTGTGTTTGCCTCCCTTCATTGGCTCCCTGTTCAATTTCACATTGATTTTAAAATCCTTAAATGGCCTTGCGCATACAAACATATCTGACTTATTGACCTGGTATGTGCCCTCTCGGCCATTAAGATCCACAGATCGAGCCCTGCTGGTTACTCCCAGGTCATGGTTGGTGACTACGGATGATCAGACATTTGCTATTAGAGCTCCCACACTATGGAACTATCTGCCCACTGAACTCAGACCTACTAATCCACCAGCTTTTATTTAAATCTCTTCTTTAAACTTTTCTCTTTGTAAAAGGTTTTGGAAACTTCATTCATATTCATATTCATTCTATTCATTTTACTGTCTCTACTTTCTTTTTATCTGCCTTGTCTGATTTTCTTTTCTTTTTGTAAAGCGCTTTGTAACATTGTTAAGAGAAGTGCTATGTAAATCAATTTTATTATTATTATTATTATTGTTGTTATTAATAAATGTGTATTCATTGTTGTTGTCATTATGTGCTGTACTATGATTGTTTTTATTGAGCCTTTATGTACCTGGATAAAACTCTTATTATTATTAAAATCTCTTAGAGGCCACCATAAAAGCAGCATGACGGCAATAAAGACAACTTAAACAGGGCAATAATAAAGTCACACAGAGCGTACAACAGCATGGAGATTATTTAGTTCAAATATACATGAGCATTATGTTTCTCAAGTGTCTATTAAAGTACATTAGGAACAAAAACATTACGCTAAAGAGTTGATTGATTGCACATATATTTGGAATCAAATAAGGGTCATTAATATTTTGAAATGGTTTGTGAATATGTCATAAAGTTTTGCAGCTGTAGAAATATTTTGTGCATGTGTGAAAAAGTTTTGTGCACACGGATATAATTTGCACTTGTGTAAAAATGTTTATAGCTGTAACTAACTGCAAGCTAAATACACAGCACATTAAATGTTTACCATTATTATCCACAGCATCCTCTAGTACAGTTAAACCCACCTGAGTCACAGGAGATCCTGCACCGTTGTCTATCTTTGCATCAACTTTTTTCCTCAGTGTCCCACAACTGTCCCGAATTCTACTTTCAACTGTCCCAGACTTAACAACCATTGTCTCAAAGTGAAGGTCTTTTTTTTCATTCTACATAATAAATATAGTTTAATAACTTTGTTTCAGTAACTCACATCACTTCATTAACTCACTCTGGTCCACCATGGAAGTTCTGAACACTTAATTTTATTTTAAACATCATGCAGCTTCATAATTTAAAATAACATTCAGTTCAATTTGTTTTGAGTTCATATGTACATCAATCTCATAATTATATCTTTACTGCTGTTGCCTCTAAAGGAATGGTGTTTTTTAAGATCAAATGCACCACATGACTGCAAGGTTTTAAAATAAAATGCTACGTTATCACATCTGTTTTTGAAAGGTTGACAGTTTTTTTTGTTCACATCTCCTGGTGTCAAAATTTTTTGTGTTATTATCCTTACAGCCTCAACTGCATTCTGTTAAAATGTCAATCAAAGGTGCATTTATAAGCTTCTAAATTATTCATGAGTGATGAATTTTTATCACTCTTTCTTCAAGTCGTTATTTCCCCATATCAGTAATCTTTCCATTTTATTCTAAATTGTGAAGCCGACTGTTTCAATATAAGCGCTATAAAATTAATCATCAATCATCCTTCTGACTTATAATAATGATGACTAAGATATCACCATGATGACGGTTTACCTTAAGTGAGGTTATTGTGCTGTTTTAAATGTGCAGCTGTGCATAATGGTCGCATGTAACATTAATGACAGCTGTTCTCGTGCGGTAAGAAAATCCATGAAATAAACTGCACTTCTTCTTTGACGTCCTCCTGTTCCCTATGTCTGATGTCATTATTGCACATAAAAATAATAATGACACCCTGCAGGCCGGATTTTATAGAGCTAAGCAAGGCATCACAACCACATTTCAGTAGCTAGCTAGCACTTCATGCTAAGCTAAGCTAGCTAACTCACTGGTGTGTTGAATAGACAGTGTGGATGCAACTGGGAGCTGTGGGAGGAAGATGTCTTCATGGTTTTGGCTGTTTTTTTGCGGGGGGTTTTTCAGGGGGCTTACTTGCTTTACCGCTGGTGTTTTTCAGCACATTCACAAACCAATCACAATCTCAAAATATTAATGATCCTTATTTTATTCCACACATAGCTGATATATCGCTCACCTGCATGTGTTGGCAGTTTTTTTGCTTTGATATCTGATGTTTCATTTTCTCCCTGTAAGATTCCCATGATACCAGCAGGTATGCGGATTATTGTGCAAGAAAGCAAATTCAACCATGGGAAAAGGTTATGAATCATCCATTACACCGCATTACATGGTTATATAATGCCGGCTTCATGCTTAAGGCCCTGCATTGGATACATTTTTTCAGACCGACATATCCGTGTAGGATTTTATTTAAATTCAATGTTGTCAAACAGAGTGGGATTATGACGTGGGTGACGCCACGCTTCGTTAGATGCTGTGAGCTGCTTGCAGTCAGTATATTCATAAAGTGCTCCATGTGATGGAGACAGTAAAATGTGTTTTCTGTTCATATGGGCAATGAGTATGTACTGTATGTATACAGTTTACTTAGAGAGAAAGAATTGTCTAAATGTGAGTGCAAAATGAGATGTAAGACATCTTGTGTTATGTGTCACTTTTGTCCAAAGCTCTTTACAGCGCTGTGAATGCACGTGCACATTTTAATACTGCATGTGTGGGAGTTGTAGGACATTGAAGGAAAAGGATAATTGGAGAAACTGGATATAAGAAAATTGGTTTCAACATCATCCACATTGTCAAAATCTATTTGTGAAGTTGTCAGAAAGGCATGTTTCTAACCTAAAATGCAGTGATACTTAGCCACAATATCTGTGACTACATACGACACAATAACAAACTGTCTTTCAAGTGAAAAATGCTTCTACAATTGTTATTGGAAAAGGACTGATAGAAGAGCAAACAACTAGAACTTATTTATTCAGCTACAGAACTGTAGCTATGCTGAAGTGATGATCATTCCTCTGCCTGATCTAACCAGACCTGTTAACAAGCTCACACCTCTATTGCAAGACCTTTGGAAATCATGATGTGGCCATTTCAATGGGTGTAAGTGTGAACCATCTAGCCTCAGAAAATGTCTGATGGGTACAAAAGTTAACCAACAAGTTCTCGTTGTGCTTGAAGTATAATGACATCTCACCAACCTCAGTCCTGTTCAAAATTACTTTTGTCCTCACATATCTCCAGACTTCCATGAACTTGATGAGACAGAGGTCTGAGATTCTCTCGAGTACCACTCTCACTTTTAAGTTAAAGATCTTTGAGATCTTTGTTCTGCCATACTGTTACTTCAAAGGTCAATCAAATATTCTACCTTCTACAGAGTTAAAGGGGACATATCATGCTCTTTGTGATATTCTGTTATTTTTATATCATTACGATGTCGGATGTCTATAGCCTATGTCTATGGTCAAATGATCTACGGTCAAAGTTTCCAAAATTGAGGTGAACATATAAAAATGCTCATTTGTCACCTCTACTAATCGTGATGACATCACATTGTTCGTGCGTGCCCACAAACGGCTGTCTGTTGGTAGGGTTATTCTAAGTGCTAAGGTTATTCTATGTGTTGTTCACATCGGCCATTTGCATATTTCAGATCTGATTTCGGCTTGAACATTTACAGATGTATTTGAGAAGTTTTGAGTAAAGGACAAGAAATAGAAGGGAGATTCTACTTTTACTTTTTGTTTACGTGGTCCCCCGAGCTGCCAGAAGTCGGCCGAGATGCATCTTCTGGCAGCAGGCCAGTCAAAATACAGAGTCTGAATAGAGTTCAGACAGAAGCTGAACTGAGGGGCTTAAGGGTCAGTATAACATAAATATAGAGTTTTTTGAACTATAAATCATGCAAGATATTCCAGCAGAGCCCCAGAATATAAATATATATCGACCAGGAAATTTGCATGATGCTCCGTATGCATAGTGTTACCTTTATATGAAGACGATCTTCCCCTGACATTGACTTGCTACTTGTCGATGTCTAAAGTTAACAATACATATGCAGGTCAGCTCAGAAAAGCTGCATATAATTATGGGAACACACTGACAAATTACCTGTTTTATTGTTTAGGTGTGAGGGCTTTATGGGATGAGTACATGTATTGGGATTCTCACAGTCGCTGCTGACGTGCATACACACGCTAATACGGTTCTTGATGCAGTTAAGGACAATAGAGTCACTCCTGCGGCTGCTATAATCCTACAGAGGAGAACTGAGACTTTTATGCATACGGCAGTGCCACTGTAGATAACAGCATCAGAGAGCTCACTTCATAAAATGTGCTCCATGTGAAAGGGATTCACCAGGCAGAATTATAATGCAGAGGGTCCGACTGGTCCGGTATTGTTGCTTTTGAGTGATTTTGTTCCTTCAAAAAAAAACAAACAAAACAAAACAAACTGCATTCTGTAATAGAAGAAAGGAAGAGAGCATCAATGATGCCCGCGCTCTGTTCAGCGGATGTTGGAAAATAAACTTGTTAGGAGTTGTATGGCTTTCGACTTTCATTTGTCCTCTGGTGAGAGCTGATTCGTAAATTAATCTGTCAGTGGTTCATGTCTGATGCATGAGGCTGCAGGTGTGTTCGTTTTTAAATTTGCAGCCTGTTTCCGGGCTTCACAAATGACCTTGCAAGGAATAAAAAAAAATCCACCAAAGCGGATCACATGTACTTTGTATTCCTGGATCTGTGTGGTTGTTTATTGGCAGTTTTTCGTTATTCCCATGGATACCTGGCAAACGGTTGACAATAACACATCTTTGCAAAGCAGAAGGTATGGTAATTTAAAATATTAATAATTAATAAAAGACACTAATTTCTCTACAGAAAATTGAAAATATTGCATTTTAGCTGCAGAGCATGTAGAGGTGTGACAAAAGGTACTCTTGGAAAAATACGACATTACCAGCTACAAGCTGCATACGCAGGGTGCTACTTTAGATAATTGGTTCATTTTTTAATTCAGTGTGGACTCTGATTTAGGGTCAAAATTGGAATAAGGACTGTAATTAAAATGGAATTGTGTTTAAAAGAAATTGTGTTTCAAGAAAAGATGTGTTCAACCTTTAGCCTACAGTCCTGTTCTGCCATAGCACAACAAAAGCATACCACTCCCTCTTGGCAATAGTTTATCATTTAGTGATGATGTCTGACACAGAATATTTAGAGTTTTACAACCAGGACTGAAGACTCATGTGGTGAAATGAGACAACAGCTGGCGCGGATGTCTCACTTTGGGCTGGTGGGCGAACTTGCCATGTGGACTAAAAGTAACGGGATCGTGCGGACGTTAATTGTGTAACACAAGCTATAGAATTAAAAAAATACATAAATAAATAAATAAGTAAATGCACATTTGTCTTTTTCACAATAGGTTTTGTTCATTTGAACAACCTTGTTGTTCTGGGGATTTGGAGAAGAGGCTGGAGGAGTTGTAGAGAGAGAGCAAGTTTCAAAAAGATGATCACACGGAGCCGTTTGGCGTGAAATTGACATGTATAATTCGAACTACATTACAACTGTGAGGCCAGTATCCATGGTGATTCAGTTGACTGGTATGGAAGAGGGAGTACTCAGACGTGCCTTAAGTGTTGAGGGTCAGGCATGTAGTGTAGGGTGTTAATGGTGTAGCTGGAGGCTGAATGAATGGATGTTCTTAGTGAAGGTTCTCAAGTGTGTGTTTGTGTGTGTCATAAATAAAACTCATTTTCACTAAAAGAAATGAAAAAAATCTCCCTGTGGTATTAAATAATTTAAATCCGTTCCTATTGCAAACCAACTTGCATCAATAATTCCTACAATTACTGTCTTTTTTTTTATTATTGTAGTATGGAATTCTGCCTAATAATGTCTTCTTTCAAGACACTGACAGTGATGCCTTTAAACTTCTTGGATTCAATTTTTTATGTTTCAGAACACTACACTACACTTTTCCTTTTTCACTTGTTCAAAATAAACCATACAGTACTTTAATGACCCAATAATAGATTAACATCATTTGATAATATTAAGTTTTTGGCACAGTTGAATGTTAATGTAAGCAACAATACACAACAAGCTGCCGTTATACGCAAAAATAATGGTCAAGGCAGATGCAAAGAGCACCATATCAGGACATCTCAGAGTGTATTAGTGCACTGACACTATGACCAATTACTGAAGGATAAAAAGTTAAGCTTATTCAAATCATAATCAGTCTTTCAAAGTATGTTTATGGGTAGTTTAATGGATGACTAGGTCTGGTAATGCAGCATTAAACAGATGTATTGTTGCTATAGTTGCTATAATTGTTGGGTATCTGTGTGCAGAACTGTGGCTAACAACTGTTGACCAGATCCTTGTTGAATCTTTTATAAGATTTTAATGAACACCAACCAACCTAGCATGGGTCCAGATGATGTTGTGCTCGCTGATTGCTACTTACAATCAAAGCTTTGGAGGCAAGTTTAAGAATGAGGGCATCATCTTTCTGTGCTACTGACAGAAAATAGTCACAAAAATGGTATAATTATTATTATTTGGTATATTTCTTTGATTGACTCAGAAACATTACTAAGGTGCTGCAACTTGTGCTGCAATGCAACATCATTTGTCAATCACATACATGAAAGTGCACATTCCTGGTGCATTACTTTGTAACGTATTTCGTTGTTTACTTTGCGATCATTACGATGAAAGATAAAACAGTTGCCACCGTGATAGCTTTCCAGAGTTGTAAAATCTTTCTGTGCAGTGTTTTGGTGTGTATATATTTGGTTATATGTATCAATCTATAACTCCAACTTGACTTTATTGATTGTATTTCATTGTCTCACGGTATCTCAAACAACATGCCCCTACAAGTGCAGCCTTGCATTGTTTTAACTGTGTGTTGACTGAAATAATATGTTGGCAGGATGGATACTTTATCGATTAAATAACACCCCATCACCAGTCAAAGACAGCTAACATGAATAGGATGTCACATAAAATATAGAAGTGAAAACAAATCTTTTCATCAGGCTGCCACCAGCCAGTCATGGACATGGTGGTATTAAAAATGAATAGTATTAAATGAATGTGTAATTCTGAAAAGTTTTATGTTTTGTGTATGTGGAAAAAAATAAAGAAACAAGACTTTTTGCGTCTCTCTCTGTCAGTCCCCCAGAGGACTGAATGGAGCCTTTCCTCCTCCAATTATGTTGTTACATTTGAGTAGATTCTCCTTTATCCAGCTTTCTCTTTTCCACATCTTTCCCTCTGTCTCTACTATCCTCTGCTTCTCTCACTCTGTCCGGCTGCCACATTTCCTCCCCTTGCTCCGCGGCCAAAAGTCCATTGAATTTCTCTTTGTCTCTCTTTCCTGTCTCTCTGTCTTCCTGTCCACATTATCGGCTGTTACTTCACAGGACTGAAAAAGTGTTAAATCATCTGCAATACGTTTAACGCTACAACATATATACAGCACAAGTCCCACCCTCCTCTGCTTCGTTCTCGTCCTTTCACTCATCTTGTCGCTCACCTGGATGAGCTGTCTGCCTTCAAAGTGTGTCGGCAGGAAGTTGCGGTAACAAGCATTAGTGAAGCAGCCGAGTCTGCAAGAAACAACAAAGCTGATGTTCTGTTGCATGCGTCTTGTCTGCAGCTCACACAGCTCATCTTGCATTTGTTTTTAGTTGTATTTGTCGGCAGCTGTGATTGGCTTCATGTCTATATTTATGATTTGGTTGGTGTCTATCTCAGCTCAGCTCACATGGTGTACATGTCAAAGAAATAAGTGAAAGTCTGGAATCTTCTAGGTGTCCAAAGAAGTTTTTTTTTTTACATTAATCATTCAGGTCATTTCAGCCTCTTCAAAGGTAAATTATCGTCTAGAGTCACGGGGGTCGCAGCTATCATATGGGACACTCAGTGCATCGGTCTATCCACTCGGCGTTCTTTTCAGAGCGCCGTGTCAGTACTTCATTATCCACTCTGCTTGCTTATTGAGAGAATGCCCAGATGAATGAAATACCATACAACCGCTAAGTAGGAAGAAGGGAAACATGACAGGAAAGAGGAAAGTAAGATTTACCTTACAAGGCAGCTGGATTTGTGAGATCACAAGATCAAGCGAGATTCCATCTTGTCAGACTTCAAGTTGTGTCCGAACCACCAATGGTTCAGACCAATCAGCATCTTATAAGGATTCTCGCATGATCTTGTGATCTTGCTAATCCAGCTGCCTCACAAGGCAAGACGGTGATAGACGGTGATAGACAGATGGTTCATCCAATCACGTGCCAGGTGTTTTTTTTTTGGAAAGTGCCTGCCCTTTTCCAATTGCGGATGATTGTGCAAGAAAGCAAACAGTTTCCAAGGACGACTTCGGTTTTGTGTGACAAACCATCTGGCACGTCAGGTTAAAGTAAGATGGCAAATGAGACTAAAAGAGAGGGAGAGAAAGAAAGGGATGAAGGTAAAGAAGGAACAAGTGAAGTAAACAAGGAAACAAAAGGGGATGAAGGGGACTAATGAAAAAAACAATGAAGCAGGTACTAGGGGTGTGCCCGAATACGAATACGTTATTCAGCAAAGCACAAATAGTGGGTTTTCTATGAATATTTGTTTCATACAAATATTTTACAAATTATTTGTTTTCGGGAAGAAAAATAAACCATGTCAAATACCAGCACCCAGGTCGGTTACATCACTATCTCAGTGTCTGTCCTCTGCTCCGCTGTTACGTCTATCAGCAGGTCTTAATGATGGGAGTCACATCCACCTGCTACATGACACATATTTCCTAATTTGGACATCACTCCCAGAGTTGGGGGTGTTCCCCAGAGATAAAGCTGAGGTACTGACACATGAACATGGACACATATTGTAACACTTCAATTTCCTAAAATTAAAAGCATAATTTAAAAAAAAAACAGGATTTTTAAGCATCTTTCCACTTTTTTTTGAATACAAATACAAATACAATTAATTTTCCTGCCTCAACAAATACAGATACAAATACAAATACTGGGCCCTCTGCACATCCCTAGCAGGTACCAAGGCAGGGAGGAGCTGTAGCTGTAAGCTTTTATTTTTTATTATTATTATCTTCAAATCTTTTAATTGTTACTGCAGTGCCACCATTACATTAGTTTAATGTAATGATAATTGTGTGAGGTTATGAAATGTATTTAATAAAAAACAACAACAAGCATCAACCCCATTAAGTCACTGTTGGTGATTAATTGTGTCACATTCATTTCAATATTTCATGAGATTTGGGGGTTCTATGTGTTGGATTTTAAATTATTTGCTATTTGAAGTGTGAGCAAATGTGTATTTTTAGCCAAAAAGTGTATACCAGGGGTCTGTACCACAGAGCTATAATAATGTTATCCAGATAACTTGATGGATTTGCTCACACACACTCCTCAAACGTCCCCACTTAGGAATTCAAGACTGTTGCTTTTCATGAAAGGTGGCAGATGGTTGTTATATTGATGCCTTTCGTCATGAAATGTTGCCCTAAATATTTATGTGGAGTGCCTCTCAGTAGCAGTGTTATGTGTGAAAAAATGTGTGTGTGAACAAAGTTAACTGGCTAACAACATTATTTAGGTATGAGAAAAATACTTCAGGTCCTGCTGATTCTTCATAGCAGTAGAAATGACTGGAAGATGAATGTAGTTTATCGGAGAATACATAGTGGCACTTTGAATACAGTTGTCCTCTCCACTTTACTCATTGATCTGATAACATTAAAGAAATTCATTTAACAGAAATTGTAATTGCGTAGAACCATGAAGAGACCCTCAAGTTTAAATAAACAATTAGTGGTTACTATTAAAAATGGCTCTGAATTTGTCATCGAATCAATTTCTGTATTTTAGCTTTTTAATATCTTTAAATATGTGATCTGAGGCCAACCACATCCTCTGAATGACATTACAAAATCTACCCATAATTTTTTTCATGCTAGTATAGCCGGATGAAAGTATCAAAAATTTCCTGAGGGAGGAGCCCCAGACACCCCCTGAGATTGTCTCACTCACAGTTTCAATGCTTCCTATGCCCATGTCTATAATTATTAATTTGTGAACATTTTGTGAACAGTGTCTGTGGAGAGCTTCAGTGTGATGGTAACAAGTTTTTATACAGCAAAAGATAAAACCGTCCATACAAACTTCTCAGAAACACTACATCTTTATCCATCTCTCTATTAGCAGGTGTAGAAGTAGCAGGACTTTGCTATACAGCCAAAAAACCTGTTAGAGAGGATGTCGGGCTTTATGCCGATTAATCTGCATCTTGTCTCCTCAAGTCAACATTGATATACTTTTAACAATGACTGCAGCCATTTCATCTAACATTAACCAAGTAGTTTTTGTGCCCAAACCTTAATGTTTGTTAGTAGATCAAATAACACTCAGAAATGAATCATTCCTGTCATGGTTTCGGAAGGCACTGACAAACGACATCATCCTGCCAACAAGTCCTTCCGATTAAATGATCAAATATATCGTTTGACCACATGACTCCCTAACGACACATAGGAGCATTTTCTAATCTAGCGCTCCTATCGGCAGAGTGGTTAAGATCTGGTTAGGTTTAGGCACAAAAACCACTTGGTTAGGTTTAGGGAAAGATGATCAGTTTGTTAAGGTTAGAGAAACATGTGGTGTGCCTTAAAGTTACTACTTCCTTAAAGTTAGACCACTTTCATCATCATGGCTACAATAATAACCACAGAGTTAAAGGTTGATAAGGGATGATTGTAGTTACGCTTTTTAAAAAACCGTCCCGACTTGTGGTTGGAAATGAGAAACAAACAGTGGTCTTCTGTGGCAAAGTCCACTATTGGGTTGAAGCCTCCATCCATCCCTCCTCCTCTGGATGAGGACATCTGTCCACACATACAGTACATATGTCATCTGAACTGAACCACTGCTCCAGAACATAACCGCTGCGGCCACAGTAGTTTTTTGGGCGACTGAAATTACGACCCGTTGTGTCATTTTTCATGGGCGAACACATTATTGGAAGAAAAAATTAAACAATATATTTTGTTATTTAGTTGGAGGACTTGGTTTAATCAGGTTGTTTTTACAATTTTCATTGCCATTTTCTTAATCAACCCTAAATTAATTATTAAAAATAGCAACAAAAACATCTTAAATTGCCTTTTATTTTTTCTGTCGGATACTGCAACCTCCTCCAACTCCAAACTCCAGGCTAAATGGTGCATGTAAATGTGTTCACACACTTTTTACACAGTTACCATGGCCTTCAGAAGACTCTTCACCCATTTCTCCAGTGTCTGTCTTTTTAAAATTCTCCTTTTCATCTGGCATGAATTAACAAAACTTGAGAAATCAGGACAATTTAATACAAACTTATTTCCAAGAGGCAACAGAAGTGTGCAAACTCTACATGTACATGCAACCAGTACAAACAAAAGGTCAAGGTTGAACCAGGAAATAGCTCCACAATCACACCACATCCATCTTAGTAGCAATAAATGTCATGTTAGGTTTCTTCCATTTTCTTCTCAGTTAAAGTCCTTGTAAAGCAATAATAAATACGCATTCTGAGTTTGTCACACCACAATAATATGTATAATTAACCACTCATCTAAATTTGAACGATTAAAAAAATTGCCAAGTATTAAATTAGGTTTAAAAATTGTGGAAAAATCGTGCAACAGTCCAACTGAACAGCTTCTGAGTTAACAACGCTTGTACCAGACTCTCATATAAAATTATTACAGTTACAATTACAATTTAAAATAGGCCTTGTTTGTAGGTGTAAAACATGGATGATATTTTAAAAATAAAGTAACGTTAGCAGTCACTGTTCAATTGGGCACATATTTTGTAGGTAAATGATGAATTATTCAGTAAAAATGTAACTTAAATGACTAGTTATCACCAATTATCAATATGCTAAATTGTCGTCAGTGGAGTTTGGTGCACTTCGCCCTACTCACTTCTCTGCAGAAAAGTCTTTGGCGCCTTCATTGTGGCCGTCATCCTTACAGCAAAAGCCTCTCACGCTGTGCTTTTTGGTGAACTGCTGCCTGGCAAATGCTCTCCCTCTTGTCGTAGCCTTCTTAGCCGCATAGCCGGTGCTGGAAGCAAAGCGGTGGCCGGTGTTGGCTGTTGCCGGCACAACGTCCATTGACTCTACCCATCCGAAGCCACTGGCGGCTCCACCTGTCACCAGACACTTCAGCTGGGTTTAAAATAACTCCTTGAGCATTAATATTGACTGAAAATGGCCCTATTCACCAATACATCGGATTATTTGAAGTGAAGCCCAGTTGTCTCTGATGAAAAAAACTACCTGGTGTAAAAATAGTAACTATGAGTATGTGCCTCTAGTGTTTAAATAGCGGGGGAGGTGCTATTAACCCCTCTGTGTCATCGAGCCACCATTTCAGGTCCGCCCAAAGAATCCTGAACACAGAAATGGTGAAAAACAGCTCTAACTCAACAATTCAGTACTACATAATTCACAGTCTTTTCACATGTTTTCAGCTAAAGCCCCATGAGGCAAATTTGTGATTTGTGAAACTGGGCTATACAAAAAAAATCAACTTGACTAAACTTCTTTGATTCCACATCAAATACAGTATGTGGTTTGAGCAATATGTTCATTGGGCCTCATAAACCTGTCTGATTGCTTGTGTTTGTCCCACTTGCAAGTAGGGTCTTCCACTTCAACTGTACAAACTAGCAGTCTGGAAACACACAAAAAGATTGTTACTAAGAATTGTGTTACTGTTTTGTCTTGTTTGCCTTTTTTGTGCATCATTTTATTGCTTAGCAGACCGTTCTTGGTTTGGACTCCTAAACTTATTAGTGTGATTTATGAATGAATAATACTCTTCACACTCTGAACATCTGTGATTACCCAGGGTGACACAAATGCACAAACAGGTCAGGAACAGCAGCACAGTACATGTTCAGCAAGACATTTTCCTGGATAAATTAATAACCAAGCAGTACAGGTTGTACTATCAGATTTAACTGCGGGCTAAAAAGATGGAGCGTATAAGCTGCAGGATGTAAAACAGATATCAGTATTCAGTGTAGACAAGACCCATAAGAATATATGATAATGGAAGCAATGTAAATAAATTACTCGTTTCCTATTCATTGGTGGCCACAGGCTTCCCAGTGAGGACAGAAACCATTACAATGACTGATATGAACCAGAGCGGCAAGCTCATTGCACCCTGCTGTATGCTGGGAGCCAAGCAGGCGAGGCGGCGGGTAAAGCCCAGGCCAGGGGACCTCCTGGGGAGAACAAATTATCACTGATGGAAAAAAGGTGAGAGTTTCTGCCTCTCTCCAGACCACGTTTTTACGATCACATTATATCATCTCTGCTGCGGGTTATCGCCATGATGGAGAAGAAGCTTTTTTATTTTTTATTTTTTTGTGCAGATTTAGTGGTCGGGACGGTGAGGAGATGTATATTCACTTTATGGTCATTAGCCAGAAAGAAAAGTGCACCTTCGCTGCTGGTGCTTTGGCATTGGTCCCAATTGGTTTGAAAACGATAGCATGGCCCTCGTGATATCATTTGAAATCCTGTTAATGCTCTCTGATATTAGCTTAGACTCTAATGAGACATATGAGCTTTAGTGATTATACAACATATCATATCAATATTAATAATCACTGCACGGAAATAATACACCGCATATTCATGTGATTTATTGCACATCAGACTTAGAATAGTTATGGTTTTATGCTTTATGTTGCAGGGAAAGGCTGAGCTTCTGTATATTAAAACATCAGTAGCCTGAATTTATATTGTAGGATGAAGATTTTTTTAAATTTTATTACATTGTTTGGAGTTTGTTCTAATTAGATTTTGTATTTTTTCAGAGTTTCATTTCACTTATATTTCATATATTTCTAAGTTGTTAGGAATATATAAAATCATGTATGATTTTGAAATTTTTAAAATTATAATTATTTTATTCTCAGATTTTTTAAAAACTTTTTCTTGAATTTGCTTTAATTGGATTTTTTTGTTTTATTTGTGTGCCATTTTGTATTCCTTATTTAAATATTTTCCTGATTTTTTTTATATTTATTTTTTATTAGTAAATTCAGTTTTTTTTTCTATTGAAAGAAAAAAAATATTATTAGCATCAATTTACATCAACACATGATGATTTCTTGTCATTAATGTTTTTCTCAAATAACAATCAAAGACGGCTCTAGTTTAATTACTGTGTTCGGTTCACCAGGGCATTGTCCCCCTGCACAATGCTGAGGAATAGGTGATGGCTAAATGTGAAATATGTGCACAAACACACACACTCTCTCACACACACATTAAGCATGTGTAAATCAAATACAGAGTTACATACATGCAAGCACAGCCACACACAGCGATGATGCTGCAGCCTTGGCAATTAAAACCCAGTCGTCTTTTTGACACAGTCAGACGCACCTTCTGTAAGCCTGCGAGCTATGTGCCTCTGTCTGAGAGACACACAGAGAGAAAAGAGCAGTCAGGTAACTAAGGGCTGAGTTATGTGACACATAAGGAAGGATCAGGAAAAATGATACACGGGGAAGAAAGGTAAGGAAGGGAGGAAAAGGGGAGGCAGGAGGAGGGGGGGGGACAAAATCACCTTGTGAAACATTTCACTGTCAAAAGCTCCTCAGATTTATCAACCTAGTTTTCTGTCTGCCCCTCTCTTCATATAATTGGAAGGTAGTGTCTGTGTGCACAGAGCCACAGGGAGACAGAAAACATATTTTGGCAGGGCTTGACAGGTTAGACAATGGTAGAAAAAAGAACAAATGCTGTCAGGAGACAATAGCAAGGGGACTAGAGGAGGGCTGCAGTGTGTACGTGTGTGTGTGCACAACCCCTGTGTTCATGGGGTAAATGTATGCAGGTTTTTGCATGAACACATCCACCTGTGTGGTAACGTATGTGTGTGTGTGTGTCCTTTCATGCATCTTTCTTGTAGTATCCTTGCAACAGTGACTCCAGCAGACTGTCTGCTGTTAAAGGCCACAGTTTAATTATCCGCAGTAACTGGCCCATTGCTGTCTCCTCAAGACAAGATGCACGATGGGCGTGTGTCCACTTTAAAGAATACACACACACACAGAACTGTACAGCAACTGCAAAAAACTGATTTTACTGGGGTTGTATGTAATAGACCAACACATAATAGTCCATTCCATAATTTCAAAGTGGGGTTTTTCAAAACTGTTTACAAATAAAAATCTGAAAAGTGTTGAGTGCATATTTATTCACCCCTTTTGCTGTGAAACCGCTAACTAAGATTTTGTGCAACCGCCTTCAGAAGTCACATAATTAGTTAGAGTCCACCTGTGTAGTTTAATCTCAATATAAATACACCGGTTCCATGAAGGCCTTAGAGTTTGTTAGAGAACATTACTAAACAAACAACATCATGACGACCAAGGAGCTCACCAAACAGGTCAGGGATAATTACAAAGCAGAGTTAGGTTATAAAAAAAATAAAAGTTTTGAATATCTCACAGAGCGCCATTAAATCCATCATTAGAAAATGGAGAGAATTTGGCATAACAGCAAATCTACCAAGAGGAGGCCATTCACCTAAAATGATGGACCTGGCAAGGACAGCGTTGATCAGAGTAGCAACCAAGAGGCCAATGGTAACACTGGAGGAGCTGGAAAGATCCACAGTTCAGGTGGGAGAATCTGTCCCCATGACAACTATTAGTCGTGCACTCCACAAATCTGATCTTTATGGAAGAGTGGAAAGAGGAAAGCCATAGCTGAAAGAAATCCATAAGAAATCCCATTTGGAGTTTGCCATAAGCCATATAGGAGACACAGCAAACATGTGGAGGAAGGTACTCAGATAAGACCAAATGACCCTGGTGCAAAACACTATATGTGGTGGAAACCCAACACTGCACATCACCCTGAGCACACCATCCCCACAGTGTGAAACACACTGGTGGCAGCATCATCCTTTGGGTATGCTTCACTGGTCAGGATTGAGGGCAAGATGGATGGAGTCAAATACAGAGAAATTCTTGAAGAAAAAACCTGTTTCAGCCTGCAAGAGACTTGAGACTCAGACGGAGGTTTACTTTCCAGCAACTACACTGGAATTGTTAGAAGAATGTTAATGTCTTAGAGGTCAAAGCCCAGACCTCAATCCAATTGAGAATCTGTGGCAAGACTTGAAAATTACTGTTCACAGACAGTCTCTATCTAATCTGACTGAGCTTGAAGTATTTTGCCAAGAAGAATGGGCAAAAATTGCAATCTCTAGATGTGAAAAGCTGGTAGAGACATACCCCAAAAGACTTGCTGTTGTACTTGCAGTGAAAGGTGGTTCTACCAAGTATCGACTCGGGGGGGGGGACTTGTACATCCGACAGATGTCTGCTTTTTTGTCTTAATTATTGTTTGTGTCGCAACAAATAGTATTTTGCACCTTCAAAGCCTTAATCGAATGGTAAAAAGCCCAATAACACCAATTTGAATTCAAGGTTGTAACACTGCAAAATGTGGAAAAGTCCAAAAGGGGGTGGATACATATGCAAGGCACTGTATCTAAAAATAATGCACACCCTAAGGCTAATTAGTTTAAATAGATAAATTTCTTACACAGAATGGGAGACTCTTCTCCCGAGAAAAATGATACAATAATGTCGTAATTGCCCAATACGACATATGTAGACATATAGTCGTTTGAGTGACAGATACCATCTAGAGACCATAGTGATTATGACCTGGAGCAGTGCCGAAGTGGGGATGACGTCTATATAAGTGGACAGTTATCTCCTTCAGGAGAGGGGTGGATGGAGGCATGGAGGCATTAACCCAACAGTGGACTGGCTACCAGAGACTGTTGTTTGTTTCCTGTTTCTAACCACGAGTGTCAGGTGGTGATCACCAAACCAGACAACCAATTTCTTTGGTTTAAAGGGCTTGGCCTTTCTGTTTTCCATACTAATGTATATATGATGCCAGTTGCATTGTTTTGCACTTGTGTTGTGTTTATGGTTATTGCAGTTCTTGGTCCTCTCAAACCTAGAGTGCTGTGTATTTCTAAATTAATAGTTTGAGTCATTGTTTATTAGAAAATACCCAGAATTCACTTGCTCCAGTCTCTTAGATTTGAGGATTTTTTTTTCATTGTTTACATTATAAATTTGGATTTTGGACGGGACTGTTGGACAAAAGCAAAACATAAATTAATGCTTGAGAAGCGTATGAAAGCCATTTTCACTATTTTTGACACTGAATGTTTAATCAATTAATTAAGAAAATAATTGCTATAGTCATCTATAATCAAAATATTCATAGGTTGCAACCATAAACAGTTAGATAGATGAATTTGCCATCAGCAGTGAATGGTCAGCTGGACTATACATTGAGTCTGATACTATTTGACTTTCAATTTGAGGGCTGGCCTGATCAGCTATAACTTGGCCTCACAGTGGAAACCACCCAATGTTTTATTCATCTAGTCTGAAATAACCCGACCCGGCATAAACCGCATCCTGCTGTTGGGGGGTGCACACCTACGATAGGCTGGAACAGGCCGTCGCTGCCACCTAATAACGGCGCCCTCTGGCTATCCACATTAATTCTCGGCTCCCCCGCTGGTTCTCCTCGCTGAGTCCGAGCGTCCGGCCTCCATACGCTCTGGGAGGTCATCATTCCGGCGTGCATGTGGGCCCAGATAAAATGAGAATTACGACCTTGTTTAATGGTGTCGTTTAAAATCATGCTGAGGCCGGAGATAGCGTGATGCCTCCCATCCACTCTGTCTTCTCCTGTTTTTTTTTTTTCCTCTGGTCTTCAGTAAGATGATGATGAGCTGGGTGAAAACCAGGAGGCCAGAAAACATGCCGATAACTGCTGGCGGGCCAGAGATGTCGCTTTTTTTAAGATTATTTTAATGGAATTTTGCCTTTTTTAGATACTGGAACATGACAGAAAATAAAGGGGAGAGAGGAGGAGGTCATCCCGGCTGGATTTGAGGCAAGGATATTACTGTTAGAATGACTCATATCTTAGAGTGCAAGACCAACTGAACTCTTCCTTCAGGCTCTGCTGCAAAAAGAGCCAGTGGAGAAAGTAGTAATATGTTATTTTAGGCTCATTAAATCCTACTTTATGATCTTGTCTGGTCACATCTGCATCAGATTATGATGTTTCAAGGTAGATGGTCTTGGCTTAATGAACCTTTATCTATTTTTGACATTTCATTGCTTGTATTGTACTGTTTTTACTTATTAGGGTATAATAATTAAGGGGAATTCATTATAAAAAAATATATTTTACTAAATGACTTGTTTATTTACCAGTATCTGTGTAGGCACACGCTGTGATCAATTTGTATTTCTGATGAGCAGCAGTAGATTCGGCCACCCTCTTCGCTTAACCCACATCTGTTGGCATCATTAACATCACCTCCTACTTCTCAATTCAGCACAGCACTCTTTCCCTGATTAAAAAAATAAAGAAAACACAGTTTGATTTATACACTGCCACAGGCCAGCTGAGCAATTGTCCACCCCAGCGCTGGCTATCAAGGGCATCTCTGATCTGACTATAAATAATCAATTATTTCAGCTAATGACCCTACACGATCCCCTTTAGACGAGGTCGAGCTTCCACTTGGCAGGCGCTCCTCCACCCCCGCAGAGTCGACAAGCTATCTGACATTAGTGGGTGAAGACACGTCCTCCCAGCCTCCCTGACGGATTGAAGGACCAGCTCTCCTCTGCTGTGACGGACAACGCTCAGTCTCAGCACTCAGTGGTCTTGTCAGCTTGTCTGTCTTCCCAAACGGCCAATCTGCAGTGTTTTTTATATCAAGGGTGTTGTGCTTAATCAGATGGTGGCAGGAAATATGTGTTGAGCCCCTTTCACACTGGACAAAAAACCCCACTAACATCTGACTTTTGTCTTCAGTGGGAAAGAATACAATCTGCATTAATTTCAAATGACTCTGCAGTAGTCATGGGTATTTATCGGCTCCAGCTCCTCTCGGCAGTGATGGAAACATCACACCCAGGTGGACGTGCTAATTTTCACCCCTTTTCTGGCCGCTCTTTCATCTGTGTCTATCTGCGGATGTCTATAAACACATGGTCTCATCCATATGTTTATGTACGGTCTCTCTGTAACAACAAAGTAATACGTACTTTATTATTACAGAGAGACCATACGTAAGCATATGGGCTCATCCATATGTTTATGTAGTATTAGCATGCTAGGCTAACAGTTCGTCAGCTGTGTGACTTAATATCCGCACTGTGATGTCTTTCAGAGCACATAAACACTGTAAACACACCTGTTACCCGACCAGTACAGTGCTGTTAAACCAGAAAGACTGCAGCTACACCTTATTTTTAATATATCTATATTATTAGTATCATTGTTACTGTTGTTATTGTGCTTCTCTGTGTCTCTCTCTCCCCTCTTCCCCTCCCTCTTTCTTTCTCTCTTGACCCAACTGGTCAAAGCAGATGGCCTCCCGCCTAGAGTCCGGTTCTGCTCGAGATTTCTAGGAGTTTTTCCTTGCTGTCATTACCAAGTGCTGCTTATAGAAGATTGTTGGATCTCTGTGAAATAAAGAGTACAGTCTAGACCTGCTCTATGTCAAAAGTGCCCTGAGACAACTTCTGTTGTGATTTGGTGCTATATAAATGAAATTGAATTGAATCACTTTTATGCAGTCTATGGGCTACACACAGCACGGCACGGCTATGCAAACGATGCTAGCCATGCTAACTAGCTGCTAGCCATGATGTCAAACATGAGACACCAGAAAGAAACAGGAAGGCAAACTCGTCTACTGGCAATGGGAAAGGAGTCAATCGCCATGTAGTCATGTAGTGAGAATATAATAAGCATAGCTAGCCTGCTGGGCCCTTAAGGTGGGCCTGCGTCCTGTCTCCATGGCCCTGTCTGTCTGACATGCTTCTTAATTCTTCTCAGTTTTCAGTTCAGGTTCAATGTATGGTTTAGCAAAATGTTTGGCTATATTTTGGTGTCTTTACAAGTATTATGGTATCTTTTTAATGCAAGACTAACTTTAAGAAATAACAGTCCTTCTCTTCAAAATGAAAAGTTAAAATAAAAACATACTCAGCCAAACATCTTCAGGTGCTTGGCTGCTATAGTTTTGTTCTGGTATGACCACCAGCTCATGGTAGCTACAGTAAGCTCATTTTAAAGTTTAAATATTGCTGTTTAACTGGTATTATTGATATTTGCTGACTTTGTGACTCATCTCTACTTTTATTATTGCTATACTACACTTATTTTAACATGCTATAATTCTATTACAGCATACCTCAGGAGAAATATTTGATGTTTCCTGCTTGTGCCGTAAGAACTGGATACCAGTTCTCATGATATGATCACTGGGATATGATCACTGGGACAAACTGTCAGCAAGGCTGACTCACTGTTCTGTATTTAAGTCTCTTAATACACCCATGTTGTGCGTCAGCCAGGTCACATAATTAAAGCAGCAAGACAATCTTTCAAGGGAAATTTAATGTACAATTATCTTGTAATTGCCCAGTGGTCTCTGCTCAGCAAAAGTTGTATTGCCTTACTTTAAAAATAGCATATGACAAGTTCACATGATTGTTGTGGCATACAAACAATCTATCATTGACTTTTATGGCCAATATTTTTTTTTAAATTGGCATTGTATAAAATTAATTGTGCAAATTCATCCCTCCACTTAAACAAAGATGTACATTTATATCTGAAATTTAGAAAAAATAAATATACAATTAGTGAACTACTGTTGTTTTGTCCAACAGTTGTTTCATGCATGTTTCTATGCAAATTTTACAAACTCATCTTTCTTTTTTTTTTTCTATATTTTTGATACTGAAAAATCCATGCGATATACAGTATGATACAACTAATGAATGAGAACTTTTTGATGTCCAGTTGTCAGTAGACAGATCAAAGGAAGATCCTGTTGGATTAATCTGTTGTCTTTGAATGAAGGTTGTTTTTGCAACTTTTCTATCCTGACCTCTCCAGGGAGGCCAGAGATCAAACTCAACTACAAAGCAGTCAGACCCTTCAGCAGGGCAGATACTTGCTGATTCAGAAGACTGAACCCACATTATTCAGTCGAGGCCCGTCATTCCAAACAGATCTATTTTTGGTGTTGACTTTTAGCGAGAACCATAATCCTCTGCAATTAAATGGACCACAGACAGCCTTGATGCCACTTTGTGCCTGGCAAACAGAGCTGCTGCACAAGTTAGTATTTCTGGATTTACTAATTATGTTGGATTTGTATTTGTAAATCTTCAGCGTGGCCTGCTGGGAGATGAAGCTACATTTCATTTTCAAACAAAAACATGGTTTAGCCGCAGTCTGGGGTGGTTGTGTGACTTTGTGTATGTGTGTATTTGTGTATTTTTATCATTGTTAGAGCAAAAAAAAAAAAAAAAAAAAACAGTGCTCCAACAGGGATATGAATTTCAGATTCCACACTCAGAGCATAGCATCACCCAGCTCAGTCTCCAAGGTTCAAGGGAGGGTTGTTTTCCAATAGCTTTATTTTGCTCTCACCCGTTGGGAATGATAAATATGCTTGTTTTACAAAATGATGTAGTTTGAATACATAATAATATGCTGCACTCTAAAGTCAGGTTCAGTTTCTGTTTTTTTTTTTTTAGGGTGGAAAGATTCGATTGTAACAATGCAAAATCAAAAAGACAGCTAATTATGCCCTGAAAACACTACTGAATTCGATGAACAAAGCACATTAAGATCATACAAATCAGCAATCGCTGTTCTTTCTTCCTCTCTTCGTTTCTTGTAATGATCTTCATATAAACTGCAAAGGGCCGATCTATCATAGGCAGCATAACAATGAAAACAATGTGGAACAGTGCTTTTATTGAATTTATATGTTCACAATTTCACAACATTTGCATAGCTGAAACATTGATTAGCTTTGCTATTGTCTTTTTCTCTGAGAGACGTTTGGCATTAATTTTACATGGAAATGTCACACGAGCCGGCGTGTGTCTTGATTTGTTTGTTTCGTCGTGAGGTAATTGAATATGTTTGAGCTGCAGGTAATGTTTGACAGTGTCAGTCCTCATATCACTCATGCCTGTCTTCTGTCGCCCATGGTAACAATTTTATTTGAGCTAAAAACAAACAAACAATGAAGCTTGTTTTAATTATTTATTTTCCCGAAAAACGAGACATAAATTGTAAAAGAAAAAAAAAAAAAAAAAAATGTCATGCTCCCTCGTGGCAGCACAACATCTTTATCAGAAGACCTGTCATATCCTCTGGCTGACATGGAATTCATACAAGGGGGCGGACATGTTTGTCTTGTTTGAATGCAGAAGGAGAGACAATGCCAGGCAGCTTCCTTTCCTCTCCTGTTTTCCCCTCCATCTATTTCCCACACTGAGTCATCTGCTAAAGTCTCCTGAATCATTAATAAACTGTATCCTCCGAGTGAACCAGCTCTCTTCTTACATGCACTTCTTGGTGTAACGTAGCTTAATATCTGCTGAAATGCCATTAAAATGAGTATTTGTCCTGAGCAGGTAAAATGTGACCTCTGCCGCCGCCATCCTTGACCTCTTCCCCAACTTTCCAGCTACAAGAGTTTGCTGTTCAACTTCCACCCACTTTGACTCGCTGTGCAGGTGTAGGCTGATTTGCAGACATGTCTACATCAAAATTAGTCATATCAGGGTCTGCTAAACAAATTGGCTTGTGCTGTGGGCACCACTGTGACTTTAACTAGGAACTGTGGCTGCTGTATGAATCATTCATAACTGAGAAGTTGTTGTGAAGGTTATTCTGGTGCATCTGAAATAAGAATAAAACAGAGAAATGATTTTAGCACATATGAAGAAAAAAGCATAAAAAAATACCAAGATAAAGATAACAGAAAAGGCTCATTTGATATTTGGTAATAAGAAACAAACTGATTGGATAAAAGGCTTTAGAAACGGATTAGTCATATATAAGAAGTGCTGGGAACAGGTGCTTACTGGTCGTGGTTTTGCCATAACATCAGCAGCAGCATGCTTTTTATTTAGACTGGACATTTGTTCAAGGAGTGAGTCAGACTTACTGTAATGGTGTTGACCTTTTAACCTTATTGTATTTTGTATAGGGTGTTTTTTGTGTTTTTTTGTTTGTTTGTTTGTTTGTTTGTTTGTTTTTGCTTTGTACTGT
Organism: Thunnus maccoyii; assembly: GCF_910596095.1. Lineage (NCBI taxonomy): Eukaryota > Metazoa > Chordata > Actinopteri > Scombriformes > Scombridae > Thunnus > Thunnus maccoyii. The sequence continues at coordinate 7,998,128 of NC_056545.1, forward strand.
TTGTTGTTGTGCTGTTGTATGTTTTGATTATAATGGGCTACGGATGCAAATTAGCTTCAAGCTAACTCTGGTGCAGTGCATCATTTATTTTATTTTATTCTAACTTGTGACATGTTTTTACACTATGTATGTTTTTATGGTCTTATTTTCAACTCTTGTTCCTGTGAAGCACTTTGTGAATTTCATTTCTGGGAAAGATGCTATACTAAATAAACTTATTATTATGCTTAATATTGTACACTGTCCTGTTCAATAAATCAACCCTCCTGTTGTGTTCCCGTTGAACTGGACAGAATAACATGTTTTCTCTCTAGAAGAAAACTAGTTTGTTTAATCTGATTGTCATGAGGTTCCAGGTAGGGCATCTGAACATGCAAAATAAATTTTGATAATTTTCATTAAATTTTGAGTGTTTATTTTGTACACATGTGGTGTTCCTGGTCAAAAATGACTGGTCATTAGAAATTAATGGGTGAGACTACAATTAGTGTATAAAATTGAGTTCAGGCACATGCCAATTTATCAGATGGACACACTTCCTCCCCCAGACTCCCACATACGTGTGTGTTTAAGCACACACACACACTTCACTCCCCCTCTTGGCTTCCATGGCACCCCCCAAGGGAACCACACTTGTTGGCAATTCTCACATACAATAGCATCACTGTTTCAATAATACATAGAACTTGTCTCACAGCTCTGGTAAAGCTTTTTTGAGTCCTTACTCACAATTGATTCTGTGGCAGCACAATGACCAAACAATATGCCGTATGTGAGGTTCTTGATCGTATCTTCGATCAGGACACCGGTGAGGAGGAAAGAGGCCAGGAAACTGACCAGTAAAGATGCGTTAGAGGAGAAAGTGTCAGAAGTTAAAGACAACACAGACAAATCCAGACAAAGAGACAACCGATGTGGAACAACTTAGTGATAAAGAAGAGGGCCCTGCTGAGGCTTTTACATTCTGGTCAAAGAATGTGAATTTGTCCTGGTCTTCATCCCTACCTGAGAGGAGGAAATGTTACCAGGGTGACCCCAGAGCCAACGAGATACGTCGTATCCCAGGTTGATGACAATTACTACAGTTCAAATAATCCATAAATTACGTTAATTTTACTCAAAAACAAGTTGCATTAGTTCAGATAAATGAGGCCAACAGGCCATAAAGTTCAAAATATAAATGCAACTCTTGTGATTATCAATACAAATTAAGTTAATAAAAAGATCAGTACACAGTAATAGATTATAATATAAGGATGATAGTAGATTTATAAGCAGCTTCAATAGGTCGGACAATTTTGACCGGGAACACAAAGTTAGCTAGCATGAAACAAACACAGCAGAAGGGTTAACTTTAACATGGCATCCTTATGTGTCACGGTTGAAGGGACTTGATTCAGACCGTGAATCTTATCATTCTCATCTGATCACCTCAGTCTTTTCTGTACCTCTTAAAAAATGTATTTCGTACAATATGAGGCTACTGTTATTTTATCTTTTCAATTTAAACAAGAAACTAAAATCATCAATAGATTTATCCTGCTAACAATAACTGTGACTCCAACACTTCATTGTTGTCCAAAAACAATTAAAAACACATAAAAGAGACTTACTGTTGCACTGAGGGACATATTTCCTTCATTGCAATCAACACGGCGAGTATAGTATATTCCACAGCAGTGAGCATGCTGCTCGTCTAACACAGAGCTACTCCCTGAAAATCAAAATTGCAGAGTTGTTTCACAGTAAACTATGCTCTCTGTGATGATTGCACTGTAAGATTATGTACTCAGCGCTACTGTACGGCTCTTTTATGTATCCGTAATTGTTGAAAATGCTACACAGTGATCATGTCCACATTCTCCAAAAGACAAAATACTTCAATACAATACAAAATCAAAATTGTGCTTTATGACCCTGTGTTTTGTTTTGTTTGTTTTTTTAAACTTGTTATATTGTGAGATGTTTGACTGATCTTGTTGTCAGGGAACTCGGGTAATGGTTATAAGTTAACTGTCTCTTAAAGGACTACTCCACATATTTCACACATGGGGATAAATACTCAGCCCAAGAAAATGAACGGATCTAATGAAAGATGTTGCATTATGGGAAAAGTAGGATCTGGTAATTATGGAGCTTGACCAAGCAGCAACTACCACGGCTTGAAGCTGAAGCCAATCCAAAAGTACCTCAAAGTGCCACCGACGGCCGCTAGATGGTCCAACTGACTCCCATTCAAAAAGCCTCAACTTCATCGTCATTTTTTTCAACAAATTATGGTCTTAATCCCTAAATTAAGGCCTTCTAATAAGTGTGCTGGTGGTCATTTTGGAAATTATTGCTCCATTAATAAGATTTGACTTATGTAGTTATGATGTCTGCTGTGTGGCATTGCGACTCACACTGAGTCAGACTATTGTCACAATATTTCACTAAGTTTCATGTTATTTGATTACGATACCTGCTGTGTTAGCACAATTTAGCTAAAGTAGTTAACGTTAACGCCCAAGTGCGCAGCGCTCGGTGTTCCCAGTAAGCTAGCGTTAGCGTTGGTCCAAGGTGGCGTGTTTCCGGAGAATGAAAGACAACACCCCACACTCCTTACTCAGAAGGTCCCAGCCAAATGGAAAAGATGACGCCGACCACAAGCTGCTCCAATGCAGATCAATGGGTGACGTCACACCTCACTATATCCATCTTTATATACAGTCTGTGGAGGCTTGACCCATACTAGGGAGGAAAAATGAGGATATCTCAACCTCTGCTTGTTCAGTTGTGAGAAATATTTGAAATCTGTCTCTCGCAAGTCCCGTTTATGGAACTGCAACACTACATTGCACATCTTCAGTTTTTCTACTCAGAAATACAGTACCAGCCAAAAGTTTGGACACACCTTCCCATTCCCTTGAATGAGAAAGTGTGTCCAAAACATTTGACTGGTACTCTCCAGAATCATAACTATTGTAAAAGCTCCAGTTTCGTATCTGTATTTCTGACTGCCCATCATGTATTACACTTCACAGTTAAATTGTACAAGTTTTTTTTTTATTTTTTGTGTTTCAGTTTGGACAAAATCTATCAATCCAACCCACACATAAAGCTTTTCAGAAGAGATACAAAATTCATCATTCGAAGTAAGAGGTAAGCCTTCCAAAAACAGGTCAAAGGCGCTGCACATTTAGAGCCAATGATCTGTTTCCAAGAAAAGAGAAAATATAACTTGTGTCTTGGCCAAACCTGTTTCTCAACCTCAAATGTTGAACCCTATGCAGGGCTTCTAGATATGCAGGCAGGGTCACAGAAAGTTTCTAACTTTTAACACATTTTTTATTTGCTTCATAAGTTTGTAAAACATATGAGATTACAAAACATTTTTATTTGGGCATCGATATTCTGCATGAAGATCTTTGTTACCTCTCTCCTTCCTTTTCCTCAGTACAAAGCTGCAACCGCTTCATTCTGTTGTTTTTCTGTCTCAGCTGCACAAGATGTGACACTTTGGGTTTCCAACCTCGACATCACACAGTTAATTTTAGTCCAGTGTTGACACAAAGGAGACCTGACATACAGACAGATAGACAGACAGACAGACAAACAGACGGGCTGATAAGATGACCTGCGGCTGGTCATCAGCGCACAGAGCCTCAGTTGTCGCCATAGCAATGAAAGCTCTCTGTATATCAAGTAACAAGACCATCGCAAGGAAATGAGAAGGATGACAGCGGAGGTGGAGGTTAGAGTCAGAGAGGGAAGAGCTGGTATTTGTGTGGATGTGTGTTGGTCTGTCTTGAAGTGATCCTTCCTCCAATGTATTGACACTATAGAAATTAAGCTTAATTTGATTTGTGACAAAAATAGGATATTTGACATCCCTTATACTGGGTTGATGAACAAAAAGAAAAGTAAAAATCGACTTATCACTAAAATGTATTGCGTTAGCAGCTGTTAGTACTGTAGTTGCGTGGCAACATTGACTTTAGATATTCTGCTAAATTAGTAACCTTGCTAACAATTCAATGAAGCCAAAGTCCAACATTTTGTTCATTTAAACTTTAACTAAAACTGAAACTTTTACTGAGTGTACAACCTTAGGGTGTTGTGGAATAGATTATAATAAAGCTACTGAAAAGAATGTGACAATAGCCTGAATTTGGGTGAAATTAAATCCTAGTTTTATTCCTAAACTGATTTTCTGTATTTCAACCAGTAATATTAATTGGTTTAGTCACTGAAATAGTCACCAATAATTTGATGGAATTGTAGGATAATGAAAAATAAAAATCTGAAATATATTTAATTGGATATGTGATGTATTTACATCCTCACTATTGTGAGTCACAGGGAGCTTACATCTTAACCTTCATACATGACTTAAAAACCCCTAAACCTTTATTAAAAAATTTACCTAGAGGTACTCACTACTGTCTGACCCATACATCAGCTTGATCACAGGTCCCGTTACCTGGCAATAAAACTGTCTCAGATTTGTCATCATCCCTGTATAAAGAAGTTGGAAGTTGAGTTTCTTAGACAATCAATGTAGCCTCTTGGCCACATTTTGCTGAATCTAAACCCAGACCTCAACATAAATAAACACTGTTCATGTTTGCTATCTACACTACACAATATAATGTATGTACTGCTATTATACTTTAGTATTTGCATACAGTGAAATATGGACCTGTATGTTGACGATGACATACAACAAGCCTCTGTGTGTGGCAGCTGGCAGCTGAGGCTACCGTGATGGATTGACTGGCTGACATGATCGGCAGGAACATATGTAGTCACTCCTCAATTATGTATCTTTTGGTACGTCTATCTTAGAGTGCTGCAACTAACAATGAATGGCAAATTAACTTCCAGACACCAAGTTTCAGCTCTGTTGCGCCAGTTTGTCAGCGGGGTCGGGAGGTGACCTGGAAGAACTGCGATGACCCCTCAGCAGCTCTGATTGTCTGCTGCAGAGACGCCAGACGCCTCTCGGCTGTAGCAGCAGTGGGCGACTCTTTATCAATCAGCCTCAGCATCCATTCCAGGCTCTGCCACCTGTCCCACTCTGTCAGTGTCAGAGCACATTTCATGAGCAGGCCAAAAGCCGGCGGCTAGATTTAGCTACTGGCTCACAGAAGGGTTCCTTTATGGGTCATTACGTAGCAGAATAGCGGGCTGTTTACGAAGCCATTACCGCAGGCGCCCAGGGTGTTGTGTGGTTTTTGGGAGTCTGTTTGATACCAGCGGCTGAGTGTTGGGTATATTTAATTATATCTTCTCATCTGGGATCATGTAAAAGCAGGATGTCCAGTTGGATGAGGTGAATGCAGACTTGGCGGGGAGTCAGAGGGCTTCCTGTCTGACCTGCCGTTATTAAACAGAGCTGCAGCTGAGGTCACAGAAAAAATATCTAGTTTTTCAAGTATGAAGTTTTCAAAAATGAATGAAAACAGAATACAACAGTGTGTAAACTTACTATATTTTTGCTATAAAAAAGAGGTACATGCATCGAACAATTGGCTGTTATTTGTTGGTAAAAAATGCCTCTTCTTCTTCTTCTTTTTGACAGAAGTCTGCTTTCTTACAGTCCAACAGAACACATTTATTCTTGGACTCATGGTGTAGAAGCTTAGATATTCAGTATATATGAATCACTATCCTGCATAATTTAGCAACAACTTACTGTCTAGGAGAGCAGTCCCAACCTTGGGGTCATCAAGTGGTCACAGGATATGTTGAGGCTCATGAGATGATTAATAGGATTGTAAAGCAAAATTTCTACATTTTAGAGGCTTTCGTCTTGTTAATTTTACTTCTTCAGGCTTCTAAAATTATTAAAGGGGACATATCATCCACATTTACAGGGCTATATTTGTATTCCTCTGGAATATCTTTGCATGGTTTAACATTCAATTATTTATCTTATACTGGCCCTTTTATGCAGCTCCTCAGTTCAGCCTCTGTCTGACACAGGCCGTTTTAGCTCCTGTCTCTTTAAGGCCCGCCTCCTGATGAGCCCACTCTATTCTGCCTTTGACAGTCTGCCGGCGCTTCTGGAGGCTAAATGAACAAACAGTAGTTGTAAGATTCCACTTCTTCTTTTTCTCATTCTTTACTCAATTTAACTTCTCAAATATATCCATACATGTTTCAGCCCGAATCAGATCCGAAATATGCGAGTGGACAACATGAACAACCTTAGCAACAAAGACTACGGGGCTGACGGCTGTTTGGGGGCTTGTGCGAACAATCTGATATTATCAGGAGGAGGATGTAGAGGTAAATTAGCAAACAGCATTCAACTTTCGACTTGCTCTGTCTTTTACATACGTTCATGTCAAGTTTTTGAACTTTGGCAATGTTTAAAATAGACATCCCACATCATAACAGTATAAAAACAACAATAAATCACAAAAAAAGTATATGTCCCCATTAAGATAAAACAGTCTGAGAAGCACAAATCACTCTCACAACCTTTAGACATGTGCAAGCTGTGATGTGGGCTGGCAGTCATTTCAAAGGGTCACAAGACAATAAGTCTGGGAACCACTGGACAAGAATACTGCTGAGATTATAGCTGTAACATTGTTCATTCTTGTGACAGCCACATTTAATGACAAGATGTTTTCTTTGCTCGTGGGGAGAAAAGGGACAAAAACTTCTCATTTGAACCAGACGTTCACTTCAGTCCAACAATTACATTTGTTCCCCAGAGAGAAGAAAAGCAGCGAGTTGATGTTTAAAGACACATAAAAGCATATCATATTGATTACTTTGTTTATCAAAGAAACATTGATGTGGCTGATCAAGACTGTATTGTGGTACAAAAAGCAATCCTCATTATCCTGGCATCTGTTTTTTAACCTCAAATACAGCCCTCCTCAGACAGGGTCACTCCAACATCACTCAACTCCATTTGAATGAAGCCATTCATCTTTTTGCTAATGCATCAATAAATTGCTCGTATAATCGGACACTCCAGTAAATTTTGATTAAAGACCTCAAACACTTTGGCGCCCGATGGTCGTCTGAAAGGAAAGCCCATGTCATAAACTCGTTATATAACCCTCAGGATGAAATATAAAGCAGTTTCCATTATCCTTGCTTATTTCTGTCCCTGAACTAAGAAGCTGTGTGTAAAATAATAAGTTCAGAAAAGTGAGATAAACGCTGGGGTTCAGTAATTTATCTAAAATGCTAATATTTTCTCAGGGCAAACAAAAAAAAAAAAAAAGCAGAATGATTTAATACAGTTCAACTCAGTTACATCCCGGTTCAGTGATAACAGGGAGTTATCTGCTGGTGTTGGCCTTTTGAATGCTAAGTAGTGTCATTTTTGGTGGAGTGAATTATCTTAGGCCGTTCCACTGGAAGCTCTGCATAAACACAGAGGTGATGAGGACTTTTTTGACTCATGTCACTTTAACAACCTCTGTTATTACCCACAATCTGTCCTAAAAATACAGACATTTTCCACACCCATACCCGTACCCACTGCATGCTTTTATACAGTGTGTATAATATTTATATCTTATTTATTATCTAGTGAAATTTCAATTTATAGATATTTCTGAGAAAATTGTATATGCTTACCCAAAGCTTCGCTTCAATATACTTCATAATGTAAACTATCATTTCATTATATTTCTGCATATGCTTCAGTCTATTGGAGAAAAAGTACGGTGGCCCTGAAGTGCAAATCACAGCTCTCCCCGTCAATGGGAGAGCGTCCAATCAGCAACAAGCTTTGTCAATAACAGTAGAAGTTAATGTTCTTGTGTTGTCTTCTTTTACGGTTGTGTTTTCTGCTTTTGCGGTTGTGTTTTCTGCTTTTGCGGTTGTGTTGTCTGTTTTTGCGGTTGTGTTGTCTGCTTTTACGGTTGTGTTTTCTGCTTTTGCGGTTGTGATTTCCGATTTGTTGTCATGTTTTCTATTTTTTTGTTGTGTTTTTTGATTTGCTGTTGTGTTCTCCTATTTGTTGTTGTGATTTGCACTTCAGGGCCACCGTAAAACAGTGTTAATTTTGTAACTACTTCAAGATTACTTTAAATTCTAATGTTTTGAGTTAGTAAACCATACAGTCACTTCATATATACAGTCAGAGTTCATTGCAAAGGCAGTTCTTTGCTTTTTTCCACAAACAAAATCAAGTAATTCTATCCTCTAGACCAAAAACAGAAAAATCCAAACCTAAACTGTACATCAACAACACAAAAAATGCAAAATAATAATATATAACAATTAATAAATAATGGCATTCTGTCCAAACCAGTGGAGGCTGAAAACTGCTGATGCGATGTGAGACTAGTTGACCGACTGACTCACCGACACCTGGAGGCTCCGCCTTGAGCAAAGCAAAAACTTGTAAACTCATTAAAACTCATTTAAAAAAGAACAAAAGTGCAGCTGTAGGTAAAAGGATTCAGTAACTTCTGGGACTTGTACAGCGGCTGTGTTTGCATATTCCTGGAGCCGAGCGACTGTGGAGCAAGCTCAGGGTTTATTGTACATTAAAACCGAGTTAAGCAACTTTTGTTGAACTTTCATTTTTCTCTTTTTTCTGCGGCTCAGTGCTGCACCTCGATATGGTGTAACGATTTCTGAACTCAGTACTGTACGTTAAATTTTGTTTGATAGTTTAAAACCAGATGAGCACTAAGTGAGTCTTCTTAGTAGTAAAGACATTCTTTTTTTTTTATTAACCTTCCCTTCCAAAAGTCATTTTCCTCCTCGCAGATTAACTCCTGCTCATGTTCTTTGCCGGTTCTTTTGTCGTCAGCTGGGACTGAAAACTTCTCTTTTTTTAACAGAAAGCTGCCTTTTGAATTAGTCGAATTTTTTGCCATGATTTCTCTCGGAAATGACTTGTGCTGACATTTCTATGCAGGCGATCGGTCTTTGTTGGCACTGTTTAATCTTGCCTTTTCCCTCTGTGCATCTAAACTCTTCAATCATTATAAAGTCAGAGGGAGAAACCCGAAAAAAAAAGCTCAATCCGGGATAGATGGAGCATTGCTGCCGTTATTGTTGTTGCCACCTGCTGCTGTTGCTTGTTTTTACTGTCCTTTCATCACATCATCGTGACTGTCAGTGTACTTTGTCTTCTTCCCAAGCAAAAGCCCTCTAGACTTTCTTTGAATCTAACAGTAAGCACAGCTGTAGTCTTTGTAAAAGGAAGGTGCTGACACACAACACAGTTTGTACCCTCAGGCAGAGTTTATTATTCTAATGCAGCCGATCAGCGGAAGTGGAAGCTTCAAATTATCTTCACCCCTAGGCTTTTATTCTTCATGAACAATAACAACGGGAATCTAACAATTGATGACTGATTCAAGATGATCACTTGAGTCAAAGTCTGTAATTTAGTATTACGCTTCCATGAAGATGTGGGACTGGTGAGAGACAAGTTAATAAAAGACTGTGATGATACTTGATGTATTAGAAGCAAACACTTGATCCTATATTTCTCATAATGCCACAAATAGTATGTTTTTGTTATGCTGCATTAATACAATGTTGGGAGAGTGGAAATTGGATGGCGTAATAAGCTTCTTTTTTTTAAAAACTTGGTTCATTAACAAGTGAGATCAGATACAAACAGTGTTCATCTCCTTTTTAATTGGTAATTGTATTAGAGTAAATATTAGATATTATTAAAAGTAGCTGCCAGTGATGGTGACTTTGTAGCCATTTTGCCACCATTATGAATATTTTTATCATTATTTTTTTGCCTGACAGGAGATATCACAGGCAGGAGCGTCATGCAGTCAGTTTTTTTTTTTTTTTTTGAGTAGGCATTTTCACAATGCATGTGTTAATGTTCACACAATACCAAGTTGTTACCAGTAATTATCTGCTTTGGCTGTGATGTTTGTGATCAAACCGGCCCCCTATTAGTAACTACAACTATAATTGAATGATACTTATCAACATTATATTGCATTTAGCAGCAATGTTGAACATGAAAATGTTAGTGAACAGACTTTAAATGATGCAGCTAAACAGAGAGGAGGACTGTGTGTAGCAGGCAGCAAAAACATACAGAAAAGTGTTTTTTGTTTGTATATTATATTATTCAGGCTGATTAAATTAAAATGGAGTTTTACAATTTCTAAAGCCATCCAATCTCACCTATTTGAGGGGGCATGTTTCTCTGACCGCTTTTAACTCTGATTCTGAATAACAACAACAGTTTTGAACAATTTTCCTACTTGGGTTTGTGTGATTACAGTCTGAACTGTATGACGTGAATTAAACATGAGGGTCCCTGCACCCAGACTGTAAAACAGGCTCTCTTTTTATACATTTCTAATCTCCGAGTTGAAGCTGAGATAAACATTGATGACATTAGGGATCTTTTCTCTCACACTTGACAAAACTCCTCCAGAGCCACAGGATGTGTATTCCTCATGCCTAGTAAACTGACCTTTCTATGTAAAATGAGCGGAGTTCCCCTTTAACAAGCTAAAATTAACAGGATCACAGTTGGTTTTGAGTTGCCTCTGGGATTCTTCACTTACTACTAATGCCAGGAAAATTAAAACACCTCTGACACTTGGGGTATTTAGTGAAGTGTGATGACATTTACATTTCAAATTCCAAACGAGATCAGGACCTCATTTGCAATGCTTAAATTTTCAATCTCAAAGCTCCTATGAAAAGCCTGTTTTGTTTCCTCTTGCCTCAGGCTGGAGCAAAAAGGAGGGGGAGGGAGGAAAATGTAGCTTCATGTCATTTTCAAAGTATAAGAGCCAGAGTATAAAATGTGGAAGAGGAAGCATGGCTGCTTAAGACTTAATTTAGCAAGTGAATGAATATCTCCTCTTGAAATGTGAATTTTTGCCTTTAAACTCAGATGTGACGTACATGATTAGGTAAGTTTCAGATGCCGTTGTGTAGATATTATTATACCCTGATGAGCTGATATCGCCGCTCATACACAACTTAGGAGAGAAAACTAGCTCCTGTTGCTGTGACAAAATAGCTCACATTTTCACCGCTGCTGCACTATTGCTTGACTCTCAGGAGCTGATCAAATCTTTCTGTGCTCTTTCAATTGCCGGAAGGCACTGAGGCAATGAACCGGCAACCGGTGGTTTGAAAAGGCTTGAGTTTTGTGTAACAATATGTCTGCTGAGGTCTATTTTGCAGCACTTTGAGAAGTAATAGGTTTCAGTGGCTGCTGCTGCTTTGCTAATGGGAGGCACAGTACATGCAGGAGAGAGACTGAGAGTTATTCTTACAACTCTTTTCAGTTCAGGTTACAAAATATCACAGATATTCAAGGGTAACAAAGCCTTTTTGTTGCCTGCATCGTGTTCACTGGCGATTGTTGTTCATTTGTGTGATGTTATACCACAGAAAAGTTGTGGAAAAGACGTTGGGTTGGATGTTAGGTGTAAAAATAGGGTAGCTGTGGCCACCAATCACAGGTTTGGCGGTTCGATCCCCAGCTCCTCCTGTCCGTATGGGCAAGATACTGAACCCCCAATGGTCAGACGATGCACCTTGCATGGCAGGTTGCTGCCATTGGTGTGAGTGTGTGTGTGTGTGTGAATGGGTGATAGAGCGGCGATAACAAACTGTAAAGGACTTTGGATAAAAGTGTTTTATAAATGCAGCCATTTACCATTTAAAAAGTATAAGACTATGACACTAGGATCCCCCCGATGTCCTCCGTGTTGTTACTTATAACACTTTTTGTTTGTGAAAGATGTTGGTTTTGGTAAAATTTTGAAAAAATCAATGCGTCCCGTTTTGACTTTTTCAATATTTAACGAAGAGCTTTTCCAAACCTTTGCTTTGAGTTGCCTAACATCACCATAAAAATGTTCATCATACTTTACCAGCCATTAACAAATACTGTACCAAAAAATGACGTTGATAAAAACTATAATCTGTCATGTTTCCTACAAAAAATAGTGCTCAGTATGAACATAATGTGTCGATAATTAGACATGTTTGTTAGGATCTTGTATTACAGAATGTTGTGGCATTAAGTTGAGAACTAGCATGGCTTTATTTTGTTTTCTATGTAATACATCTGTATTTATTTCAAGTTCCAATGTTCACCCTACTGCATCTATTATCATGGCTTGAGACTTTGAGTCAGATGGAGGATTTCGGCTGCTCTGAGGCTTGTCCACCTCAATGAGACATGACTTGAAAGCAAAAAAAAATAAAAGAGTCTGGAGACTTGAACTCATAAAATTCTGATATAAATAAAGTAAAAATATGACTGCAATAGACAGTATCACATCTTAAATATTTAATTATTAGGTCCGTGCATTGAAGGAAAGGCTAACACCTTTGAAAGGAAAATGTCACGCAATGGCTTGTCATTTTAAAGGTCAGCATCGCTATTTGCTCATGTAAGACTTAAAAACTGCTCTCACTGTTTCTGTGAAGTCTTTTACTGCATTAACTGCTGGGAACCACAGAGCTAGCTTATTTATATCTGGAGATATATATATGTGTTGTACATTGTTCCCCTTAATAAAGAATCTTCTCATTTTCCTTTTTTTCTGGTTTCACTGTAAGCATATACCTGAAAACCATTGAGGAGACCAATGTTTTTATTTGTACAGTCAATCTGGTGAAGACAGTTTGTCCCTCTAAGGGCTGTGCTGCTAAAAGGACACTTGACTCTGAGGACATTTACAGTCATAATGGAGATTCAGAGTTAGTGTGGACTGAATGGATGGACATTTTGGGTTAACTCTTTTCTACTACACAGTAGATATGTTGACTTTATAGTACTGTTATCTAGCCTTGCAGTGCAGTCATACTGTTTTTTGTTATTGTCATTCTTTAAGATGTAATTTTTAACATCAGATATGCTGCTGATGAGGGTCTACTACACTAGAAACCACTGGTTCTCTTTGCTAATAGCATCTCCTCCTGATCTTTCAGACATTTCCTCCTGCTACATTACAGAAGTTTAGAACTAATTAACCAGACTGGAGACTGGCAGCGAGTTCTGTAAGCTGCCTCGTGATGCCTTGGAAACTCACATAAAATGGTAATTGTCAGAGCTCTATTAAAACTGGCACATACAGCTAATTGGTATTTAACTTGATACGACTCACTTGTGTAGCTGCCTTTGTAATTGTGATTTAAAGTAGTTGCTGCCTGAATTGCTAATAGCGCACTTGTAAACACTGCAAAATGAAAAAGCAGTAAGTAAAGTAAGAGCAATGTTCAGAAGTCAATGTTCTTTTATTAACACGTTGCTTAACATCAGTATGTGTAGTTAGGACCTGCTTCACTTTGAAATATGTGCTCAAATTCAGCCCAATTTTAACCTGGATATCTAGCTGTCTCTTGACCTGCAAGTCAAAGCTTACTGTGTTCTTGAATGGTTAACAGTCAGCCGTGGTGTGAAGCCACAGCTACATGAACAGTCAGAGGATTCCAGCTCGACAGCTGAACTTCCCGCATCAGTTACCTGCTAAATGTTCTGATGTTGCGATAACTTTCCGCTCACAGCTCTCAGCGGCTGAGAGGAAAGGATCTGCTCCCTCACAGCGTGGTGCCAACATACAGAGCTGCAGGCTCAGGTTTCTCAAAGCACACATGGAGCTAAAAATAAATAAATAAATAGTACAAAAACAGAGGTAAAAATAGAGATAGTACCTTTCCTACCTACCTTTCCAACATAAATAGCGCTCACGTCAATGTCTGAGTCATAATTATAACTAGAAAACTCAGATTGTTCTGAAAGCTCCCATATGTTGAAGCTTAATAATAATAAATGCCCGGAAAGTAAACAAACTATGATATCTCAAATGTTAAATCCCAAACTATTTTTTTGTGATGTAACGATTTTGTGATGTAAAAGCAGTCATTTTATCCCTCATACGACCATCTTTCCCTCCCTTTTCACCCATCCTTGTATGCTATAAATGCAGACTGTACTTCATGAGCTGGAGCTTCCACAATAGAGTTATTCGCATACAAAATTCTTTCCTTTTCATCCTCCAGTCTGGTGCCATTAAACCACTGAAGACGAAGACGAGATGTTATAAATAAAACAGCGGCACTCAAACTGCAAATGATGGAAAACCATGTAGAAAATGTGAAGGAAATATGGCCTTTATGTTTGCTTCTTTACTATTTTGAGGAACTTTAGTCTCCTTTAGAGCTGCAACGATTAATTGCCAACTATTTTGATAATCAATTAATCATTTTGAGTCTTTTTTTATTTTATTAAATGTCCAAATTCTCTGATTCCAGCTTCTCAAATGTGAATATTTTCTGTTTTTTTTTTTAGTCTTCTGTGACAGTAAACTGAATATCTTTGGGTTGTCAACTGTTTTTCAGGACAAAACAAGACATTTGAGGACATCACCTTGGGCTTTTAGGAAATAGTAATTGACATGTTTCGACATTTTATAGACAGAACAACAAATTGATTAATTCAGAATGTAACTGACAGATTAATCAATAATGAAAATAATTGCTGGTTGCAGCCCAAGCCTCCTCATCTGTCCACATCATAATTAAAGATCTGATGTTTCTGACTTGAGTGACGTTAAAGGAACATGATTCAAGTATGATATACCAGCTTCGTTTCTGCGATATTTTGACTCGTTTTTTTTTGTAGAATTTGCGGGGGTTTTTTTCCACATTTAAACAATTTGATGGGAATGCATTTCCTGTAGGCTTGTATTTTTTGGTTTTATCTTTTTGGAAATGCTTTGAACCTGTGAGATACGCTTGTAAACTCTGCAGGTGGGACCACGTTGTGTAATATAAAGCTGTGGGTCACCTCTCAGGAAATGTGAGATTCCTTTATATCTCCATGTTGAATCACGACATCACTGCAGAGGATTTTATAGTGTTTATTTTTTTTCTTCTTCTTTTTTTTTTTTCTCATGATTTCAGAATCCAAACATCACAAATACAAAAACACACATACATACATACGTGGGCTCACATCTGACCCCATCCCACACTGTCACCCTCCTGTTATTTCTTGCTGTTCTGATCCAACTTCTAATATAATGATGCCAAAGGATACACATCGCCTGGCTGCTGCCTGCAGACAGGCAGGTCATGATGCAGAATTAATGACTCTGTGGTATGGCGAGTGGTTTCTCCCGGGACGTTTTATTTTCTAACACCGAGAGCTCTGTGTAACACTGTGTATTCACATCTCCCTCTGGTCATTTGTCTCAAAACCTCAGCTACATATAAACACTTACCCTTCTGGCTTCATACAGGTTTAGTAAGACTGAAACAAAACATTTTACTGATTACAGACAGACATTACACACTGTAGATTAATTTATTTTAGGTATTGAAAGGCTGGGATGGAAGGGGTTATATTAAGAGTCTTTCCCTCTTTACACCCTCTTAAATGCAAGAGTTGCTAAATACAGTACAGTATACTGTTTCTGTTAAGTTAAAATTCTGAATCCAGAGAAAACCAGAAAGAGGCCATCAGGAGACCTGGCTGAGCCACAGATTTGTTGGTTTGACATAATTCGAGAAAAGGTTAAAAATCTTTAAAGTGCATGCCTGAAATGGCAAGCAGAGCGTCTGATCTTCTGTAGCATGGCGGATTCCGAGTGAAATTTAATATGTCGGATTTGATCCACTCGTCGAGGGATTTGATTTTAAGGTCATGATGTGTGGCTGGGTTAGCACCACGGGCTGTTGAGGACTGTTTGCCTCCATCCACACTTCCCTCACCTGCATTGTTAACAGATAAGACTGGTGATATTCGACATAAGTAACCTGGTTACTGTAAATCTACGTACATAAATGCAGTGTATTAGTAACCTTATTTTGGAAGCAAGGCTTTCTTATTTAACTCATAATTGTATTAGTGATAGAAGACACTTTTTTTTTGTCCATTACATTACATTATTATATCGTCCATACATTAGAGATAACAGAATAAGAGGTAACAACAAAGGTAGGCAAGGATACAGGATATATTTTTTAGAGTTTTGACATGACGAGGCAGTGACTACTTGTAATTAAGTGGAAATTTAAAAAGTCAAGATTAAATACAGACTGACTGCTAACCCTCAGTGACTCAGTAACTGGTCGTGTGATGGTAAAAGTTGAGGCAATATTGCCCCAAAGTTGGATTAAATGCAGACAAGAATGTTAAAAGTACTCAAAAACTGATTGAACATAGATTACATAGTCAAACAACAATATAATTAGATTAAATCTTGGAAAGACCAAACACAAACAAGCTGTCCTAAAAGACAAAAACTAGTCGCTCGTTATGTATTATGTGGCTCTTGAGGTTCGTTTTGCTCAGCCATACTTGCTGTGACAGTGTTATCAGATGTGGGTCCAAGTTTTTTTAGCAAAACCCACAAACATGAGACATGCAAGATTGATGTGAACGATATGTGCATCTTTATATTGGCTAAAAGAATAGATAAAACAATAATTTACCTTCCTAGCATCCCTCAGCATCAGTGCACAAATCAACAAGTAATCCTCCTGTTCAGTGATGTCGCCCTGACCCTGACTGTTGCTATTCTAACGGCGGTATACAGCTGACCAGTTCTCCCCACTGATATCCACTGATCAATGTTAGTGTGATACAGGCTGTGATCTGCTGAACTTTGCAATTGATGCTCACAATCATGACGCCAACTCTCCTTCTGCCTGAGCAGCTGCAGGCCTTATAGATTTATCTACACTTCACAGCGGGAGAGAGACAAAGGTTGTGAATAACCCAGAGCAGCTGGAAGGGTTTATCCTGTACTTTTGTTGTTTTGAAGTTTTGGCACAGGGTTTACGTGAACAAAAATTCTCATCCTGCTGTCATCCCACAGCTATCCTCGCTTTTGGCATCTTGATGGCTGTTTTATTTAGGCAAGAAATACAAAAGCAGTTCCCAGAAAAAAAAAAAAAAGAAAAAACACCTGGAGAATTATTTTAAAAAGACATGTCTAATACGATCACAAGCTATAGCTACAATAACCAGCAAGATTAATCATAAAAGTCTATTTCTGCAGGACTGCACTGTTACAGATGATCAAACATTTTAATGGTTGTATAATTGTGACATATTGTTAATTGTTATGTATTATGTTGGCTTAAATCTTGGGAAATTGACAATAACATCTTTAATTTAACCTATCTCGGGAGTTAATAATTATATATGCTCAACTGGCAATTTATGAATTTTTTTTTCTGTAGGATGAATGAACGTGACATTTTAAACCTGTTTGTTGTAGTAAAATTTGAAAATGTGGATGCAGCACCCTGACTAGGTTTCATGTGTATTTGTGGTCACTTATAAGTCCATGTGGGCTCGTTGTACAGTTTGCACTATTCTAACTAAATAACTTAAAGAGTTAAAGGTAAAATGAACATTAAATCGATTGAAGCATTATCATGTGTCCATACAGTGTCCTACTAATTACAGACCAATTCAAGCCCCTTTCAAATTCCAATGACTTCACTGTGATAGATTACACAACTTACAGAAGTTAAATGGAAACCAATGGCCGCTTGGAACATCAGAAAAAAAAGTATATTTAACTATCAAAATCACATTAACATTGTCTGCAAAATGGTTAGGTATAACACAAAGTATACTGGCATGCTGGTATTGTACTTAAAAATGCAACACTCCAATTACTAACTGTTCAGCGAAGAGCCTCGTCCGCACAGGATCAGAGCTGAAATGCAGCAGGAGTCAGTCACATTCTCACTGAATATATATATATATATATATATATATATATATATATATATATATATATATATCTTTACGATCAAGCTTTTCAGTGAATGCTAAATCACATTCCTTGACCAGTTTCATACAGCTGTTGATCTCTGACAGCAATGAAAATTTAAACAACTACATGTGGGCTTTAACCTCTGAAGTAGCCTGTGGCTATGCTCTGATGCTCAGAATATTTTGGCAGAAAGCTCAGCAATCTTCAAAAAGAATCCAGGACTGTGCTCTACTTGCTGGATTCAGATACCAGGTTTATTATTTGGTTTAACTTTAAGGGAATACCTGCATTAAATTTAGATGACATATTATTTTATCATATTTACATATTCAGAAAGAAAGTACAGTCCTAATGTAAACTACTAAAGTCAAATATCTCACATACCTTCTGTATCTGCTTGTTCTGTTGAAGGTACAGTCGATGATGCTTATACTGAGGGAAACAGTCATACCAAAGACTCCACCACTACAACAAAAGAAAGTATTATTTTGTCTTCTGCATCATTTTAGAAAATAATCCCAAAAGTAAGCCTGACATATTTGGTGTCTTTGGAAACGCTGGGATCACCACTTCATTTTTAATTTCAGTTCAGTAGGTTTGTTCATGCGTCATGAGTTTGTAGAGATGCACCCACGGATGAATCCAGGGGTTAGGATGGATTTAATGTTCATGCACTCAGTGTACACACAATACTTCATATTGACAACGTGGAAACACATTTTTTGGGGGGATTTCTGCTAATATGTTACAGTTAAACCCTCATTCACATACTGCAGAACCTGAGCGTAGACACATTCTACTCCTGGCTGGTCGGAAGCTGTTCCACCAAACATGGATGTTTTTAAATAGTGCTGAGATGGCTCTGGTCTCCTCCTTGTGCTGAATGACAAGTGAAAACAAAGCTGTGTTAATCACCTGGTAATACTCTGAAGCATGGCCTTGGCAACCACATGCTGTTGAATCGCTTCTCAGTGGCCAAGACAGCGGCCTGGTCTGAGGGAATGATGAACAAAGACAGAGATAGATTGTGTAAATTACATTATTTAGATCATTTGTAAGCAGGGCAATATAGGCATAACAGTAATAAAAAGAGTAATAGAACATTAATGTTAGTATCATACAGAGCCATCTCAGTCAGGGTCAGTGGATACAGATAGTCAAGGAAATCTATTTAATGGAAAAACTGATACACATTATAAGACTGCAAAAAAACCAAATGGAGAAAAAATGGGAGAAATGGAGAAATTATTCCAAAGGAAGGAAGCAACACCATAGACTAAATGGAAATGGACAAAGACAATGATCTGTTAGACATGTATACTGAATATGCATTTCTGATTTGATTTATAGATGTTTTTTCCCCCCCTTGAGCTCATGTGTTTGTTCTCATTTTTGATATAAAAACAATAAAATATGTCTTTTTGTCATGTCATTATGGTTTTAAGTGCCAAAAAAGTAAACACAATCACATTTAAGTAGGTTTATCATGGAGATGTACTGCTCTTGGTGCTAATAGGGCTCAGAATTGTCCGGCTATCACATGCAGTTCAAGGTATCTTCTGTCATTGGGGCTAAAAAAAATCCTGTTAGACGGTAAAAAGCTGTTTAATCTTTCAACACTATTTCCACATATTCCTCCACTGTTGCCTAATCTAATCCAATTCTTTTAGTTTTGTAAAAGCTTTTTGTTCACCTCATGCTATGAGACTGTTACTGACAATTATTATACTTTATATTATCATATTTAAGATAGCCCTTCTGGACGAATAACCATACTGTCGCTACTACTATTAATTGTTAATACTAACAATGATGAAATGGATGACTAATTAATAAAGCACTCAGATGAGTACTCAAAGATCTTGGCATTCCAATCAGTTCTTGTCCATAAAGCAGCAAAATATAAAGAAAGTTATCCTATAGATAGTGATGCAATAGATTCATGATTAAATCGATAGCTTAATACCTACCAGTGTGTTCAAATAGGTGAATTGTATCCATATCCATTGTTCCAATCCTTTCGTTGCAGAAACAAATGTTTTTTAAGGTTCAGAGAAAACACAGCCTCATAATCAGCTGACTCTTCAGTGAAACACAGATCGATGTTTGCAGACTTTGGAGTTGTGTTTGCTGTGGTCGTGTTTGTTGTTCACATTGACCAGGGGATTGGAAGGTGGTTAGAAAAGGTGGTGGAAATGATGCCATTATCTCTTATCCGTACAATATTTCCCAATCTGGACTATGACTCATAACACAGTGTATTCACACTGCAGCGTAGAGCTAATGGATGTTACTTTTTCCCCCTTGCTTGATGAAGATCTGATGTTTTGCAAGGCAGGGTAAGAACACAGAAGTGTATGTTCTCTTTCAATGTAGAACATATGTGATATATTAGTTTATTATGTCATATTTTGGCATTTTTCGACACAGGGGAGGTCATCAGTAAGCAAAAACTACACTAAGATTCTCCTGGGTGCGCTGTTTCACATTTTCTGTAATTGCTAAATTATGATTCGATGAACTATGACTCATTTGAACTTAGACTTATAGTCGAAGGATCTTGGTTAAAACTCAAGAGAAATCAAGCTTTTGCTACTTTAAGACTCTGCAATAATTTATCAGTGTTGATAAATCTGAAGTGCTGCTGCTCATTTGTAGAATCTTGTAGTCTTTTGACAGCACTTTGGCTTTGAAATTCAGAGTGGTATGAAGGTAAAGAGAGATTGTCCCCACCAGAAAAATGTAGTATGAGTTGTTGAAATTATTTAAGTTCATGTTTTCCCAACATACTACCTCATATACTGTGATTGTCAGAGTAATGTCTGCCTTTTGTAAGGTGGTCAATGCCACAAATGTACTTAAATTTTATCGCTAACCTAGAAATAAAGCAGAATCTTAAATGTTTCTTCTTCATTTTACATGTCATAACATCTTGTGTTTTTAAATGTTTCTGATGATCTCCAGGTTTACATGAAAATATTAGAAATTTTCAGTGAGGTCTCAGACTTTTGGCTGTACATAGCGAATGATATGTATTTAGGAAACGTTGTAGGTAAGTGGTTGGAAAAAAGAGAAGGAGAGAAGTGTGGATTAGGTTTCTTCAGCCCTCCCCAAAACTTGGAATGTTTGTTAAACTGTATATTTGTCATATGGGAAATAAATAAGCTATGTCTAAGCAGGGAATTTTTTTTTTCTATTTTTTCACCCTATTTTAGTTTTTTTCCCCCTGTCTGTACCAAGCATTTCTCTTCTGGTCTACAAATAGGCATAATGAATAATTCAGTCCCCATAGGTCTGTATCAAGGGTAGGAAAATATATTTAGTGTCTGATGGTTATTAATGTTAATAGTGCTAAGCACATTTGAATCCAATACTGTTGGTGACAATGCAATCTCCCTCAAATTTATTACACACACATGCACCACACAAATGTATGCTGTTGTTTTTTTTTTCCTGCCTGAAATCAGCAGCATGCTCATTCAGTAATCTTCAGCATATTGGTTTGTGACAAATGGCTCACTCGGAGTCAAAAGAGAAATGGAAAGCATTTGTAAACAGCCAGTAGCATTCTTCAGCATTTATTACTGAGACATTAATCTTGGTCTATGTTAGCATAGACATTCTAATCTCTGTGTGATGTTTGTGATTTTCATAAACTTTTAACATAACACCTACAAATGTGAAGGATTTATGACTCAGCTTGTGAGCCAGCTAACCGTAGCATCTGGTCAGCTAACTGTCCGCCTTAAAACTACGGGAGAGGCACTGACTCAACTCTATGACCACGCTGGAAGCCATTAGTTTGTGATGCTGTTCTATAAGATTGCATTATACTGTTAAATGTTGCTGTATTTCCTATATAATGTAATAAATCAAACATATGCACACTATTGTAATAAAGAATATTATAATGTATTCCAAAACTATGTTAAAAAACATGAAGTCACATATCATTCACTATATATTTTCTACTGTTTATTGCCCATAATAACAGATAATATTTTAATGTAACATGTCAGAAATTTAATTGCATACAGCTTAATCAGATTCACTAATATGCAGGTGCTTAAAGTCACTGCCTTAATGTGATGTATTTCCTGTTAAAACAGGTTTTTGGAGGGGAACATAATGCAGTGAGGGATCACTGTAAATCTTAAACCAGTGGAATATCAGTTTATCAGAAAGAAGATCATTAGCAGTGAAAATGTGTAATGTTTTATTGATTAGCTACTGCAGGATAAGCCACTGTTTTCCGATAAGTTAAACTGTCCCAGTTTTATAATACATACATATATACATACGTACATACCTATATTAATTATAAGCAGGTTTTGTGCATCCATACCAGAGAAGTGACAAAATTAAAGCCATTAAGTACCAAAAAACACTTTATGGAAACTATTTTAAATGCACAAATGAAATTAATCAACTGCTCAAGGCTGCAAAAATATAAAATGATTTGTGAATGCTGGTGTGATAGCTCCAGTTATAACTCAGTAAACAAAAAATACAAGTTATATCTTTAGAGAGACATTGTACTGTCTCTTTTTGAAAGTTAAATTCAGTCATTAGTTCTGGCTCTCTTTCATAAACCAGGCACACAATTTTCATAGTGTACAGTAATTAGTATGAATGACTAAAGAAATATGTTATTAATTATCAGTCAATTCAATAATTGGTATAAGCAGTTATGTCCATGACAGAAATATTGACATGAAATGATTCTGTGGTGTCGTTGACTCCATATTTACTGAGTATTTTATGTATCTTTTGATATATCATGGGTTAAAGATTTTTCATTTCCAAAAGCTATTTATTCAGCTGTTTCAGCACCATGGACAGCGACCGAAAAGCCACACATTTATACTGGCACCCAGGAGCTGCTTTTGTAAGATATGTGTAAAAAATTCAAGGACATTCAGATTACACTTAAAAAAACATTCTTAAGTGATCATTACTGGGGAAATCAGGCCCACAGTTACAGAGTTATGGTGGCTGTGTACATAAATTCTCTCTCTCTCTCTATAGATATATATATATATATATATATATCTTCTTTCTTACATTACAGCTGAGTGAAATGGATATTAAAAATAACTTTGTGAAACTCTAATCCTGATCTAATCCCTCCATGCTGTCTTGGCTGTAGCTGACTGTCATAACTCAACAACAGGAACGGACACTGTATATGAGCTTTACCATGTCCAGTCTTCCAACACAAGACTGTTCTTACAACCACATTAGAGCACAGCAAAGAACGCTCTGGAATTGAGTGGCTTTACTGTTACAATATACTGATTTAATGCTGAACAATTTCGCAGACATCCACAGCTGCAGAGTGTGCCATTTTCTGTTTGGGAATGAAAATTGGAGGCGAGAGAGGCTTTGCCTTGGTGACATGTTGTAAAGGGGCTTTTATATGCTTTATCACAATGAGCTGACATTGGAAGTGGATTATTGCACCTGGCTGCATGTAATGACGTGCTGTCCTGCAGGACCACCAGTACACTGGAATCCTATAAGACCAGCAGCTAAGACCCTGTTGGGACCCTGACAAATCCACAGGCTTATGCTGCTGCCTTTGAATGGATAGAAATCACTACATCACTGCTGGAACAAGGTTAGGCAGTGGGAGCCATTGTGCAGCTCCTTCCTAATGCATTCATCCTCCCGCTCTCTTGGATTACTAATGAACACGGTTCTTTCTTAAAATTTACAGTAGTTTTAAGTTCTCATACTGTGAAGCATGAACTCTGATTTCAGCCTGCGTTTAGAAATTCTGGCCAGCTGGAGAAATTCAAGCATAACATTTGGAAAGAAAAGGACAGCGACACGGTGAGATTTCGTTCTACTTCAAACTAATTAGGTTACACTTTGGAGAACTTGTTTGTACCCAAACAGCAACCAGAGTTGTTGTTTCCAGAGTTGAGTACTTTTCAAACTTATTTTCAAACTGATTTAAATAACTGCCTGAAGACTTGTGGATTTTTTTTCTTTTCCCCAAATCTGGTGGGACTTGATGAAATTGAGGTCTGGCTATGAAAGATTATAGAAACCTAAAACTCGGCCTTCACGCATTTGTTCTGCATCCTGGTGTTCACTGGAGTTTCATAGCCAAGTCAAAATGAAATAATCTGAACTTTTTTGGACGTAAGATACTCAGGTTTAGAAAACCAACCTCAACCAACTCCAAATGAGACCTTTGTCAAAAAGATTGGTGACATAATATGTGTTCCCCAAGATTATATCTAATGAGACTTGAGTTTTGGAATAAAGACAAATTTCTTTAAAACAAACAAGCAAAAAGGTAGGAAGTGGTGACTGTCCTTCAGGAGTGAAAAATAAAACTTACATTTATAAAACTTCAGGAAATGACAGCTAGAGCAACAACATTTAGTCGATTAATCGATTTATCAAAGGACAGAAAATTAATCAGCAACTATTTTGATAATCAATTAATCATTTTGAGGAAAAAAAAATACTAAAATTCACTGATTCCAGCCTCTTAAATGTGAATATTTTTTGGTTTAGTTGTTTATGACAGTAAACTGAATATCTTTGGGTTGTGGACTGATGGCCAAGACAAAACAAGACATTTGAGGTTGCATCTTGGACTTTGGGAAGCAGTAAATGACATTTTTTAACCATTTTCTGACATTTTTTAGACCAAACAACTAATCAATTAATCAAAAAAAAAAATTGTCAGTTTAATCAATAATGAAAATAATTAATGGCAGCCTTAATGACAGCTGACAGATTCACATGCTACCAGGAGCAGCATTTTTGACATAGTGATCACAGACATAACTGTAGGAAAATACTCCATTCACAATCATCGCAAACTCTTTGACCCTCTGCATTATCACAAATTGAGCCATTAGGCGTGTTCAACCGCCAACACGAGCAGCTGTCATGGCAACGAATGAGGCGCCATCTTGGAACACTGTGTTTAATACATCATGGTTGATGACAGACAGCTGAGCATTACATTTAACTTTAGGCTGATGGTAATGTAGTCCATATTTTATTGCTGAACTGGTGTAATCCATGGATTATGAATTTAAATTTGTGCAGGTAGTGAGTATTATCTCTGCTCCATTTACTGGGAGAAAACAGTTTTGCCTTTGTGAGCTTTTCCTCTGCAGCATTAGGCAGAAAAATAATCTTCTGACTTTGGGTGTTTGCTCTTTATAGGATATATATATATATATATATATATATATATATATATATATATACATATATATATACAGATGTGACCATGTGAGTAATGTTTGTAGGGGGCAGCTGATATCCTGCATGGCGTTCATCACTTTACAGATAAAGGTTGTCAGTTACAAACATTCTGTTGCAGACAGCGGACATGTTGTTTTATTCATGTATATATGTATCATTCTTTCCTTTCTCTTCCCAGTCACTCCTTTGTTCTCCTCATTCTCAATGATGCTTTTTCTCTACCATCTCTTATTGTTCACCACCTCCCCTTTGTTCTCTCTTACCTCTTTTTTTTGTGCATCCATTTGATCATTTTCTCCTCGTACTCCATCTTGTTTCTCTAGACACTTCCCTATTGATATCTCAGCTTTTTTTTTTATTCCTCCTTAGCTTTTATCCCTTTTCTATCTTCTCTTCCACTTTCCTTTTTATTCACCTCCTCATTCTCTCTCCTCCTCCCTGTA
The DNA here is from genome assembly GCF_910596095.1 of Thunnus maccoyii. NCBI lineage: Eukaryota > Metazoa > Chordata > Actinopteri > Scombriformes > Scombridae > Thunnus > Thunnus maccoyii. The sequence continues at coordinate 8,023,518 of NC_056545.1, forward strand.
TCCTCCCCTGTTTGGTTTCCAGATTTCCTCTATTTCTCCATCCCCTCCGATTTCCATTTACTTCCCTGTTCTTCTCTCTCTTTGTTTCCTTCTTTTTGTGCTGATGTCTCCTTCTCTCCTCGGCCATGTCACTTCAGTATTCGTGAACAGACTCTTGGAAAGTGACAGCTGAGAGAAGGAGCTTCACGGCGAGCCAGACCACTGTGTTCATTTATTAGATATTTTCAAAGAGTTTCAATTTCCCTGAGCAGACTGCAGTATGAGTTATTCCCTTGCTATATTCAGCTCTCTGGTGCCTCACATGTATTTTTTTTTCTTTTTACTCTACAGCTCTATCAGCTGTTAACTCTATTTTGCATGAGGATTTTAAGTTATGTAGAGTGCAGTTGGCAAGAGGAACTTTCACTGCGGCTGGCAAGAAAATGAGCAAGGAGGAGAAGAATTCCCTTTTTCTGACAATATATCTACTCATTTGCAGGTAGAAGCACACTCCCTCCTCTTTTTTCTTCATTCGTTCTTTGCCCAATTGCCCAGACTGTCTCTTTACTTTCCTCTCTCCCCCCACAACCACTTAATCTACTTCTCTCTCCATCAGCAGAGCTCTCTGTCCTCTTTCTCTCTCATTTCTATCAGGAATTCCACTTAGAGCTGCTTATCAATTCAGCCCGTGCACCCTCCTCGTACCCCTGCACAAATGAACAAGCGAGCCGGCAAACAGGCAAACAAACAGACAAATAAATAAAAGTGAAATTATATAACAAGATGTAATTCATCAAAGCACAATCAAGAGCAAGGGGAAAAGCAAGCAAAGTCAAACACAAAGTCAATCTGCAAAAACTATAAGACAGCAAAAGCCAGAGCGAAAGGAAAGAATTTGACAAAGGGACGTTCCCCAGGCACATTTGCATGAATTATGGGCCTAAAATTGAGCATGCAATGATTGTTAGTCTCTATTAGATGGTCTGTCTCTTTCTCTCATCAGTGTGGAGCAACACGCTGAATAATCATTTGCTTCAAGGACAACAGAGCATCTTTAGCGAGCTCGCAGCAGGCCTGGCAAAACTGCGAGAGCATCACCCACTAAGGGCTTGCTCACCCGTGGGTGCTGGCATTAATCTCGGTCACTTCTTGCAGCACAAAGACCTTCCCAGTGCACGCCAAGCCCTCTGGTTTACTGCCCATACCAGTGAACCCCTGCCAACCCGCCCTCCCAGGGGTTGTGCGCCCTCCCTCCCCAGCCTGGAGCCTCTGTACCCGGCTGTAGCATCATGCATGTGCGGGTGAGGAGGCAGGTTGTTGGTGAGGCGTTTAATGCTGCTATCACACCCTCTTAACTTTCCTCTTAGTCCTAAACACTCTCTCTCTCTTGGTGTGACTTTCAGACAACTTTGAAACCGCTGCATGGGAACACGTGTCCTTGATGACAGTGGTTGGGATGTTGATGGAGCAGAATGCGGATGCCTCCACAGAGGCGTTGGCATCGCTGGCCGCTGCCTTGTGTTTTATTAGCCGATGGTCACACAAGGCCTGTGGTCAGACGGGGCGTGATGACAGACAGGTGGTGATATTATATTAGAGCTTTATAGCTGTTATTCTGCAACCCTTCTCCTGCTTCTTCAGGACTGTCTGTCCGTCTGCTCACTGTCCTTCAGGATGCTGAGTGCATTTTGTGGCTTGACAATTTTTTTTTATGCAGCCACGTGTATTTGAGATTTTGTTTTTATTGTGCCATATTTAAACTCTTTTCCCAAGTAATTAGAATGTGAAATTGACATCAGGAGTAAAGAAGCAGAAGAATTTGTGTTGTAAAGGTTTTCAGATCCTAAATTGACCTGGATTACAGTAAATATTATTTTATTAATCCTATAATATACATGACATACTGCTACTACAGTACCAAGACTAACATGCAAACACACATATATTCAATGAGGGCATTAGTGTAAAATTAGTCAATTGACAAATGAAAGTAATGTACCTAAAAACAAGAGCAATGAAATAATTAATACATATGCGGTGAAACAAACAATTTAAACAATATTACATATAAAATTAAACCTTGAAATTCATGTCAAAAATGTAACCAATATCCCAGAAAACAATCATTCAGTGATAAATACTTTAAGTATCTAGTGGAGGGACATGTTTATTTCACATATGCAGGCTAAAGTCAGTTTGAATGGAGAGAGTACGAGAAATATACTGAGCTTGTAAAAGAAAAATTAAATGAACAGGAAAGAGGAGTTAAATGATGAAGAGGAAGGATCAGACCAAAACTGACTCATCACCACCAACTACGAGAGCACCAGCAGCATCCCGGTCACCATCTGTGTGCCTAATAATTAAAAGACAGCCAGGCGGCTATCAGCTTGGCTGATCTCAATGTGAAACCTCTGTTACGATGAGCAAACATGGCGAGAGGAGGGAGCTGGTCCAGGTGTGGTAGCCAGGGACCACTTAGCCAATCACTTGGCTTGATGTCCACTCAGAATTCAAAGTAAACAGCTCGCTAGCTGCACAGGGTGGCGGAGGACTGTGTGTGTCTCAGTGTGTGTTTGTAGGGGTCGGGGTTGGAGTGGTGAAGGACAAGAGGCTGTCATGACACTTAACAACTGCTTTCTTAAAATGCAAACAGTGTTCTTTGAACATAAAGAGAAAAAATATAGGGGAGACCGGGGATGGTTGTAACATTTTTGATATTTCTGTCTGTAGCATGGAGCTCTTTTAAACCACTGCATTCAAAATGTGATGCAAACTAGTGACATGTGTCTGCTATTAAAGGATGTAGCTTTTATCTCTGCAACACAAACAGAAAATGCACGATTTAGTCTCAAACACAAGGAGTGAAATGTTACAACTACCCCATAGTCTGGGTTAGTTGTAACATACCCCGGGGTGAAATGTAACATTATGAAATAAGGATTAGGACAAAAACTTAAGATATTGAAAACTTTCTATTCAACACTTGAATGACTTTTCAACATAATTGGGATGTGTTTGCGTGTGTGTGTGTGTGTGTGTGTGTGTTAATGACTACCATTTGAACATAATAATAAAACTGAAAACAAATGTGCAAATGTGCACCAGCTTTATCAATTGAACATTAGTGTGTTTCTGTGTAAGTGTGTCTGTGTGTGTCAAGTATGTTATTCACCGTCAGAGTCACAGTGGTGACAAATGTACGGCACTCCTGGAGTGAAGGCTTCGTGGGCCCACAGACTACACGTCATACACCAAACCCAATCTTAGCTTTCCTCGCTCTTTTACATCATTTAATGCTCTCTTCTAAATGTTGAGAGGCACCCCCCCTGTCAGTCTTTCTCTTTCAGGACCTAGGCAATTCAAGGTAAACATAAATATAATTAAATGTTTCGCTTGGGGTAGGTTGCAACATTTTTTAACATGTTGTTACAACTAGCCCAGACTCTTGTAGCCATGAACTAGCTTACCTTACAGCTAAAACATTAGCACTAACAACTTGCATGAAAGATATCTACACAGACACATAATTAACATGATTTAAGTTTGATAAGTTTATCTACAAAGCAGGCAATGCTATCACAAAAATAAATGAAGTAAAAAAAAATTACTTTCTTACCTCAAAATTAGTTTTTTCTTTCTAAAGTGGGCTGTGTCTGCCACAGGGTGCTACTACCTCACATTTGGAACAAGTACTAAATTGAGCATGTGCAGAGTGACCCAGGTGATTTGTAACTGTGTATAAACTAGAAAGAGAAAGCAGCATAAAACAAATATAAATAAACTGAGAGGATATTTTCCTATTAGTAAGTAGGATTGATCGCATTAGTGGACATTGATAATGCAATGGATAATCCAATAAATATGGCTTTTGAGAAGCTAATGCTTACTTTTAGTTTTGACTGAGTCAGAGAAGAGTTGATTCATATCAGTGCTCATTTTTGAGCCTGCCATCTTTGTTGGATTGCACTACATTGAAAGTGTTTCCTGTTATTGTGCTCCAAGATGTACTGTACTGCTTGGGCGGACAGAATTACAGGAACACCCTGCACCCAGTATTGAGAGCTGCTAGCCGGCAGTGTACTGACATCACTCAATGTCAGGTGATAGTCTGCTGTGTTGGTAGCATTGAGAGAACTTGATTTTACAGCAGAAACGGCTCAGCTCGGCCAGCTCGACAGTGAAAACTTTTCTTTTTTTTATACATGTTGCAGCTGATGTAAAATGCCAACATGCAGGACTGAACGTTTGCAACAGTCTTCTACTGAAAAACACAGGCCTCAGGTTTCCTGAAGAGTTCATCAAGTCATGAACAAAACCTTGTCTTGGGTTTAGAGCACCTAAACAGACTTCAGTCTTACAGCTAAATTTGTTCCAAAGTGAATAGACAAATTACTATTTTTGAGCTAAAGCCATGATAGAAGGAGCAGATCAAGCAGATTAAAAAAAATGGTTTTGCATCTTAATGGGATGCTTTGAAAGCAGTTGTCAGGGAAATAATGACAATTTAAAAGCAGCCATGTTGTATGTAACCACATTAGTTTTGTCCTTTTGACGGATTACTGTTGCTGCTTAACTTGTTGTTTTGATAGAGGAGTGAGAAGATGAAGCAGGAAGATAAAAAGAGGGAAGCGGAGAAACATGTCAGATGTGATGTTATTGACTATGTTGGAACAATTACGGGGCCACTGTCGGCCTCATTATCACACAAATCTGTGCATCCATCAAGCCCGAGCTCACCCTAATCATGTTAATAGACCTCTCTAACGGCGGAGATTTTGACTTGTCAAAGACAGGTATAACTAATAACATTAATGATGGCTGCACTCCATTTAGTTATTCCAGTTCCCGTGCCTCAGGATTACATATGCTGTTTCATTGGTGTTATCTTTTCATGTGACAAGACATATTTCACCACTACTTAAACTTAACGCAAGCAGGTAGTCTCATAGTGACCGAGATCTCTTTTTCAATACCTGACAACAACCACACAACCAGCATACAAAAACAACATAAATAAAACTGGGATTGATTAATAAAAACAATTACAAGAATCATATAAAACATCAGGGGTCGTATTCATAAATCCAAGTACAAAGAGCTGCTCCTAGTGATGAAATTACAGGAAAATTCTTAGAACTGTGACATTTTCCAAGAGTTACAGGTAAGACTAGACCCTGGTAAAGATAAAAGCTATTCACAAAGCATCTCAGCCCGTAGGAGAGCTCCTAAGGTGAAACACTGTAAGGAGTAGGGGAGGAGGACTTTTAGGAGGCTCAAGAGTTTCTTAAGCAGAGGAGAAAATGGCGGAAAGACAAAGAAGTCAGGGAAATCACAACTCCCACCCAATGCAATAACGCCATAACGCTATAACGCCAGAAATGAAAGTGATCACAACGCTGGAAAAGTTTAGAATTTGTTGGCAGCTGGAAAAAAAAAAAAAAGATTTACATGCAAACCAACGCTGCTGCTTGTATAGACTGGCCAGCAATCACAGAAATTGATTTAAAAAAAAACTGCACCATATTTCCCTTGTTAATATCAAATAGATTAAGTACTAAAATGAGCAGCATGGTAAATAAACATAAGTACATAAATACAACAACTATCAGCATGTGAATAGGCTACTGCACAAGTAGGCCTGTGGCTACTTTTAAAGTATGTCTCACAATTTCTTCATTACATAAAAGAGTATTTATAATTTCACCATGTCTTAATAGAGACTAAATTCTATCTCTTTTTTCAATCAACCAATCAGCAATGGGGTCAACCTCCTCATTAAGATAAAAGTTATTGTCCCTTCCCTGCTCAGAGTTTCTCTGAGAATTTTCCTAAATCACTCCTAAGCCTGGACTCCTTGTTAGAAATTTTTAGTCTAAGTTAGGAGCTCTGTGAGAGTATTCTCAGACTGCCCCAGATCTCAACCTAGTTGAACACCTATACATTGGAGATTTTTGGAATGACGTGTTAGATTGCGCTCTCCACAACCATAAGAACACACAAATGAATGAATATCTTTGGAAAGAATTGTGTTCATCCCTCCATTAGCGTTCCAGAGACTTGGAGAATCTATGGCAAGGAGAACTGAAGCTTTACTCAAGGTTTGCGGTGGACAATACCTCACTGAGAAACTCTGTGCTTGTTTTTTACTTTTATTTGTCACTCGTCTGGAACAAACCTGCTCCACTTCAGCTTGTATAATGGTTATAGTCTATTGAGAAAATGTTCCTTTTGTGTCCAGTGAGAGCTGCTCTGCTGATAATATTGCTTTTTGCATAGTCACACTGTGTTGCCTCAGAGTTTCTAAGCTCATCAATCACCTGGCATCAATCCTTGATGAGACAGTCGATATTGGATTTCTGTGATGTATTTTAGCAGAAATTATAGTAGAGGTGGTAGAAATAGTGATAACATTACAACATTACGACAATTTTGTTTGGAAAGCAATTTTGAAGTGCTATCATTTAAAAGCAAGGTAGAAAGTATACTACACCGATAATGCACTAATTAATTTTTTATGTTAACAATGGGTGAAATGACTATGTATAATGGGAAAGTGTTACTATTTGTAGTGATGAACCCACAGAGAATCATCACCCCACTGTGTAATTTCCCTCAGCTCTGCAAGCAGCTTTCAGTTCATTGTTTTGGATTACTTTACTGTTCTGATTCAGTCTCTTACAGATCTCATTAACTCTGTTTCCAGTAGCAGCAGGCAACTGTTTTCAGAGAAAGGTTTTGATTTACCCTCTGTACACGATCTGCCCCGCACCAGGAAGCAGAAAGACAAAGTTAGCAACTAGCTGGTGAAGAAAGTGGAACATCTAGCAGCTGAAGAGGAAGATATTTTTACAGGAGTTGGCGGAGATAAAAATTGGGCCAAAAACAACACTCCAAATGACTAGTAATGTCGTACCAACAGCACAGTATCTGTGGTAAAATAACATGTATAATAGCCATAATATACATTGAAGTGTCCTAATATTGAAAGTAACAGTGTTTGCCTGAACCTCATTGTTTGATTTGGTTGCAAAATGTACATCAAGCACTTAATGACTGGTTTCTCTACTGAAATCTGGTCAAATGCTGCAGCTGAATACAGTTAAAGTGTCACAATGATTTAACATTTATGGACAGAAAGCACAACTAAAGTACTGTAGCTCCTTTGATCATTCTATTTGAATCCACATCATGTGAGTATTTTTTTGTGGTATATCATGAAAAAAAAAACCTCTTTTCAACGGTAACATGCTCAAGTGTGATGGGAGAGTCATGTTGGCTGTGAGCGTTTAGAATCAGCGGGGAGACAGAGGCTCCAGTGTAACGAGAGAGAAGCCTTTCTGTGCTGTGACTCAGATGAACACAGCAGTTGTTGGGGAAAAGGTCAGGGGATTTTGTTGGTATTCTGCAGCCGTGTGCTTTTTGGCAGGACACTTGACGGCGCAGCGGGCACTCGAGCTTGAAATGATGTTGCTTCCTCCGGCCAGGAGGCGATGGCTCCCATGCCACACAGCATACGCAGGACGCCATAAATCCTACAGTGTAAATAAAGACCCGCCTCGCTCCACCACGTCTCACTCCTTCTGTGTCCTTATTTTTTTTTGTAAACGTTTGTCCTGTCTCTTTCCATTTTCACTCTCCTTCCCTCTCATTTTTCTTCCTTGTGTTTACTCCTCACTATCTCTTTCGGGTTTTTTCTCGAATGATGTAGCGGTAAACAAAAAAGGTGGCTGATCTATGACCTTCAGTGTGTGATCTCTTTAAAAGCTGCGAATCCACCAGAGTCAATTGAGATTTTATGTAAAAACACTGGCACAGTAAATAAAGTATCATTTTTTCTGTGTGTTTGTTAGATCGTGTCCTCTTCTTTCTTTTTGCCCTTCTTCTTTACTCTCTTCTACATCTCTTTCTCAGTTATTATGTGAAACATTTTCATCTGACTTTGGAGCACTGAAATGCAGTTTCATGGCAGGTTGTGGGGAAGAAAAGGAAGGTAAATCTCATTTAGTCACAGTTTGACTTTATTAACTGCACAGCAGGCAGTGACAGAGGTTTATCCTTTGACAGATGTTTTGAATGCTGCTTGTGGTGTCGGACCACTACCCCACGTCCTCAACATACACACACAAAAACATGCAGTCCCTAATTCCAGGCTTACAACTCCCTACCGAGCCCATATAGCATTCAGGCACAGCAGGTATTTCTCTGCCATTTTAGAAATACTTCACAGACAGACAGTGCTTTGTTGTCTTTGTCACATAATAAAACATATTGAATCTACCGTGAAACACATGACATGTTTCTCAGCTAGAGGGTGGCAAACTTTGATGTAACCAGCTAAATAGCAACACTTGAATTTCCTTACATGCAGTCATACTGCATTACTAATTGATGATCAATGGCAACATTCAATGCCAATGGAGGAAGCAGTGAACTGCAAAATAGGAGTGTTTTCCCAACAACAGTAGCATCCTATTTCATCAGCAGTAAAGCTAAAAGGTGGAGTGAACCTTTTGTTTAATGTTATGTTGTCTGCCTGAATGCAAGCTGGTACAGAGCATGCACTTCTGAGACGGCTGACCTCCAGTTGGCTCCCCGCTTATATAAATGAGATAAAATGATTTTGCCATACGGCTCTTTTAGACTTTCCAAATGTTATTGGTCCAAATGGATCACATTCTGATCATAAAAACAGTAATTTTGCAGGGTTTGTGATGCTTAGAACAATGTATTCACCATTTTTTGGGCCAGTGTGAATGACATGATGGACATGGAAGTTGTTATTACCCGGTTTGGTCACTATGCCAAATAGCTTCACAGCCGATCCTCCTGGTCGTTGATTCTATTACAGAAGTAAGAAAACTTCATGTATTAATGCAAGTTATTAAAAATCTATCCCTACAGCGTACTTTGCTTAACAGAAGCCTATGTTGTATGGTTTGTCTAGACAGGGATGGCATATTTTTAAAATGATCTTATGTCATTTATTTAATGTTTTTAGTTTTTAGTGGCCTTTAACAAACATTTTCTCCCAAGACATTCATGGGATGGATGGTAGAAATGGAAAAATATTCCCATGTTATCAGACAACTCAAGTTGTATGGTTACAGTAAGTAATTAGAGTCTGCCACATTCAGATTAATTAACTTTATCCAGTAGCTATTGTCTTTGGTCAGTATGGTGTTATCACCTTTAGAAAGCTGTTATAGCAACATGTTAGCCAACTGTTTTCTGAAGCATGTTTCTGGCTACATGACACACTTCAGTCCAATATTCCTTCTGTTTTTAACTCTGTTTTGGTTTCCACCAACCGCTGAGCCAAATATCCTGCTTTTTAGCTATTATGCTTCTCTTCCTTCCTTAGCTACGGCAGTTTTGTCTGTTTGCCATTTGCTGCTGGACAGGTAGTGTGTACTGGGATTTGTGGGTTTCTTAGAGCTTTTTCACTGACTTCACTGACAGCAGTTGCCTGTTGGAAAAAGGTTGAGTTGTGAAACTGAACAAAACAGTAGATACGGGCCATAAAACCAAAACAACAAGCTGAAAGAGGCTAAAGTGTGGGTGATAATTCTCTCTTCCACATTACACACAATTATTTAACCCTGTGTTAATATAAAAATATTGATTAGTGAAGCTTTAACCAGTAAATTCATGTCATATAATGTGTGAAGGGTAAGCTAAGTTGTGTTAGCCACGTGGCTATGTCATTACTGTGAGTTTGCTAAACTGTGGCCATCAAGACAGCATCACAAACACGACTCTAGATGTTCTGCCATGTTGTAGTGAAAGAGTGTTTTAGCCTTTTCAGCAATTTAGGAGTCAAAAGTAAATACAAACACGAATTCACAAGTTGAAAGATCCTACTTTGCTCATTTACTGTGTTAAACATACAAGTGGTTTTCTGCATTATGCTTTAGTGTGAATGTAACCTCACCCTGAGCACACCATATGTTGAGGATGAGTTATGCAGAGTTTTCGACTGTTTTGCTGACCTTGGCCTGTTTGCAGTGCAGCGGGGGGAGTGGCCGATGCAGAGCAGTTGGTCTTTTTCCAGAGGGGAGGAATTAGCATTTTAGGCAAAGATTATTTATCAAGGCTTTTGTTACAAGTTCTTGTCTCTTAATGTCATTTCCATATCTTAACATTTAGGTAACCTTGAGACCGGCTTTGACAGCAAAATGAAACCTTGTGTTGCTCAGATCCTTGAGAAGGTTCATTACCTGAAGTTTTTGAACATGTCTAATCTCTCTCTCTATCTCTCCCTCTACATTCACACACATACATATATATATATATATATATATGGTAGATATATACTTTTAGAATAAACTCATTCACGAGTCACTCAGTTGAAATGCAGGATCCTCTTGGAAATGACATGTTCAAGGAAACATGAAGTAAAAATATATCACTGGATGAATGCTTTTCTTTGATGCATTTCACAAGAACATGGGGTACATCTCAGTATATATTAAATATCTAACCTTGATTTATGGCCAGCTTAACCCTTTTAGCAAAGCAGGAACTTTTTTAAAGGAGAAGTGTGTGCACTATAGATAAAAGTGGATCGAAGGTACAGGTTTTACAATTCAGCTTGATTAATTATTTGCAGACTGGAGAAATACAGCAATGCACCAACAAGAATAGTAGAAAAATAAATCAAAACAAAAATAAACTTACTTTATTACGTTACATTAGCATTAATACTGGATGCTGTATATTATGTCTATTGTGATATTTATTAGGGGTGAAAAATTGACTTTGCATGCAGCCATATAAGATACTACCTGTGACAAAAGGTGACTTTTAGCACATGAAGCCACTCACTATTTATATACTTGTACTGTAAATGATTGTGGTATTTTTATTTATACGGTGTGTTCATGTGCTTTGTGTTTTTATCCTGTGTTACTCTGCTGCAAAACCGATTGCCCTTTGGGGACAAATAAAGTAATAACTGATTGAAGTTAAACATAATGTTATTATCAGTACAGTTTCAGGCGAGTGTTGAGATCTATTAGCCTCTAGATATTTACCTGAACATACAGATACTGGACAGTAAACTGTAGGGAAACACTGGGTCCAATATCATCCTTAAAATGAGGAAAGAAACATACCTACACCTTCAAATCAGCTCACTCACTGTATCTTGTTTTTACAGTCGCTTTACTTCGCCAAAGTCCATACATGAAAAAACAATAATTAAGTCTGTTGTGTTATAAAGGTGGCAGGATTTGTGTTCAATTATATAACAGGGCTGCATCAAAAATGTGATTTTACTCATCAGTGATTCATAACCTTATTAGCTCACTTTCCATTATTTGGATGATATTCGTCCATTAACAGTACCTATGAAAGTGCTGTTAAGAGCTTTTAATACCAACCTGAAATCAGACCTAAACTCTCTGTACCAGTCGTGAATATTCTTCACTCTTGCAGCCACGTTGTGTGGCTACTGCGGATGTAATATACCAGGCATGCTATATTGTATTTTTCGGTACTTAAATAAAAATTGCTCTTAATAAGGTTAATTAAAAAGAACAATATAGTGTCAGAGTAACTGTAATGCTTTTGTAAGCAGTCCACTTTATTTTTTTTATTAAACCCAGATTGTTAAATTATTAAAAAATAAAAAATAAATGGGTGCTTTTCTATCATGTTATTGTCCTGCCGTCGTACCTGTTATATTTCCAACGTGATGACAATAAATGGAGACAGTTTACCTCTAAAAATCAAATCATTATTCAGCTCAGCATATTTTGTTTATACACATTAATTGTTAATAGCTGTTCATACGCACTAAATAAATAACATCTGACCAGAGCTTACAGGTTCATTTTTCAACTCTCATTTTGGTGCTTAAGTTCTGATATCCAAGTCTGAAAGTTGTTCCTCCACCGCCAATACAATGGAGGTGATTAAAGATTACATTTTTAAAAAAATCAGCAGCAACATGTATTTGGTTATATGGTGTGCTGGTTACTTTGGATAAGACTATCTGATTGGACTATCTGCATGACTAGATATCACTGGGAAGAAGTGTGTTCTCATTGTTTGTACAAAACAAGGTTTACTTGTCTTACAACTACTTTACTTTTTTTTCCTTTACTGTCTTCACTTGTTTACTTCATGCATTTTGAATGTACAACATACAAAGCTGTCCTTCAGTGAAGTTTGTTTTCTGACATGTCAGATATTTCATCAAAGAGCAAATTTTCATCAATTGTTTGGAATGTAAAGGATCAATAAACCTACAGTGGCCGAAAACGTCTTCCTCATAACTTGCATACCTTTATATAAACTTTTTGTTTTCTCATGAACAAAGAGTTGGCATTTTGTTTTGTGTGTCTGCATCTTCCATCTCATACAACCTCGGTGGTTCGATTCAATCCTGGTACTCGGAGTTTTTGATGTCCCTCAAAGTCAGCCTGTAGCTTTATTTTGTCTTGTGCTCTGATGAAACTCTTTGCTATAAGTGTTTCTCACAAGATGTAGGAGGATGATGATGGTCTGAATATCCACCCTTTTTTAGAAAAGGACAAGGCCAAGTAATGTTCAATTTTGGAGTAAACAGACATTAACTTTGAAATTCTGTATGTACATTGATTGAGGTATAATATCTTCGTCTGAAAGATTTCTTCTTTGAGAATCTGAGCTGAGGAGCCAAGTGTCTCTTACAAATTTGGCACTGTCATTTAAGAGGCAATTACCAACACTAGGAGTATGACAAGAACAGCAAAATGTGAAAATCCATGAATTGAATGTGACAAGACTGAATAAATTGCGCCACTTAGCAGCCATTTTTACTTTCGGATGTACGTGAGTTACTGATGATTAGATGGCTCTGCAATATATTACAGCAGCCAAGCTATTATGTCCAAGTTTGTCATCCCATTTTGCATTCCCATCTTCCATTCCAGCGACTTTATACAACATTTGGACAGAGAGGTGAAGAGTTTTCAGCAGTAGTGGCTGGTTGGATGAAACAGTGTGTTCATTTCTGTCATAGAGCAGACGGCAGACTGAAAGTATTTCTTTTATAATTAAAGGGTGAACTGAGGTTTCTTTCCAAGGTGAAGTGCTGCTACTTAATCATTTCAGCTCTGCCCTCCATTCAGGGTTAATTGACATCACATGGCTTCATTTGGACACATTTGTTTCCCCATTTTTGTGACAGATTTCAGATCCTATTTGCCAGTTTGAACATGTGGTTTTTAATACTGTATAATACATCATTCTGAAGCTGCTGAGAGGTTATAGATATACTGGCAGTTGTTGATGTGACACTTTCAGCTGTTTATTATCCTTTGACATGTATCCCCCATGTTCTGGCAACAGAAACACAGACATCACATATCCTTAATTTAGTTAAGAAAGTCCTATTGACATTTTTAAGTGCAATCTTGAAAGTGTAAAATATTCTATGGGATAGTTATTTGATTACCTGGTTATTACTGATTAATATCCTAGTGTTTTACCCATTTTAACCCATTGTTTCCACTCCAGTATTACCTTAATGACATTAAACCCAAATGTTGTTAAGTAAACACCAGAATTTAAAATAAAGGCCTGTGGGAAACTTGGTATCATGAGCGTACGATCCTCAATCAAACTTGTATGTAATGTTTCATTATCTATTTATTTTTGTTATGTGTTTGGATTGGAGTGGTTTTATCCATTTTATTGATGCTGATGATGAAGATATGAATTGTTTTGGTTTTATTGGTAGTATAATGTCACCTGGTTATGCGGACACCTGCATCTTTGTTCTCTTTACATCAAGGACCACAATAGAAGGTCTTGGACTTTATTGCTTAATACTTGATTTTGTTGTGGTTTTGTGTGGTTTGATGCCGTCCTTCTTGTCGACTAAATACTACCGATGGTATACTGTAACTGTTACCATCAAGATATTACAAAACTGTTATCCCTGTAATTACTATGGCATTACCAAGCTGTAGCTATCTTCACTTCCTAAATGTTTCAGGATCTTTTTGCTTTCGGTGTGGTCTTCATCAGTGAAACACATGATCAGTTGGATTCCTTTGTTAGGCCCTTAAAAACTCAGCAGTTGCTTTGTTTGTGCTGCTATGTATACAAAGAGCTACAAATCCTATACTGTTTACTGAATATGGATGTAAGAAATTTAAAGCTGATAGTCATTGTTTCATTTCAAATCCAGTATGTTGGAGTACAGAGTCACAATAATGAAAAACTGTCCACAGTCTTTCTGACTGCATCTGGAATGTGACTAGATCTATGTCTACGTCAAAGTCAAGTGGATATTTTCTGCTCAGTAGAACATTAAGTTAACTTTGTCCACCGATTACGGTTCATGGAATGAAAGACAAATCGTTCTCTCTCGTGTGCGTGCTGTTCAGCTGTTTTTCATCTTCCACAGCATGAGCAATAAAACATAATGTGCAATTCATCCAAAAGCTTCAATTAGAGGAAAGAAGAGTTTGGAGATGTGTGGAGGCCCGATGGACACACTTTATGGTTAATTTGAGGGTGTAATCGGTGTGTTTTGTTTGTGGTAAAAGGGCACTCAGAGCTAACGCTCATGTTACAAAACAGATAAAACTTGGAGAAGAAAGAGCCACATTTCAGACAAACATGAGTTAAAAACGTTGCTTTCACTGACACTACTGCAGCACAGAACAAGTTTTTGTCTTTTCTTTCTTTAAGCACCTTGAACTTTACTTGCTTACAGAGGTAAAACAGAATAAATGTTGTTTCAGTCTACTGTTCACCTCCACAAAACCTGACAAAGCTGAAGTGGAGAGGGTGCATTAGTGGGCTGATGAATAGAAATCTTAGAAATCTTGTTTCTGCACATTTTATTATTTTTTATTTTTGGGTGTATGTCTAGAGAGGCTGATAATGTCCCTATAATGAAAGTCGGTTCCAGCTGCTAACAGGATTATAGCTGAGAAATGAGCACGCAGCATTTTCCTACAGTGAGGCAGTGAGGGTTTCGTTTCAACAACCCCTTCGTCCTGTAATTCTTTGTCTCATCACATTTATGCTGATTATCTTGGCTTGGCATTTACAGTCATCTGTCCTACCTGAGTGCAACCGTTAAAGCAAACGAGCACATTGCAACACAAAATTCTGATTTCTCACAAACATCAAACATCAAGGCCATACATCATTTTTTGTCCCAAATAGGTCCTCCAAGAGTCAGTGCAGTATAGAAGGCCATTATTAAGAGTTCAGTTCTAATTGAGTTAAAATTTTAACTCTGTATTTTGGATATTTATCACATATTAACTCACACTTATGAGAAATGTCATTCATTCATTTTTTAGGGATGCACCAATCCAACTTTTTCTCCTCAGAACCGATTCCGACACCTCAACTCTGCCTTTATCTAGCAATCTGATACCAGTGTTTTCTTTTTATCATAGTTATAATCTCTGTCAGTCACTACATGTTATATTTTATAAATTTTATAAATTATTTTTGAAGCCAGGGACTTCAGTGACATTAAAAACTGAGTTGGCAGCCCATCATGACTACATTAAAGAAACTAATAGCTTCAGTTTTATAATGACATTGACAAAGAACTGATACTGATACTGCATATTGGATCACTGCATCCCCTTTTAGGAAAAAAAAAACACTTAATTAACAAATAAAAAAGAGAGCACAGCGCAACATCTAGCCTGGCTCTGTCCAACTTTAAAACAATCCACCTGCTAGCATCTCTTAAGCTCAGAAATTTAAAAATGACAAATTGTGGTTTTTCGACGAGTTACGTGCTGTAACTATTAATTGGCTTGTTAAGTTTTATACTTCATGGACAGACATAAGAGCGGTACGACATTCTCGCCTAACTCTCGGCAAAAACTATATTTTGTTCTTTAGTTTGAAGGACATATTGTTACATGAATATGACATCAGTAAGTTTGTTGTGATGAAAACACGTCACATTGGCCTTCGGAGTGAAAAAATGTAGCTTAAAGCAAAATGAAGATGTTTATTATGTGAAGACAGTGGCTTTTCAGAGTTTTTTTTATAATTTTTGAGACCTTAATGTTTGAAGGAAACAAAGTTGCATGATTAAAAATGATTTAAAATAAGTTTTGGTGTCTTATTTAATTGTCTATAATAGATATCTTTGTATCTGAACACTTCCTGAAAGACTTTTGTCTCTGGATATATTTAAATATGACACTTAAAATATTTTTTAAAAAATGATTCAAATTCTTATATTTTTATTTACAGATTTTGTATGATATTTATATAAAAACTATGGAAAACAATATGTATAGCACTTATATCACAAATCAGTATATAAGTGTGTTATCATCACTATAAGTATACTGTCGTACACTTAAGTTTATATATTTCCATTCTTACCACTTAGTATATTCATTATTGTCTGCTGCAAACGTTTGAATAATGTTTACATCTCACTTTTTCTATTTTTATCTTTCTTTGATTTGTGTCTTCTGTTTGCTGCCACAGAAATCTAATTTCCCCCGAGGATCATTAAAGTTTCATCTGAGTTTTTTCAGCCATTGTAAATTACATGGAGTGATCTGGTAAACATTTGGTTGTGTGACACCAGAGTATAGAGTTAGAGCACACAGATTTGCTCTTTGTATAGAACGACGTGGGATATTGGGTTGTATTGTAGTCACCAATTAAAAGCCCTCAGAGATCTGATTCTTTTTTTGTTTGTTTGTTTGTTTTGTTTTAGAGAATGAAAACTTAATGAAACAAAACAAAGCTGTTCATTAGTTTACAGGGCTTGTTTACTGCTTCAGCACGTTTCTCTGGTTACCCAGGTCACATAGAAAATTTGTGTGCACCTTGTGAATTCATACCAGCGATTAGAGCCAAGGTACGAGTGCATTATTGTAAATCTGGGATAATCCTTTTCAATTTGGAGTAGATTATCCTGCTTTACGTCGACCACTTGACTGTGATCAAAATATAATTTTGTTTATTTAGAATTTGAGGCAATATGTTTTCGAAATGTAGACTTTGTGTTGGCATTATGTGTGTGTCAAACTTGGAATACATGTTACTTTAATATTACAACAACTGATTGAAGCCTTATAGCCATCATAGTTTTAATTTACAAGTAATTAGACCACAAATTCAGAGCTGTGTGGTTGTTAGAAAATAATACACACCCTCCAGCCAATTAATATTCACCCAGACCATCTTATAATTGTAGATAATCCACAGCATGAGATGCATCTGTCCAAATCAAACAGCCACAAACGAGTTGTAATAGACTGAAAAGGCTCTTTTAACTGCTAATTTGGGTTAACAACAACACTTTTTTTTGTTGTTGCAGTCCAGGCATGAAATAAGGTCACACTTCCTCCAGGGATGTGCAGAGAGCCCAGTATTTGTATTTGTATCTGTATTTGTTGAGACAGCAAAATCATTTGTACTTGTGTTTGAATAAAAGTGGAAATAGTCATAATGATCTTGTTTATGTTTTTGTTTTTATTACACTTCTAATTTTGGGATATTAAAGTGTAATAATAAGTGTTCTTCAATAAACTACTAATTATAAACACTGAAATGTAATATTGGTTTTTGGTTTTCATAAACCAAGCAATAAACACATATACCCATAAATATCATTTTAAAGAAAATAATTTTAAAACTAACATTCAGTTCTTAATCCACACTCAAACCAATAAACTCTAGACTTATAAATGCCTCTGTGAACATTGTGAATATATGCATCACATAGTCTAACTGCGCACACACTAGGGATGTGCGGAGAGCTCAGTATTTGTACTTTTCATTTATTGCCTATTATTTACAACCTAACTTTGTAGAAAGGAGAAGGGGAACAACAGGTTATGGAGAGTCCCTCGGGAGCACTTCTTGTGTTTCCGTAGCTCAGCTTTAGCTCTGGCGAACAACCCCAACTCCGGGAGTGATGTCCAAATAAGGAAATGCGCGTCATGTAGCAGGTGGATGTGACTCCCCTCGTTGAGACCTGCTGATAGACGTAACAGCGGAGCAGAGGAGAGACACTGAGATAGCGATGTGACCGACCTGCATGCTGGTATTTGACATGGGTTTTTTTTCTTCCGGAAGACAAATCATTTTTAAATATTTGTATGAAACAAATATTTGTAAAAAAAAAAAAAAAAAAACAACACTATTTGTGCTTTGCCGAATAACGTTTTTGTATTCGGGCACACTCCTACTAACCTAGTGGTTTTTGTGCCTAAGCCTAACCCGACCTTAACCACAGCGTTGTCACACCGTAAAACTTGATTATTCAACTAATAACAGCCATTTAATGCACCGTTAAATGACAAAAAGTTTAAAATGTGATCAACATTGAAATTGTTCGGATTCAACGTATCTGTGGTTTGCAGAAACGTACCTTTCCAGCGTTTTATTCTGGCGATTACCCACCGTGCTCACATGAGGAAAACCAGCTACTTGACATGTTTTATTTTTTCTTCCCAAAAACAGATAATTTTTAAAATATTTGTATGAAATAAATATTTGGGAAAAAACACTATTTGTGCTTTGCTGAATACAGTATTCGGATTCGGCTCCACTCCTAACTTTCTCTCCGAGTTGCTCTGTTTATTTCTTTCTCTCATGCAGCCTCCCTCTTTCATTACCTCCAACTCACTAATTACCTTTGGTTTTAAGTAGCTTCATTAATTCTGTAGTAACAATGCTGCGCTGACCAAAATACCTGACAGTAATTCATAATTAACATTTGCACGGTAACAGGCAACCGCCTCCAAGTTAATTATGCAGGGCAGCAGAAGTGTATATGAGCTCACAGTGACATTGTTTGAATAAAATGCTGCTCTCTGCTTTCTGGAACAATCATCTATGAAAGAAAATGGCAATAAACTCAGTTTCTGCCAAAGTAGTGACCTCAGCAGATTCAGTGAAGTCATTTTTTTCACCTGAGTTAATAAAACCACAACTTCTTTTGATTGTTCACATCTTGGGTTTAAGTAAAGTCACATTCTCCTCCAGATTCTTCTCTTCTTGTTCTTTACCCTTCTTTTTATTCGACCTCTATCTGTTTTAAGAAGTCTCATCTATTTTTTATTGCATAAAGAAAGAAAAATTAGGAATTAAGATTCAGTTTCTGTTCTCTGTGCAAACAGAGAGACATCATTTTGAATGAGATATACCCTTATATCGTTTCGGCTGAAATACGCTGTGAACTCAAATATTTGCTGATTATTTTTATGCTTTTACACATACACAAGTTAGACGTGAGTGCATAAGGAATATGAAGTTGATTTAGCAGGTGTAGTTGCATTTTTATGAGAATATTCTAGCCTCAGATTCTAAGGGGACCCGTCCAATGTCAGTGTTAATATAGTTAATGTAAGTCAAACATTTTTGCTGTTGTGAAGCAAAGCATACATCGTCCTCAAGGATCCATGTTGCAGTTAATGTCCACCAAGCTTTTTCCAGCCAGCTCCACCCAAGATGCACTTGCTTAGATCTGCTTTTATGTCCTTGAAGGGGATTTATATGCGTCTGATAAGTCTCATCTCCGGTTACATTACATTACATTTAACAAGAGTGACATCTCATTCTGTCTTAACCCAAAGACAACATAAAACTTTATGGAGAGATATCTTACATTTTCTGATTCCTGCATGTCTAGAAAGCACTCTAGCTCAAGAAAAAGAGGAGGCAGCCAGTAAGTATTCCAACGATGCCAAATTTTTGTGGTAATTCGGGTCCGTTTGTACAGTTTCCAAGCAAGTGACAAGTGAATTTAAGTAATGTAATCTATGAATCTACCACTGAGACGCTATCTTCGTGCAACGCTAAGCTGATTGTTACACATCCAGGTACATCAGACATGTGAAAGGCCCTTCACCAATCAGCTGTGACAGGCTCGGCTACACTGCAGTAGTCACTCGGTTTTGCTAAACTTGTGTCATCAGAATTGACTTGCTTCCCTTGATGTTTATTTATAGCCTCTGAACTTCTCTGCTCTCTAAACTAAATAGCCCCCTTTATCCTTTTTTTTTTTTGCACAGTTGAACGCTCCCAAAAGATGGAAAGGCACACACATACACAACTTTTATTCAAATGATCACTGGTTTGAGTTATGGGCCCTTTTCTTTTTGAACAGTGAACTCTTTGAACAGAGTCCTGACAGAGATGGAGTGGAGGAATAATTGTTTCATTGCTCCGTTTGAAGCAGGCCCATCCATCAGGCTGCCATGTGTCCTACAGTGAATGTGTATAACGTGTGGATGAGGATGGGACTTGGCGATGATGGGGATCGCAGGAGAGAGGTCGCCGTTTATGTGCTACTGCTTGGAGCTCTGCGTTTAGTTACATGTATGTTTTTTCTTTTCATTGTGTGTAAAGCAAAAGGGAGCTCATTCTGACGAGGAAGAGTCTGAGATTTTCCTTCAGGGAAGCTGTTTTACACAACCTTAATAAATGGCATTTGTCAAATTTGTAGGGATGTTATTTACAAATAATAAATATTTGATTTAAAAACTAGATTAATGAATGAGCGAGTGTGTGATTTTATTCTATGCCAGCGCCTGTGGTGATAAATGCAAATAAATTGTAAATGGATAAACACATTCACAGGACGTTAATCATCACGGATAAGTCAGGTGGCACTGCCCCCCCCCCCCCCCTCGATGTAAGATATTAGTCTGATCTTAAAAACATAGTCCAAAAACATGGAGGAGAAGATTAAAAAGAAGTTCAGTGATGTGGTGGTGACATGTCTATCAAAACATCATCTTAGTCTAACACAGAATTTACCTGGTAGAGTAAAAGGCAGTTTCAGAGGTCAAATAAACAGGCAATGTGCAGGCAGTCAGATCCAGATTGGTTTAGCTTCAGACTCAGAGGGAGAGGCTTAAGACGGGGGCCACACATCACGACTGCTGAGCCGATACTGTGTCGGTGTTGACAGTTAGCAGATAAAATCATGTTGTGTGTGTGACATGTAAATGTTCTGATTTGAAGTTATCAGATCCAGTTGCTGCCAGTTGTTCTCATAAAGGTTTTTTTTTTTTTTTTTTAAACATGTTTGATATCTGCAACTGACATCAGTGACTGATGACGTCAGTATGTAAATATGTTGAAAAAAAAGGGGAAAATAGCAACCGAAAAGGTTTGTGGTGCCAGAGAGCACTGGACAACTGAATGGAGGAAACACTGATTGAGCTGTAAAGAGAATGAATGTATCTACAACATCAAATCAAAGAGCTACACGGCCAACCAGAACATGAAGTTAGCTTAATTTTACAAAGTTCACCCAGCCACGCCTCGCCCAAACTCTGCGCTTTTTTTCCTCCTTTGTTTCGCCTTTTCAGAGCAAATTGCACTGTTTATAAACCGTATAAACAGGCAGATTGCTGTCCATGTCTCTTTTCATACAGATACACTTGTTACGGTGCAGTAGTTCTCGGATTTGCGGGGTCATCAACCACCAGAACTCCAGTCGTTACTGTCCAGTTGTTCAGTACGTTGTTTGTGTGATTACTCAGTCGTAAGGTATATGTATGACTAAAAAGTCGGTGCCAGTTGGTGGAAACAGTGTTTATGTGTGGTTTGTCTAGTCTAGCTTTAGACTCAGGTTAAGACGGAGGGACAGGCTCAGATTCCAGCTCAGAGAGAGAAATTTTCAAGTTAAAACAGAGAAACGCTCAGATTGAGTTTGTGAGAGGAGATGCAGGCTCAGACAGAAATGGTCAGGTTCATGATTGGCTGAAAACTGTCATCTGTGAGAGCAACTGAATCTCTCTGTCTGAGTTTAACATTATTTACAGTATCTCCAGAAAAACAACCATTTACACATTAATCAGTTGCATTATTCATAAACACTTTCCAGTCCAATAAATTGCAGATTTTGCAGTGTGACAGTGTGCACACACAGTGTGTACAAACACAAATCTTTTTAAGTTGGGAAGAATACTTGAACTCGATATCCATTAAACCGCCATTATCAGAGCCAGTAGTTATATAATGACTCTATTGAGTCTCAACAGCTGCAGAAACTGTACTGTTGTCACCAATGTGTCTTATCATTTTGAATAATTATTTTTACTTTGTTGCTTGAAAGTGTTTTCCAGTCCCTGTCCTATCTAATATCCATCAAAGAAGCAGTTCTGAAGTCCTGAAAAGCTGACTTTGACATTGCCACCCACAGTATGTTATTAAGAGTGATTCACATAGATATTAAACTTTAAATAGCACCCTGAGTTTCAATGAGTTCATTTAGTCCATCTGCCTGTCGTCACTTTAGTTCAGAACAAGACACTGCTATATCTCAACAACTACTGGCCAAATTGTCATGAAATGTGATAATTAGTGGTCCCCAACAGATCCGTGACAGGGTAAATTCTTAACTTGAAACAGTATGTAACCAGTAGACTGTCATAAGGTTGAGCACATACCGAGCACATTCAAGTTCCAGAGAGGGTACGGATGTGCAGAGAGCCCGGTGTTTGTATTTGTATCTAGATTTGTTGAGGCAGCAAAATTATTTGTATTTGTATTTGAATAAAAGTGGAAAAAGGCTTAAAAATCATTTTTTTGCTTTTAATCTTAGAAAATTAAAGTGTTACAATAAGTTTTCATGAATAAACAAGCTTATGAAGGAGGTCCCCACACCGGGTCTCCCAAATCATTGATGACTGCGGTGACTACTGACCTAAAACCTAGCACATTACCGCCATGTAGATAGACCTGTGAGTATTTATACACCCATAACACAGAGACAGCACACCGTGTAACATGTAACTATAACATCATAGGCGATTATTGCTTTGCACTTTTCATTTATTGCATATTTTTTACAACTGAACTTTGTGGAAAGGAGAATGGGAACAACAGGTTCTGGAGAGTCCCTTGAGAGCACTTCACACATGTCAGTGGCTCAGCTTTATCTCTGACGAACATCCTCAACTCTGGGAGTGATGTCCAAATAAGGAAATGTGCGTCATGTAGCAGGTGGATGTGACTCCCCTCGTTGAGACCTGCTGATGGACGTAACAGTGGAGCAGAGGAGAGACACTGAGATAGTGATGTAACCGACCTGCGTGATGGTATTAGAGTTTTCTTTTTTTAATTCTTTTAATTTAATTTTTTTAATTCTTTTAATTTAATATTAAAATTCTTTTGACAGTCTTATGGGGTCAGTACGTTTTAAGTGCTTGTTGGATGTTTGAATAACATCTGAAAAGGCTGCCCCAAATACAGAACTACAGCACTTTCAAATAAGAGGTTCTGCATCTGATATATTTTGAAACGGACAACCCAACAATCACGGCCACTTTATGCATGGATTTACCAGGATTGTGGTCATTTAGTTGTCAGAGTCTACACTTATCCTTCAAGCTCTTTTCAATTCTTCTCACAACTACTGTCACCATTTTTATATGTGCAACAGAGTGCAAAAATGAATGTCTTTGAGGATAGCAAGTTTTTAACCCGTCCGTACAGTTCAGCTGTAAAGCTCTTTCATCTTAAAACCAGGTCGGATCCCACATCAAACAAACTAGTTTGTTTCCAGCCTTCACTGTAACTTTTATGTAGTCTCATAATGGAATTAGCAGATTGCCTGAAATGCATTGTTTTCAAGGGATAAAGCCATTTGAATCACTCTTAATGCAGGATAATTAGCCTCATCCTCTAGATAAAGAAAACACAACACCGCTGCCACCACCACATCCTCATTCTTACCAGGTAGTGAATTAAATCAGCCCACATTTTGTTATCCACCTGCTTGGTTCATTCTAATTCAGCCTTGTCCTCTTCCTGGTAGTGCTGAGAGTTTGTTGACAAGCTGAGCAGGACACCAAAGGTCAGTTCTGGTCTTTCTGCCTCTTCGTATGAGAAGCTCTCCCTCCCTGAACTAGATTACACCATAAATCAGAGGCTTGCATTATAAGCCAGCCAATAATCCAGCCAGGAGGGACACTGCTGCATTTGTGTGGTTGTTGTGTTTGTGCATATGAGTGTGAATGTGCGCCTAAGATACATGTCTATGATTATGCACAAACATCTACATTCGTTGAGCTACGACTGCTTTAATTATTCTACAGATAATACCATACAGTATTTTTCAAGTATTTCCTTCAAGAGCACACCTGCATATGTCTGCTTGTGTGCTGCTCTAGCTGTGTGTCTGTGTGTGACCACTGAGCACTTTGTATAAAATATTATATAAATATATAAATATTACTCAGAGTCCTCAGTTCTTGTACTTTTATGCTATCAAATTAGCTTGAAATTTTATTAAACTGCACTTTTAGTTGGAGCTGTATGCGAAATAAGAAAGACATCACACTGTGAGTGGTCAAAAATGTTCCCTATTCTGATGCAACACTCATACTGATATAAGGTTCAGGTCATGCTTAACAATTTTGGCTGATTTCTACAATCTGCCTCTGTGTTAAATATAAAGTTGGGTAATTTGTGTAGAATATTTGGAGGGATGATGGCTGCCTTCAATCAATACATCCAAGCAGTACTACAAATCTCAGTTGGTTGTGTTCACATAACCTGTTTGGTTATTCAACAAAAGCTTTGATATATTTATATTTAAACTAAACCACTTCACCAAGACCAACTGAAAAATTAAGCCTCAGTCTGCTTTCCAAATGTTTGGATCCACTCATGTGTTGGACATATTGACATATTGACACATAGACCCGATACAACTGTGCTCGACTCTACCCAACGCAATTAGACAGAAGTCTGCTGTGGTAATATTTGGTGAGACTACAGCCAATCTCAGGTTTATGCAATAAGGCCAATTGTTTTCAATATAAGCACACACATCATCCTATTTCCCAGCATCCATTTACATTACATAACTCTCTAGAAGAAGCACCAGTTTTATCACATTAATTCCCCGGATCAGCTCAGCTCATCTCAGCCAGTCATTCCCTCCCATCATGTCATTTTGCAGGAAGCACAAATTGTAATTTTCTCTGTTTCTGGTGGCCCATCATTATTAAGAATTCTACCACCAGAGAAAATAAATGAATCTCTCAATTGAAGAGCAGGATAACTTGACTGGAAGTCACGAAAAATAAACTTTATAATTTTCTACCTCTCACTCTAACCCTACCCTTACCCTTAACCCATATATATCCATGTAGCTCTAAAGTCACCATAACTATCTGATGAACAAGTTAGTCAGATATAAAATTCATGTTTAGCTTCGACTGCAGGTGTGAACACAGCGATAGATCATCTTTTACATGAACTTGTGAGTGTGGAATCGTTGATGAAGTTTGAAAAAGTTCACAATAGTCGAGTCGAAAAAGAAGATTATTAAAAAGAAAGCAAAGAGTGCAAATGAGAATGAAGATCTTTAGAGCAGTGAGTGACATGAAATATTCACCTCGTGTTCAAGGCAATCATAAAAGTAATACCTTTAATCCACTTTTGCATTATACTTCAGGATGATGACTCCCTCTGTCCGTACAGTTGGACTGTCACTCGTAATTTCGCAACCAGTGGAAAGACAGCACAGTAAATTAAAAATCTGCTATGCCACACTTTTTTGTGGTTATAATGCAATTACAATAAAATACTGCTTGATGTATTCCGATGACAGAATTTTAATAGAGCAATTACAATTCAATTTCTGCAGATGAAATGGCCACCGTCCCTAACAAGTTAGATTAATAACAGTCATACTTATTAACTGTCTCATTGCGTAGATTTAATATAGCTGGGGGGAAAAAAAAAATATGGCTCAGTCATTTTGATACACGAGAAAAAATCCGAGTATAGAAGCAAAACAATAACATTAAAGGGAAGTGATTAATTTATTATACAAAAGGGGTAATGTTTCATAGTTAGGAAAAACAGATACCACTGTAGCTTAATGAGAAGATGAAAGCGAGGAGCTGGCGTCACCTCACTCAGTTCGTGTCCTCACAGGAAATGAATATTCATGATGATATAATCACAAAATATGAAGAGATGGAACAGACATTCTTGTCAAACTCATTATATCTGAATGGTCATTTCAGTGGAACAAAGGAGCTGCTGTACCACGTGAAGTTCGTCAAGCGAAGCGGCACCAGTGAACAGCTTCAATCTCGGAGCTGATGTGTTTCCATGAGATGCTGGGAATACTGTTACTGCAAAGTCTTGAAGCTGTGTAGTGTTGTTACAATATAATGTAAAAATAATTTACAGAACGACACAGATAAAGGGAAAGCCAAAATTCCAAATCATTTGAAGTGTCGGAGAGTGTTTCCATGACTATAACAGGTTGAAAAGAAAAGAAATTGATCTCTATCACACAGGGAAGTAAAGGTTCCTGTAATGGGAAATTGCTGATCACTCAATAAACACACAAAGAGAGCATTGTCAGGTTATGAAATAATGTAATCAAATAATACAATCAGAAGTATAATGCATCATAGTTCTGGAGATAAAGATACCGCCTAGCTATCTTTTCTTTGTCTGAAAGGTTGGCACTTAACCAGTCCCTTAAATACTACTTGTACAGAATTTAAGACATCTGTTTTCTAACCTTACAGGTCAGCAACCAACTCTCAGATAGAAACACAAGTCAAAAGTTCAACTAACCTCGGAACAGTCTTTCTTCACGACCATATATGACAGTACATAAGCATGCACCAAGTAGCATCACAAAATAACATTACTACTATATTAAATGAAGGACAAACCACACTATCCTGTAAAAGCTTATCAGATTTACACATAAACATCTACATAACTATAGTTTATCTTATCACTGACTCAGGTAAAAGTGCAACAGAATAAACTTAACTGTTAAACACACAACTGCCTCATCTTACACAGCAAAGAACTAAGTTTAGAATAGACATAGCACACACAAACTAACACTAAACTGAAACATGTATGATATATTCAAGAAATACATCAAATGATAACCTATTATTCAGTTTACTTTCCAATCTTGAAAAGAAGTCGAGAAGAGTGAGCTTTACCACAATGGTTACAAACATCAGAATCAAAAAGAAAATAAGGGGAATAGAAGAGAAGTAATAAAGCTGTATTGACACATAAGGACAGTTCACACATCCTTACTTCCAAATCATGTGAAGAACTCCAGTAATAATGCAGCTCAAAGTGCTTTACAAAAGAGAGTGACTTTTTCATCATCTGTAAGAAACATCAAAGTGGAAGACAAGTGAAAGAAGAGAACAAATATATATATATATATATATATATATATATATATATATATATCAAGCTGCATCAAGGAAGGAAGGAAGGAATGGGTCTGTGTCCTTATTCTGAATCTTGTGAGGGAGTCAAGTTTTCCCACAACCGTAACACATCTCAGACCGAAAAGAAAAGTAATCATGCTGCATCACATGAAGAGGTAAAGATCTCCAGATCTTATGAGGGAGTCCAGATTTTCCGCAACTGTAACAAAAAAAATCAAATTGGAACAAAACAAGAAATCAGGCTACATCTTGTTCACAGAGGGAACGATCGTACATCTTACTTCCAAGTCTTGTAAAGGAGAACAGACAAATTCATAGCGATTCATACTTTTTCCAATAATACAAAAAGAGGACACAAGAAAAGGAAAAAAAATAGCAATAAAGCAGCCAAAACGCAGAAGAAAATGTTCACATCCTACCTCCAAACCTTGTGTAGGAATCAAGATGAGTTCTTATAACTGCAATATACAGATTGGAAAAGAAATGACACAAAACAGGAAAGGTTCTTTATCCTACTTCCAAATCATGTAGGAGTCTAAAGGAGTGACTTTTGCCAACAAACAAAAGAAAAGAGAGAAAAAATGTAATTAGGCTTCATTCCCCCAAAGAAGGAGCGGTTCCACATCCTATTTCCAAACCTTGTGAAGGAGTCAAGAGCAGTGAGCTCTTCCAAGTGTGACGAACATTAGAAGGGAAAAGAAAGGAAATGGAGCTGCATCACGCACAAAATGAAGTGCATCCTACTGCCAAATCCTGTGAAAGAGTCTGGAGTGAGCTTCCCCATGACTGTAGCAAAGATCAGGGTGTAAAAGAATACACAAAAAAAAGTATCCAGACTGTAACAGATTCTTATAGTATAATAAAAGGCAAAGGGAAAGGGAAAAGAAAAAGACAATGAAATCAAACCATAGCACACATAGAAAACAATGTTTCGTATCATAATTCCAAACCTTTTTAAGGAGTGTACTCGAGTGAACTTTATGATGGTTTCAACAAACATCATTGTAAGCAAAAGAAACAAAAAAAAAAAGGAAAATCAAAATTCATTACATGGGAAGGAGTCTAAAAGAATGAGTCTTTCAAAGACTTTGACAAACTGGGTGGAAAACAAAAAACAATTGTAAATCATCCATGTCCTACTTCCAAACCTTGTGAGAGTTTTGTAACGAGTACTGAGAAACTTTGTGATTTTACCCTAAGACTGAACTTACACAGCCTACTTACTTTCCCACAACTGTAACAGAGTGGAAAACATGAGTAAAACAAGAAAATATTGCTTCATGTGTACTCTAAATGTACCTTGAAAAAGGGAACAAGAAACAAGAAAAAAGGAGGGAAACAATAACTTTGCTGCATGACACACAAACGTTTCCATCCTACTACTACCTACCATCTTATGAAGGAGTCTAGAGCAGGGGTTCTCAACTGGTCTCACCCTGGGACCCACATTTTCCCATGGTCATTAAGTTGCAACCCAGTTTTATAGAATTCAAATTTATTTTTCAAAAATATCCTTCGAAAACACACATATGTCATCTTTATTTTTGAACATAAATACATATATTTACATGTACAAAGTGCATTTCAGAGCACATTATTAAGAAACTGAGGAGGACCATGACAACTGCATGTAGACTAAAATAAATATCAGAACTGCACAAAATAAAGAAGGCCACAAAATTAGATATTTTCGCTTATATATTTATATCGCTCCATCAAAGCTAAAACAGCCAGAATGTGCAATAGCTTCTTTCCACAAGCCATAAGACTCATAAACAGCCAAGCACCTTAAACCTGTACATGCAAAAGAAACAAAAAAATCTACCTTTTAAATTATTTTATACTATTTTAAATAATTTATGCATTTTTTTTTTTGGATGGTATCATACTTTCAGTTGCAAGCACTTCACTACATATCACACACTGGGGTTTCTGTCCTTTTTTAACCTCAATGTACGGAAGTCCACATTTAAAATACTCCGGGTCATATTTGCACTTCGCCATCTTGCCTCCAGACATCAACACAAACTTAAAGTGAACGTGAATCAAATGATTGTTACCATGGCTACGGCAGAAGATTGCTGCATGTCTCTGATGCATGCCTGTCAAATTTTTTTTTTTTTTTCAAAATAAAAGACAAGTCCAACATCAGATGCGCATTAAATATTATTTATTTATTTTTGACTAGCTGTCCCACCTTTGGGTCACAACCCACCAGTTGAGAATCACTGGTCTAGAGGACAGTTTATATATTCAGATGTTCACCTCTCTATCAGCACAGGTTTTGTGTCTCACTTAATTTTTATTTCCCTGAGCATATTAAAGATAATCAAACCTGCTTTAATTTGAACCTCTTCACTCATGGAAGCTCCCATTATGGGGGTTCAACTTGACAACTTGGCGTCTGTTAGCAGCTGCAGGCTCGTCCCAGTTTGTTCCTAAAGGGAATATTGACAGCTACTCCGTGTTGTTGGGGGTGTTGTCATGTGGCAACATTACGCACCACCAGGTTCAGTCAACGGTTGGCTAAGTCTCTCGCTTTCTCTCTCAGAAACTTGTGTCAGTCTTTTACCATCTTTGTCTTCATTAATGTCATCTCTGTCTTACCATCTCCCTCTCTCCCTCTGCTTCTTACAGATTAAAAAAAAAACTCTGAAGAACAATTAACTGAAGTTCCTCTTCACTCCGTCAGTCCTCTCTTCACAGCAGAGCACTAATATCTAATCATGACCTCCAAATGTTTCATCCTGGTGCCTCTTTAATTATTTGCCTCCACCTGCCAACAAAAACTTTCTTTCAAAGTTATCAAAGACTTTCTAAGTAACGTTGAGAGGCACTCAGGAGAAGAGATGGTTTTTTGCCTAGATCATTTTTTAACATTACTTCAATGACCTTTCTGTTTTATCAGGCAGCCTGCAGGAGGAATTGTCAGGAGATACATGGGAGACAGGATGACATTCAACAACAGTCCTGGTGTTGGATTTCCTATGATATTGCGACAAAGTCGCTGTGTGTCTCTTTGGCGACACACAAAATATGGACAAAGAACATACATTAGGGATAGACAAAATAACAGAAGCATCCGCTTAGTCTCACAGTAAATGTCACTTTAATGTTGGGTTTTCATCGAGATTGTCAGAGATGTTGATTCAAATTATTGGTAATTTCTGAGTCAGTGATTTTGTTCGACAAACATCCAATCATGCATCTTTCAGTCAGTGTTGATGAGGGTCTATCTGTGGTTGCTACCACAAGTTGAAAGCATCTATCTCACTGATTAACCCCAAATGATAGTGTGGGCACCTGTGAATTAATGTTAACTTTACAGACCAACAGACAAGCTTCTTTTTCCGTCTCAAATCCAGGAGGTTTATGCTGCTGTCATATCATTTTGTATTGCACAGACCGTGATTACATGTAGCGTCAAACATGTTGAAATTCCAAAGTGGTGATATTGTGAATGTCTGACAGTTCCACTTGGCAAAAAGAGCTACAGAACATAACCTCTAAGGCGATTATCTTTAATCAATGGTTTGATGTATTTGGTGATGGTGGGATTGCAGCCATTTGCAGTCTATAGTAGATAACTCCTTTTTGAAAGTGGAGTTATATGATCAGCTAGAATGTTTAGCTAAAGAAGATGAAGTCCACCTTGTATCTTTACAGAATGGACTGTGTATATCCAAATGATACAGAGTTGATGTTTCTCCCCTGACAGATTCAAGTTTGCAAAGAGCACACTCACCCAACAGCAGCCAAGAGTTTCATTTTGTAGTTTAGCAAATGCATGAAATTGTTAATTGGCTGATTAAATGTGCTGACAGTTGTGTCAGCCTGCAAAATCAACTGTCTTCAGCTAAAACTTCTTAAAATGATATTGTGGATAGTATCTATACCTGCGTATCCTTTGCAGGGTTGTAGGGAGCTGGAGCCTAAGTGCTGTGATTTGTTTATTTATTTGTCTACTCAGGGACAATCCACATTGATTAACATAACCGATCATAGAAGAAGAAGAGGATGATTTTTATTCAGCTCTTTTTCTTGTGCACTTTTAACTAGCGGTGTATGCACAGTGATGATGCTCTTGCAGCCATTCGTCAGTGTAGCTATGAGTGCTGTTGTCCACCATTATCATAATCATATTCAAAGTGTTTCAATTCAAGAATACATATATATATTTCTTGAATGACTACATCTATGTCAGGAAGAAAGCAAAGGGGTACATTTTATTGTGGGTTCAAGGGACAGCACTCAGTTTATTTTAACTCGGTTGTTATCACAGTTGATAAACGACTAAAAAAAGAATCTCTTGAGGCTGAGAGATGTCAGTCTGTAAGCACATATGCGCCGGTTCGGTTTGAAAATCAAGCGTGGAAAGGGAATAAGTGCCATTTTCTACTCTTCCTTTTAAAACTCCCATCAAGCACCCTTGAGCAAGGTACTCCACCTCCAGCTGCTGCAGTGTAGCTGTAGGTCAAACACAGGTGTGTAACTGTGTGTGAGGCACCACAGTGCTAAGCAGAGACATTAAACGCCCTAAAATAGCATTCCCTACCAGTGGGTAAAGAAAGGTAGAGAAAAACATGGAAACTGAAGTGTTTGTCAGCTAGATAATGTTGAATTCATGCTCTGGATATGCATCAGAGATTTTCATCTTTAAAGGACTCGAGGTGTGTTTCTCCATGCCTCTGCCTCGTTCTGTCCCTCCTTCCCATCTGCTGGAGAGAATTACCTCGTATGAAACATCTTTTAGAAAATGACCACAGAAAGCAAGTGATAAACAATTGAAGACATCTAAAATGATTTAAATAATTGCCAAAGAAATTGTGTCTATGTCCTAATGTGGAAGTCAAAAAAGGTTATTAAAGAATGTTTGCTTCAATTCAATATTTATTTTAGAATTAATGTTTAATATGATATTTGTATTTAATTATAGCTTTATTAACTCAAGATCAAATTAACACAATCTGGATTACAAACAGCATACGATACAATAATGAGTAGACGATGGCACCCAGCAAGAAACAAGTGCAACATAAATTACATGAAGATTAGGCGTCATGTTCATTCAAATATTTGAGATTAAATGGCTGTAGACATTGTTCAGTTCTTTTTTGTTTTTAATTATAATATAGTATGTAGACAGAAGTTGCTTTTCTGTATGTTTTTATCCACATTTAACTCTGCCTGCTAAACACAGACCCCCCTCTCTGTTTTGGTTACTTGGTTCCTTCCAGCTAGAAAGCTGTACTAGTATCAGCAGAGCTTGTAGAGCTGCTCAGCTGTGGTTGGAAGTCATGTAGAATCAATGTTAACTGCAGTGTGAAGTATGAATAACCAACCTCAGCTCACACCATAAAACAGTATGGCTTGACTGAATTTGTAAATGACTTAGAGCTTCATAATTTCCCTTTAAAGTGATTTTAGCATCAGTGGTTTTAACCGTAACCCACAAGTAATTAACATCAGCGTTAGCATGTCGTCCTTTGCTATTATTAACAGCTAAATTATTATTTTTGTCTAAATAAATTTGCAACATCCTACAAACAGATGCATCCTACAAAACAGGATGGACATAAGGAGATTTTTTTACAAAGAGTCAAGAGCTAAGTGTTAATCATAAAAACAACAAGATCAATAGCATCATCAATAAAACAGTTATATAATAAAGTAAGAAATTATAGACAGTAATAAAACATACAAAAAACAATAAAACACATGGTGTAGGAAAGGTAAGATAGAAGGATCACAGGAAGGCTAGACTATAAAAGTATGTTCCAAGAAGAGACTTAAATGAAGAAATAGACTTTGCCCTCCGAATCTCTTCTGGAAGGTTGTTCCAAAGTCTGGGGGCCCTCATGGCAAACACTCTGTCACCTTTGTTTTTTAGTCTGGATCTAGGAACCACAAGGAGAGCAGAATTTGAGGACCTCAGGGTCCAGGATGGCATATGGGGAGTTAAAAGGTCAGAAATATAGCTTGGGGCCAAACCGTTCCAGGCTTTAAAAGTGATAAGCAATATTTTAAAATCAACTCAACCCAGTGCAAAGATGAAAGGTAGGTGTAATGTGCTCTTGTTTTCTTGTACCCGTTGAAATCCTTGCAGCTGCATTTTAAATTAACTGTAGAGAGCAGACAGAAAAAAGGGAGTTGCAATAATCTCGCTGTGATAAAAAATAAAAGCATGAATGACTGTTTCAAGGTTTTCAGTAGACATAAATTGCTTTATTTCAGAGATTTTGCCGGGTTGAAAAAAGACTGACTGTATGGCAGATTTGCTGTTCAAAGTGAGGTTGCTGTAAAATAACACACATCAAGGTTAGGGTTAGGAGTAATAAGATGAGAGTGCAAACCTAATGTGTTTTGAGTAGTAGTAATAGTAGTGTTTCAGGAGTCAGTGCCAATAAGTACCTCAGTATTTTTTGACTTGTGTTGTAGGAAATTTTGAGCCATCCATATATGAATGTCCTCGAGACAGTTTATAAGTGAAGAAATGTCATTGAAGTTATTGGGGTCAGAACTGATGTAAACCTGAGTATCGTCTGCGTAAAAATTGAAACTGATGTTGTGTGATCTTATGAGACGTCCTACACACAGCATGTAAATGGTGAACAGAATCGGCCCAAGCACTGAACCCTGTGGAACCCCACAATGCATCCTAGAGGTGGAAGACCTAGACTCAGCAATACCAAACAGAAAGTCCTGTCTGTAAGGTATGACTTAAACAACAGCTACATGTTTGTGAACTTTCTTTACTTAACATTAAATAATCAACGGTGCTTGCTAGCTAACCAGCTAACGTCACCCCTGAGTTTATAGTATTTCTGCTAGCATTTTCTCACTTAATATTATTATCAAATGTGATATAGTGTTGATGAGTGTCATTCAGTTACATAGTTCTAGATCAGTGGTCTTCACTATTTCTTCATGGGAGTCACACTGGCAGGACACAGTCAATAGGAGAGCCACTTCTATCACAAAACACCAAAATCCACCACAACCATTAGGTAAATCTGCCTACGAATTTGTCATCCCAAGACAATATGTAATGCAGTCAATACAAACTGAATTAAAAACAGGCTTACCTTAATACTGGGATGAGGGGAAGCAGCCATGCATTTCCTTGACTTTCTCCATGCTATATTTGTAGTTTGCTGTTGTAGTACCTTTGAATTATGTGTATTGGCGGCATTATCATAATTATTAGCTACAATACTAGCTGCCAATTAAAGCTTGGTTAGCTGCGTGAGGCTGGCAAGACACCCAATGAGTAACACTGTTCTAGATAGTTACTGACCATAAACATTGAAGCCAACTTGGTTCGGTGGGAACATCAACATATGCATTGTAAAACTGTGCCCTCTCAAAAAACTGACTGCCTGACAGCTGTAGTTGTAGCATCTACATCTCATTGTTCACTTTGACTTTGGCTTGTAAGGTGGTTTTAAAGACCAGACGTTACTAAACTCCTGAATCCTCCAATAGCTTCTTACTGATTGGCATAATCCAATACAATTGTAGTTAAGAGGTTTCCAGAGGACAGCAGTAATGGTATTTCAGTGCAGCTTGTCACTGTCTGACTTACTGCCACCCTGTTTTAGGGTTGTTGTACTTCATTTTGTCCTTTCCTATTTTGGTTTGAAAGCACCAATGCACACAGTAAAATGGGAGGGCACTGTCTCGGGTCACACATATTCACACACACACTAACACACACACACACAGGCATATAAATCAAGTAGACACAACCTCATGGGAGCAGACATATGCCTTTATACACACTCAGACACACACTGATGGCTTTCTTGGAGATTCACTGCGGCTGTAAAATGATCTTGTAAAAGAGTGGTGGGGGCTTCCCGCTTCAGCTCTAGAGGGTTCATTAACTGACACACACACACACACACACACAGCCGCACAAACAGACATAAAGTGACCCCTGCAAGGAATTCATTCATTTTTATGCCCCCCTCTCACCTCATGGCTGTTTATTTGTTTTCCGACCCATTAGGTTAGCAGCTTTTCAGGACTCTATCCTTTTTTTAGGGTCTCTTTCAGCTTTACACACTGTAGCATTGACTGGTTTGCCTGAAGAAGAGATGGTCCGCTAGAAATAGCTATAAAATATAAGACAGTGAAGCACTGGCTGAAAACAGTTTTCACTGTTACTTATGATTTGTTTAGGAGTAACATAACACTAATGTCACAAAAACTTTACTGTGTATTAACCACCCCGACACACACAAAAAAAAAGTCCTGTAGCTCCTGAACATCAGACTGACTTAGAAACAATGAAGACAATGCTCCATAACAACCCATTAGTTCACAGCAATTTTCAAATTACACGTTTTAGCATCTCTAAAAATGTGTTTGACATCTTGATATTTGTGTCAACGAAGAAATGATTTACTGAATCATGTAGATGAGTTTCTTCTCTATAGACCATTATCTCTGTAAACCATGTTAGCTGTGTGATTTCCTAAAGCTTGATTGTGATGTGATTCTGTTACGGTCCAAAATTTTTATGACTTAAATCCCTGGAAATTACCCACCGATCCCTCATCTTTGTTGTGATAAACCATGCTGGAGCAGTCCCAGCTTTGGTCCACTGCCATCTAAAACCTTTTGTTATATTTAGCACTTGTTGCTAGCATCTTAGCACTGCTGTTAGCTTATACTGTTACTTTTTGGGCTTGGTATTTCTAAACCATATGTCTGATCAGCACTTTTCAAGAGATTGGCTATTATGCAGCATTTACAAAAATCACTACTATCCCGATAAAGATTATCAGCATCATCAACAACATCCTCACATTCCAGATACAGACTTGGCACAACAGTTCCCACAAAAATAATTGTCCTCACTTTGCTTCCTGTTGATCCTTGAAGAAGGTATTTCTGTCTGCGTAATCCAATCTGTCCAATCCTTTCACAGACTGGGTAATGAAGATGGTTTTCTCAGTGTCTTAAAGACTTTGCGGAAAGGAAGAGGTGCCCTGCATGCACAGCCAGGAAGAAACTGACCAGTTTTACTGAACTTAAAATAGACACTTGTTTTGCAAAAAAACATGAGTTCACTATTTATGGGTTTGTTGCACTCGAGCGGGCAGAGTGCAGCACCATCAGAGTCATGAGGTTAAAGACCGTTCATGTGTAATTTCTGTCTCAGTGCTCACCTCTTGTTCAGCCATGTGTATAACAACAGCCAAACAAAATTATCCCACATGCTATTACTCTTTACCTCCCTCCCTTCTATTTCTAACACCTACATGTCATCAATCAGCGCTCCCACGTTCATGTTTTTTTCCTCAATCTTCTTTTATTTTGCAACATCAGAGGGAAGTCACCATAGGATGTTTTTGTTGTGCATGTGCATTGAAAATAACAGCATTGGCTCTGGCTTCATGTCTTTATAGTGGCGTCAGGATCTGCAATGTCCATAAAAGATAGATGTCTTCAGATCTTGTCTCATAATCATCTGATTCAGACTTTTTCTTCAGTATCAAAGTAATCCAGGTGGTTGTTGTCTTTACAGTGTAAATAGAGATGACTAGTAGCCAAAACAGCATCACTTTCCATGATGCAGATGTGTCAAAATGTAAACAAACAGGCTAAAAACATGGAGGCAGGAGTACTTAGGTGTAAGTTCAAAACTCATATAGTCTACCACGCTCATCCTCAGTCATTTTTCATCAGTTTATACAGATTAGTTGTGCAGAATAAATCTTGACCGATGTTACACAGGTGTTTGTTTTACCTCATGATCTGAAACTGAAGCCACTGTGTGCCTACTCGACAGGAAACTGAGGACCTGAAGCCCTCAGTTTTTAAAGAAAATCATATGACCCAATACATTTTTTTTTCACTATTTCTCATTATTTCACTATTGATTTCCAACTTTATACATTAGCAGTTACACAGTTTTTATCTAGACTCAGTTTTTTTTTAATTACTTTTTTTTTAAATCTGTGGTTCAAATACAAATCATATGTTATTATTTGATTAATTTGGGTATATGGTTAAAATGGTGCGATTTACTGTTGGAAAATAAACTTATAGTATGTGTGAGGAGCATAAATAGCTGAATTAAACCGTTCAATGCAAAAAAAATAAATAAATAAGCACACCAGACAATTTCTAAAAACTTAACTTAAAAACTTTTGTGACATGAACAGATACAGATAATATACTGCCTTTCCATTACACCCCTGGTGTGTAGTCTACCTAATTACAGCAGCTGGTTTTCAGAGTTTTCAGACCAGGTTAGATAGCTGAACATTTGCATTCCTGAGAATTTAAAATGGTGAACAATCTCAAAAGCCGTAGCCTCGGTATTGACAGGCGAATGGTTTAAATTGTGCCTCTGAAAATCAACAATATCTTTAGTTTTGTCCGTGTTGAGGGACAAGTTGTTATCCTTTTATATAGACATTGTCATGGTTGTCATAGATCAAAACGATCACTGTAACTGCAAACTGTATGTGATTGCTCTATTTTTCGGTTGTCTGAGCAGGTGTTGTATGTTCTGTCGACCTTGTTCTTCTGGGTTTATAGTCTCCTCCTGTATATTCATGTCAGCATATTCATGGCTCGCAGTGAACCATCTGTGAACTCAGTTTGTGCCAGGACAACTTTCTGCCCCGGTGATATGAGCCAAGTTTGACCCACACTGCGTCATTCTGCAAATATATGTGCATATAAGGAGGCTGGAAACTGTATGTGATGAGACTGATTACAGAGAAGAAATGAATCAGAGAGTTATATAAAACAGATCATTTTCTTTCTCACTGTATATTTGGTGGGTGAAGGAAAAAGAAGAACTTATATAAAGAAAAAAAGGAGCATATGTGATTAGTTGAATGTCCCTGAATGAATAAAAGTTAAATG
Organism: Thunnus maccoyii; assembly: GCF_910596095.1. Lineage (NCBI taxonomy): Eukaryota > Metazoa > Chordata > Actinopteri > Scombriformes > Scombridae > Thunnus > Thunnus maccoyii. The sequence continues at coordinate 8,061,575 of NC_056545.1, forward strand.
AAAAATCTCTAGAGATGATCCAGCCATGGCCAGTGAACAATGCAGGGATTCAATAAAGCGGGATTTAGGAATTTGTTCCCATCGCTGGAAAATAAGAGCAACGCAAAGTTGACAGTCAAGCTGTGACAGGAAATATAATGGAAATAGAGAGAGCGAGGACTGGTAGGTGAAGTGGTAGTTAAACCCACTCACACTTAATTTAACCATCGTTTCCAGCTAACCTTAATCATTCAAAAATGATGAAAGCACATGTTTTCTTCATCTGAGCAAGTTTAAGGTCAGACATTTTTCACTGGAGCTTCTGTCGGGATGAGCGTTAGGCTGCTTATACATGACCGAATCATTCTGCAGCATCCTGTTTTACTGCAAAGAGATAATTACAACAAACATTGCAGCAGTGCTACCTTGGGCGTTAGGCGTGGATCGGACTTCACGTTACACCACTGTACTTGTTACACTGTTTGCTTCTGACCTTTTCAAAGTGCATCAATCAGATTTTTTGTTGAATGAGAAGCTTAAATATGGATGAAGCATATCTACTCTAAGATGTGTTTTAGTCCAGATGATACGTGCCAAATTTGAGGTGTGAAAAATGTTCACTTTTTCATAAAAGCATGAAACTGGGCACACTTGTACAGTTTGGCGCCCTGAACATTTTCAGAAATGGAGCCATCGCAAAAATGCCTCATGGTGGCCATGGTGACCAATTTACTTTTCGCCATAACCTAGTTATGTATATTGCATCATATCTCCTGAACCAAACATAATAACACAGAAAAAGTGATGTCTACCCCCATGTTTTGATGGCCAAGGATTATAATGATACCATGTACAACATCATAAAATGTTCACCTTTTCTGTGTTGTCATGTTTGGTTCAGGTGATATGGTGCAAAATACGTAATTCGGTTATGGTGGAAAGCAAAATGGCCGCCATGGCCGCCACAAAGTGTATATCACCTGGACCATTCTGGCTTTTCTTTAGTATGAATTAAACCATTCTGAAACTTTTTTCAGTCACAATGGTTGGTACAATATTTACACAGATTTTCAACAAGCTGGCATCAATTTAGAATCAAAGCAACTGTCCACCCCAGTCCTCATACATGGTGTCCTTGTGCTGACTGACTAACTATTTAATGAATTCACCATAAGTGCTGACAGTATGCTAGAGTCAATTTTTTTGTTTTGAACTATTGCTTTATCTCCTACTCACCTGTCTGTTTGAATGTGTGCAAAGACAGCCCCGTCTTTTGTATCAGTGTGTCTGTGTCTCAGACTCAAAAACTCATACAGTATCTCTCTGGAAGACCTCCACATGTTGTTGATGTGTGCCTCATCTTACCCTTTTTTTCCCCCCCTTGATTGAGGTTAAACATTGAAGGCGTCAGGAGATACTGTATGTTCTCAAAACGGATGTGGGATGAGGCAAAGATAAATGTAGAGAAGGAGGTGTTGACATTGTTGATGTTTGCCAAGTTTGCTGCCACTCCCTTTTGCAATCAGTAAAGTAATCTACTTTGTATTTTTATCTCATTGATGAATGTATTTGGAGGGGAGGTCGGCTTTATTACAGAGGTTTAAGGAAAGGAAATTGATTTGACATGTTTGAATCAATTAAAAGTTGATGTGAACCAGAGGTTTGACATTGATATATTTCCTACGTCTTGACAAATATAAAATCCCTGTTTTTGACTGACTGAATGCCAAAAATGTTTTGTAAGCTCCTCATCTCGCTGAGCTGGAGAGCAGTAAAGAGTGAAGAACAAAAGAAGTTTTTAAAAAATACAGTTAAACACACTGAGCTGCTGTGGTTAGAGGCTAAAAAAGGCCTTGAAAATGAATCATGTTTTCAGTAAGTGCCTCAGTTAGGTTTTCATAATGTGAATTATTGATGGATGAGTCAGTTTGGTTCTTATAATTTGCATTTGTTGTAGCGTTATATCCGAAGACTCCCAAAGATGGAAGAGTCCAGTCAATGGAATGAAATCCAAAGCCCCTTTCATACATGCAGTCTATCCTTGAATGTTCAGGAACATTTCCTGCATGGGGTCGTGTGTGAACGGGAGCAGAGATCGATATTCAGGGAAATCTGTACCGCCAGTTTTCCACCTCAAGCCCTAAGCCCCATTCTGGACATTACCTGGAGGAGTCTGTATGTGTGAAGGCAAATGTCTGAATCTGTTGGATGGACTTTACCCTGCCAGCTCCCTAGTAGGCTACAAAGTTCATATAAAATCCAATTGAGCCCATGTGTGAATACAGCAGTGAATTCTCTGGAGACTTCACAGCGAGTGAGTGGGCTACAAGTGCTCGCTGCCATAACTGAAACAAAATCCGGCAGTAAGGGAGACGGTACGAGCAATTTATCAAACAACTGTTAAACAAGCAAAACATAAACTTAAATATGACGTCTTTGACTGGATAAACGCCGCAGGCCAGCTAAACTGCATTGTTTTGACTGGGCCTGAACGCTCTGCTGTGAAGCTAACACTACTGAGAGAGAGGACTTCTTTATGAGTTTTATTTCTGATGAAAAGCTTAAGAACGCTGAATTACAACCGCAGCGTACTTTATGCCTTCTGCACCCCTCACCTAAAGCAAACAGAGTATTTCCAGTAGGTGATAACGCATCTGACACGGACAATTTCCTGCTGTGTGCCACATGAGAGGGCAACTCTGGAAAATGTCCGGCCCTGATTCTCCGGACATTGTTCGGAGCTCATATGTGAAAACAGCTCTAGTACCATTTCAGGGAAAATGCCGGTACAAATGTGTTTGTGTGAATGAAAGTCGTAACATTGCAGGGATAACCACATAAAGGGTCACGTCCGTATGACGAAAGGCGCTTTCACGTGGAGCGAGTGAACCAATCACAAGACTCCAATGATGATATTTGAATCCACAACTTATTTACGGTTTTGCGGGTGAATTGTCTCGCAAACTTGTTGAATATTAAATACATTACAAGACCATTGGCAGCGGAGAAAAACAGCTCCACGCTCACTATGTTCCTGAAAATAAGAGATGTCTTCCTCCGTGTACACGTACATCCGGTCCTCTCGGCTATCTTCTTCTTCTTCTGTTGAGTTTTATGGTGGTTGGCATCCATAAGTGTTGCATTACTGCCATCTGCTGGACTCTCCCTTGCTCCATCTATTCCGGCATTGCCATGGCATGTGTGAAAAGGTGCAAGACGGAAATGTTCCTGAATGTAGCCGCATGTGTTAATAGTAAAAATCACTAGTGGTGCCTGACAGGTGAACTATGTGTGAAAGAGGTTTAACTGAATGACGAGCTGAATATGAGATTTGATGATGCGCTCAATCTTTTTTGAATTATTGTTGGATCTAATTGTTACACTGCTAAAAGATGAGGGGAGAGAGATAAGAGGGAGGAATAAGATGAGATAATATGGGCTTGGTTTATGATCTACAGTGCTCAGGGTAGAGAGGAGGATCAAGGTTTTTTTTTCAGTATCCATGTCAGGGCAGCACAGTAAAAAGAGGTTGACAGAAAAGAGCGAAGGCCCTTGTTGCCTTCTGCAAAATTCAGGGCTATAGGTGAAGGAGGAGAAGAGGTGCAGAAAGAAAAGAGAAAAAGGGATGAGGTGATGAGACAAGGAGGCCAAACGTTATTGCTTTCAGTTCTTTTCAAGATGTGGAGACCTGAGGGGAAGAGGTGAGGTGAGGAGAGGTGAGGAATGTTTAAAAAGAGGCGAGGAAGAAGGAAAATGTGTTTTTTAGAAGAAGAGGGAAGAGAACAAAGCTCAGGTGAAAAGAGGAGAGAAGCAGGAAGACAACATGCGATGGGTGATGCAGAGTTGGTGGTGTTGGAAAGGATTCCCAGACCACCGCCATGGCCTTCTGTCCCACAGTCCATCAGGGCATCTGAGGCTGCATGGCCACATGCCATGATGACAAATCTGCCTGTCAGCCAAACACAGTCCAGCATGACAACTTGGCATTTTAACCGTTCAGATTGACTTTCAAACTTTCAAACACTCTGATGAAGACATGACATTCACAGCTGCGTACCAACAGACTCACACAGTCAGGAAGTGACGATATTACAACCACTTATGGTTACAGGTGGCAGGTAAAAATGAGAGGTTTGTAATGTACAGATTATGATACATTTGATTTGTGTGTTTTAAGCAGAAACAATTCAAAACAAAAATAGAATCTCATTTGTTTCTGTGCTAAAGTGCTATTTCAACTCCAAATCTATGTTGTGAGTATCACCACTTGAGAGTTGGCTGTAAAAAGTTTGTAGCCCTTCACAAATTGATGCAAATTGTATAAAATGAATTGCAATGAAAATGACATTGTGAGCAAGTGCTCGCATTTTAACTGCAACTCAAGAAATGTTCATTTAATGAGAGCCATACAGATGTTGAACTCTAAATGGGAAAAGACTTCCCAGTTTCACAAAGCAAAAAAACAGTCCAGATCAGAGTTTCCCAGCCCCGAGGCTGCAAGAGGCAACATGATATTTATGGAACTTTATAGGTTATTGTAGGCCATTTTTTTGGTGGTGATTACTTTGGTCTCGCTGCAGTTTGTGCTGCATATTCCCTCATCGGTTCGCTACCACCTTTCAGCACTCTATCTGTCTATCTGTATTTCTTTGGGGGCGGCTGTGGCTCAGGAGGTAGAGTAGCGTTGGCGGTTCCAGTCTACATGTCCATAACCTGTTGTTCCCCTTCTCCTTTCCACAAAGTTAGGTTGTGAAAAATAGGCAATAAATGAAAAGTGCAAAGCAAGAATCGCCTTTGAAGTTCCTCCCTACATGTTACACGCTGTGCAGTCTCTGTGTTATGGGTGTATAAATAGGTAGAGGTCTGTAATGAGGCGATGAGTCAAGTTTTAGCTCAGTAGTCAGTGCAGTCGTCTATGATCTGGGAGACTCCTGTTAGAGACCCAGTGTGGGGACCTCCTTCATAAGGTAGTTTATTCATGAACACTTATTATAACACTTTAATTTTCTAAAATTAAAAGCGTAATAAAAATAAATACAGGATTTTTAAGCCTCTTTCCACTTTTATTCGAATACAAATACAAATAATTTTACTGCACAAATACAGATACAAATACAAATACTGGGATCTCTGCACATCCCTACTTAACAGCATTTAAAAAGGTTGTTTCATTGTGACTTGTAGAGGAATGTTATTCTACTTGTGATTGTTATCACAGTGAAGTGATGCTGAACAGAGAACAAAGTTTGTTTTTGTCTTATTTTTTCTGAATCTCTTTGTCTGCTTCTGTCTCCAGGTTTCTCTCCATTGATCCTGTTTCTTTCTCCTTTATCACTTACTGTCTTTTTTTTTTACCATCTCTCTGATGTATCTCTCACTTTTCTCCCTCTTTCCGCTTCCTACTTTCACATTAAATTAGCCGACAGTCTCTACAAACGCAGACTGTTGACAAAATGCATAGAAGCTTCCATCATTATGATTCCTGATTCACATCATCCTCTTTCATATCTCACCCACGTCTCCAGCTCCACTGTGCTAGACAACAAAAAAAACAGCACAAACCTCTTCGCAGCACTGATCACATACTTTGTTTGCACTTCAAAGTTTGTTTCGGCCATTTATTGCAAACACACACTAATTTTCTGAAAATTAAAATCCTTCTCATGTGATGTTTACTAATCTTTTAAACTCACATACTTTCATTTTAAATTCTAGTCAAGATGCCATACATATCGAATATATGAGTCAGAATTGAAGGTAATTGAATGTAAAGTGATGCACAAGCACTTCATTTCTTAGAGAATTACAACTTGAATATTTCAGAACAAATTAGAAAACTCATTATCTAACCTGCATGTAAAGTATGAATCTCCTCTCTGCCTTTGATTTTCTGTTTTTGGGTGTTTGGTTGCCATGCAATGATTTAATTCATTGCTCAAACCGAAGGATAAGTTTTTTCTCATCTCTGTATTTGATATCCTGGCAATATCAGCCTCTTTCCTGTAAATCAGAATCATGACTACTGAATTATGACTATAGTTATTCTTCATGTTGCTGCATCACAGCAAAAGTTGCAAAAAAAAAATGTTAAGCAAATGCTGAAGTTGCTTTGTGTTGATTTTTGTTGTTGTTGTTGTTGTTGCTGATTGTTGTTGAACCTGCCATTTCAGTTTAGTTAAAGTTGCACAAGATGTTGGTTACATACAGTACGTCACACCTAGAAAAAAAAAACATTAAAAAAAAAGAGAGTCTACAGTTGTTCTTAAGCATGCTCACAATGACAATGTTAACATGGCAGCTGTCTTACTTTAATGAGTTAGCATGCTAACATTTGCTAATTTGCAAATAATAAAAACACAAAGTAGCTGAAGCTGATGGGAGTGATATTAGCTTGGCAGGTATTTTAGTCATAAACCAAGCTTTGGACAAATTGAAATATTGATCTGATGATGGCCTTAGAGGACAAGTGAAGGGAGCATGGATATATGTACCGAATTTCATGACAATCTATCCAAAAGTTGCTGAGACATTTCAATAAAAAAAATCAAAAATGTCACCTAATGATGAGGGAAAATAAGGAGATCACCAAAGTCAGTATGACTTATCCTCTGGGCACCATGAATGTCTGAACCTAATTCATGGCCATTTTTCTAATTGATGAGATATTTCACTGTGGACCAAAGCCGTCGATTGACTGACAGACTTAGAGACACTGCAAGTGTGAAAAAAAAAAAAAAACAGTACAAAAATTGATTGTCAATGGGCCTGGCCCTTACAATATATGTATTTAAAGACCAACTTAACTTACTATTTTTTTCTGACCTTCAGTGGTTTAACTTCTCACCCTGCTGCAGTGATGTAGAAGCGTACTCCAAAGGTGTGTCAGTACACAGTGACATCACAGGTTGGATGTGGGCAGTGAAGCCTGGTGTTAAGTTGCTCTTTAAACATACATGGTTTGACAAGTGTTGCGCCGAAGTATCCAGGAAAACATCTTCACCTCAAAATGTTTAATTTATGTGCCAGTTAAATACCATTAAGGGTAAAGTGCTTTATAAACCGTTTTTCTTTGGCTGACTTTACAGTTTTCAAATTACAAGTCCAGTAGGTTTTGAACTATCCTGCTCACAGACATACAAACAAGACAGAAAATAAAATGTCTTCCTCCAGATGTGCATGTGTGGTTAGACTGCCTACTGCCTTCTTCAGTCAGCGATATTAACAGCTCATCGCAGACTGCCAACTTTAGTCTGAACATCTTAAGGAAATCTTAAGTTTTGTCGAGTCAGCTGTGCTCCGAAACATTCTGATATTTGGATGCACGTTGAGCATCATTGCTTTGCTGACTTTTAAAAAAAGGGAAACAGGATTTTATATTGATTAAATCAATCTTTGCATGGAGCATTCAGTATCCTTTCATTTCACTATGATGTATTTATCACACTACAGAAACTTGAAACCTGCTTGAGACACATAATCCGTTTCAGTGAACAGCATGTCTTTTTTAATTTTTGTCAAACTTCATCATCGCTGTGTGCTACAGTAGTTGAGTTCAGGGGCACAAAAAAGTCAGATTTGACTTGTTTGCACCAGTCAACACAGGTGCAAACATGCCAGTTAATCAATCAGTGTCAGCTGTCCAAAAGGGAGAGTTAGCAAAAAGCTGAAAATATCTGCAAAACTCAAATATTCTTCTGTATAAAACACATTAAATTATTTAGACAAACAAAAACAAACACACAACACTGTGTGTGGCATGATTGTCGTGTTGTACTAGTTATCCTCTAACACCAGCCCCGCACCGCTACAGGCTCACAGCAGACGCCTGTTCAGGGCTCAGCAGCCTGGCTTGTTATTCTTGTTTTTCATTAGTCATGCAGGTTGTGATGCGGTGCAGGGCGGTTCAGGTCATGTTGCTCCCGGGGGAGAGTCCCATCCTGCTCCTACGACCTCGCACACCACATTAGCATCACGATGACGACTGTGAACAAACCTGCTGCATCTGTTGCAGCCTGTTTAACTCTCAGGTCAGGCATCATGAGGCCATCCTTAATACATCCAGGAAAAGTGTACAAACATGCATCATGTGTGTATGTGTGTGTGTGTATGCTCATGGAGGATAAGAGAGCAAATGTGTTTAATGTAGGCTCAGGGTTTGCGTGTTTGTAGATTCCCTCACGAGTGTGCACAAGAGAGAAAAAGGCTGTAATCACTCAGAACAGGTTTCTTACAGCAGAAGGTGTCTCTACAGATGATTTCAATGAGCCTGAACATTATTCATGCTACGTTTGAGCTCCAGACACGTTGCAGTCATGTGTCCAATGTGCTTTGTGTTTTCTGGAGAATTACAAGTTGAAAAATGCTGAAAAATTCATTACTACTGCATTTTGTTCTTTGCTCTTTAATCCAGCAACCAAAATAAAAAAAAAAACAATAAAATATGAATGCATATTAAATATAAAGCAGTAATAGTTTTTTTTTTTTATCATTTATATGGCAGCTCTGAATATGTCATAACTGGCTAAGAGGAATCTGTACCAGTTGTTAAAATTTCTAAAATTGCTGCCTTCTGTCAGACTTCACTATCCATAGTCCACTGTGCGCCAGTCATTTCTGTAAATGAGAATTAAGGTCATCCTTAACGTGTAAAAATATAATGTGACCGCACCGAATTCATCAGGTGTTGGATGGATCTAAACATGTCAGGTTTCATATACTATATTTTTATTATTTCCATAGTGAACAGATTAAAAAAATAATGCATTCAAGACAAAAGAAAAATATAAGTCAGGTTTAAGTTCCAAAGTTTGTTCTTGTTAGCAGCGTGGACCTGTTCTTAATCACAGGATGTTATAAGGAAATTGTAGTTAATCTGGAATGCTATTAGCCGTAGTCCATCATGTGTTTAACTGAATCCTCATCACTTATAATATGAATCCAGGTATCATGGACTTTGTAAGTTTACTACTGGTATTTACGATTTGTTTGACAACTGCACTGAAAAAAGGTGAACTTGCCTGAACGCACCATCGGTTTGGAAGATGCAGGCTCAATGGAGCCTTCAGGTCTTTTGAAGAACCCACTTTCACGAGCCGTGTCCTTCAGTGGATCCAGCCCTGAATGACATATCTATCAGGGATACATGGTTGATTCTAATGTCTTGGTTATAATAATTTACTCCAAGATAACAAACCCTCAATGAGCCCTACTCCTCTGCTGTGTATTTGTGACCATTCTCTACTTTGTCACTGGTTTATTCCATCTGATCTCCCAGCTATTGGTAGTGGTTTTGCTTCTCTTTCCTCTGAACACACCACTGTCTCCCTTCCTTCTTTGTTTGGCTCATCGTCAGCAGTAGCCATGAAGTAAATGGTGAAACAACCCAGACTGCTCTCACTTATCTGTGCATGAAGGTCAAATTTTGAGGAGCTGGATAATAACGGGAGAGGAATATAGAGTTCAAGTGGCTGCAGCTGCTACATTATGTGTTTGTGAGAATGTGAGAGAATGTATGTGCTCTAAATATATATGTTTGTTTGCAGTTCTGAATGACTGTATAGGTATTTTCAAGTTTGCATTCGTAGATAAGAACCCATGCGTTAGTTGTGTGTATATCATCCATATCTCAGAAGGGAGGAGAGGTCAGGTTACATGTGTTACCTTGAGGAAACAAGTATGGTACATAACATGGTATTTTGTTCTTGTAATATTCAATTAGTTGTTTACTTGGCACCAAATTCTGCAATAAGATGTGTGTAATCCAGCTTGGATGGAACACACATTTCAATGGATAGAATCACAACCTGTCCTGTCTTGAGGCACTGACGTACACCAATAGTGTGATAAATTTAGACTTTTCCTACTTTCCTCAGCTCCAAACTCATGCTGGAGTGACCTGTGGCACTTGTGTGTGATGAATAATGTGAAAAGCATGAAGGTAAAGCTCTTGCATTACTAGTTAAGTCACTCTATGTTCCATCCCTCACCTATATGCTCATGTACTTTAGGTAGTGACCCGTGGAAAACCTACTTGAACCTGACGTGCATAAATTAATTAAAAAAGGCCCTGAATAGACCCGCTCATAACAGACATGATCCCAAAATGCGGTCGACCTGAATAGAGAGGGAACGCAAACACCGGCAGCAGCCTGATGTGCTTCAATTAATTCAATCAATTAACGAGCAGCCGTGGTGGGAAAGAGCAGTAATATTATAATAATAATAATAATGCCTTGAGAAAGAATGTAAAGTCATAGAAACAAAAAATGTTTATATGCTTCAAACAAACATTTAAAACATATAATAATAACAGATAATAACTGAAAATCCTATTCCACCTCCTGCGCCAACAATAAAACCTTCTTTGGCTAACTGGGTGATAAACTGACCAAAGACAATGTTCTAACCTTCACTTTTTATTTAATAGGTCTATAAATTAATAATAAATGTAATATCTGTAAATCAAAAATTCATTTAACAGAATTTTGTAGATGATTAATTTTCCCTAAAATAAGTTCGGCTTCAGTTTCCGTGTCAGAACCTTTTTCTCATCTTTGTCGACTACTTGCATAACAGAAGCAAACAGCTGATTGTTCCCACTTCTCCTTGTTCTCCTTTTCCTTTAAATTGTTCTTCACGTTGATTCTCTTCACTTCACGGTTCACATTCTCCTCTCGCTCAAAACACACCGTTTTCTCCCGCGGTGACTGTGATGTACCACGTGATCAGAGCAGATACAGAGTACACTCAGGTATCGGACATATTGACATACAGACCCCAGACCCACAGCAGTAAAAGGAGACCCAACCTGATTAAACTGAGTAGGATTTGGACCCGGTCTGACTTGACCTGTGAAGACCTCTAGCTCGGAGTAGAACCGTTGCTCCATCACACTGAAAGGAGCTGACTGAGGTGGTATCTGATCAGGATGCCTCCTGGATGTGGGGTGGAACCAGTCTGGCCAACTTTCACATCTCTGTACATCTGGAAAATCAATAACTTAAGTAGCAGTGATTGTCACAAGAATCGATGAACATAGCTCCTCTGATTCTGACGTTGGAAAGGTGTGGTAGGAGAGTGTTTGAGACGCTGACAGGCTCTTCATTTGAATGCTGTTGCTTTACAGCGTGACGTTATTTCATGTCCATCAGGAACATCTGTTGGCATTTTGGCTGGAATACGCTCCTTCTTACTCAGCTGCAATTAGAGTGTCCTGGGCTTCGCATTAGTCAAAAGAGCCAAAAGATCAAAACAGACTACTTTTTGAGAAAAATAAAAGTACCTAAAACACATGATTTTCCTGTATTATCTAATTAAACTATAGAATAGGCATGAATGCAGCAATGGCAGTTCTTTGCTCTTCACGTTTAGTTTGTTTATGTACAAGCTTTAATGTGTGTGTGTGTGTGTGTGTGTATCTGTGTGTGTGTGTGTGTCTGCACGTAGTTCGGCGTGTCCCTTGTCAAGAGGGGAGAGTGTTTAACAAATGACTGCCAGCTCGGGGACACAGGGGCCAGGGACCTCTGCTAGGGAGCCGGCCAACAATAAATCTCAAAAATCAATATGACAGGGCCCGGGGTAATCAGTATCAATGATTTTAAACTGGAATAAGTCCCTCGGGGAGAAGAATGATAAAATCCTCTGAGCTCGGAGTCTGAAAAACATCCCGAGGATGAAGGATTGTGAAGAAGAAGAAGAAAAAGAGGAGAAGGGGGGGAAAAAAGAAAGAGAGAGAGAGATTATTGATGCTTTATACCCAGAAACACCTGCAGCAGGGTCAGGATCTCTGTAGTGCTTTCTCTGTCTGTCACTTGTGCTCTTTTTCCCCCTCTTCCTCTCTCTTACCTTCCATCACTCATTCTCTGTCTCATCTTGTCTTTCTCACTCGGCCCTTTGCTTATTTCCTCACCCCTCCTTTTTCCCATTTTCAAGTCGGTGCATTCTGCGTTTTTCACTTTCTCACTCCCTTTTTGCCACTCTGCCTTTTCCACTTGATATCTTTCTTCTACACTCCCTCATTCTCTCTGTTACTCCTGACTCTATTTATATGTGTTTTATTTTTCTTGAGCCCGTTGGGATTTTCTTTTTCACCCCTCCCTTTAGTTTTCAGCTTTCCATCACACATAATCTCCACAGATAACATTTAACCTAAATATGTCACCAACAAGAAATAAACTGTTCCAAGCGAGGAAAGAGCTGCATATTTTAAACGTGTCCCTCCAACTTCAACATGTTTACAGTTCAGGCTTTAGTGACTCGCTAACATGAGAGTGATCTGAGAATTGTCCGCTTATTATCCAGCTATCATTATCACATGTTCTAAGTTGATAAAAATACAGATAAGATTGACCAGATGTTTGCACTTTTTACTGCCCTGGGTTTTGCCTCCCAGGCTCCATACCGGTAACCCTTTGATTGGTGGAGCTTTTTGGGGCCATACACAACCTTCTGTACAAAAACAATACTGAGCCTTCTTCTGCAGTGTTTTGAAGCAAATTATTTAGGTTTTCATTCACAGGTGACAATGTTTAATGAATCATTAAAGGCACTAAAGGACATTGCTCTTAATATAAAGGATAGATTTTTAGTTAAAAGGAAACTTAGGTATTATTCAACCTGGACCCTATTTCCCCACCTTTTTAATTCTAAATGACTAATGAGGACAACAGTTTTTGAAACTGGTCCAGTACTGAGTGAGAGCGCTGCAGACGGCAGCTGCTATGATGTAATCTGATTGGGCAATGGCGCACCATCAATGTACATCCACTAAAAGTGCTTGTTTTTGTCACTGACAGGCTCAGATTGTTATTAGAAGTGTTAAACAACATTATGGATAGGACCATACAGAGAAATAAAACATTTCTTTACCTTTCGCTTGATCTGGTCTGTCTGAGATTGTGTCTAACCAAGTCTCACGCAAGGAGTTGATCCTTGGATTTGTTTATCCTTAATTGTCCAAAAAGTTTGAATTTGAGCTCAGATGTAATATGACTTTGGGACTTTGAATGCTTCTCTATGGTTCATGAGAGGTTTGCCAGATGAACAGTTCCTGTTGTGCTCCATGGGTTGTTCAAGGAGCAGCTTGACCACTCAAACAGGAGGTTAGGTCAGCAGAAAAGCCAAATTAGCTTCATGCTTCCCATTAGCAATTCTGTTCTAGCGTAGTTTCCATCACAAAAAGACCTAGATTTTCCATTAGCTCTCCCCTGAGTCAGGTCCAGCTTTGGGGTAGGTCTCCTGTTCTGCTTTATCTGCAATTGCAGCTCAAAGCAAGCATAGTTAAGTCATTTTATACAACAAACTCCCATCTAAAAGGTCCCCATCTCCATCCATTCTGCTAAGTCGTCCGGCCAACTACTCAGTGCAGGCATTTTTTCAAAACATTTTTTAAAATTATGTCAAGTTGCCATCATAAAAAAACAAAACAACAAAAAAAAAAACAACCTGATGACAGTGATTCGATTGGTGACAAGCCAGGTTCAACATGGCCTCCATTCTTTTTGTATTTTTTTTAATGATGAACTGACCATTCAGTATTAAGCTCGGTCAAGCCTGGCCTCAATCCGATTGGCTGAAACTTTTAGTTCTTATGTTTAAGGGAAACCAGGTAAAGATGGCCTCCTTTGAGCGATGCATGTCACTGACCGTAGACAGAGCAGAAGACATCAACTACACATTGTAATGCATGCGGTAGAGGGGAGGGGTGCTGTTTCGCTTGCTACACCAGCTAAAGAAGAAAACTGTGATGTTTTGATAACGAGGGACTGTCATAAATCAGTAAAAGACACATATGTGAGAATAAAAAATGTGTTTTCCTCATTAGAATATATTTATGTCAAGACCAGGCTTCCTTTGGCCTCCGAGAGAAACTGCCTCTGCTTCTGACACCAAAACTACATCCTTCAATGCCAAAACTACATCCTTCAATGAACCACTTCTGGAGATGTTTACTACCCCTTTGTTTGTTTTTCATATGAGACACATTGTTGGCAAGAAAAGTTGGCTGATTTGGGTTTCATGTGCAGTTGCGGCAGGTCTCTGGAACAGCGGCCTGTGCCCTTTGCTGAAGACAGTATTTAATCACTCTCCCCGCTTTTTGGCACTAGTCAGAAATATGGTGAATGCTACCCTGTCATGCTTGAAACATCTGGGGCCCTCTGTGGGTAAATGTCAACAAATAACATTCTGTCAACGTTTTAAACATTTATCTGCCCCGGAGTTTCTCTTTGCAGAGCCTCCTCCTCCCCTCCTGCTCAGCTGCAGCTGCCCTAGGTTCCCCCCTGGATGTATTTTAAACCCAGATAACACCCTAATACCCTTACAATCATTGCAGCCAGAGCTCCACAGGCATTCATTTCAAATATTTTTTTTGCCTCTTTTTTTTCCCGAGCAGATAAATGTTGGCATCCAAAATAACTAGCATTCAAAGGAATGCAAACCTCTGAACGCAGAGCAGGCAAGCCTCATTTTGGCTTCACTGATACCAGCAGGCAAAGTGAGCCTGGCAAGACCGAGACTACCAGCCACATGGCATATTTCACCATCACTGAATACACTCAGTTGGTAAAACATTAGGGACACCATTTTTCCAGTTTCAAGGCTTAAAAATTCTCCAGTCCTGATTTGAGTTAATAGAAGTAATAACTAAAAGCTCATATTCCTCTTGATTCATCTGGTCGACTAGTGAGAAAATAGAGGCTGTATTTTCTGTTGTTTCACAAAGAAACAACTACGTTGGGCCTCACCATGAAAATATGTGGGGCTCTCATTTTGGTTGAAGATTCAAATGATGACCTTTACTGAATGTCAACCTTTCTCTGGCATTTTTTGCTATTGTTGAGTATGAAATCTGGTAAATTATGGATATTTCGGTTTTATTTATATAGCCAAGCAAGGAAAAACTCCCCTTTAACGGGAAGAAACCTCAAGCAGAACCGGGATCTAGGTGGGCGGCCATCTGCCTTGACCGGTTGGGTTGAGAGAGGAAGAGGGAAGAAGGGGTTCTCATAGTCTTTGGACTAGTCTTTATACTGTATATCTATATACCAGGGGTAGAAGGCTCCTCTCATAGTCTTTGGACACCAGCTGATGTCCTTGTTGACTGGGTTGGTTTTTTAGCCTAGGACATTCGGGCAAGGAGTTCCACACTTAAGGTGACCAGAGAGCAGAAATCCTCTTGAAAATCTCTTCTCAAAACTCATATTTATCTTTTAGCCTTCTCCTCATGGCAGGGGTGGTCCGTGGCATAGTCCATGACAAGTGAGTAGGACGTTTTTTTTTTTTTTGTTTATCGACAGGTTTTGTCACATTAAAAGGAGAGTTTTTCCTTGCTGGTGTCACTAAATGCTTGCTCATGGGGGAATGTTAGGTCTCTGTAAATTAAAGAGTAATGATAAGTGCCCTGAGGTAACTTCTGTTGTGATGTGGCGCTATATAAATAAAGCTGACTTGATGTGACTTGATCAACAGGTGTGCTTGTATACAGCTTTCGGATATAAACACACACACACACACAGGTTTGTTCTCCCTCCTTAGCATTTTTCCTCTTTTTCCCCATTGACTAGCATGGGTTTCATCTGGTTGTTGTTGGTTTTTTTTCCAAAGCCTTACTGGTCAGTCAGTTTTCTCCCAACAGCCACTAAATCATGTGCTACCTCTGGCAATGACACCAAACACTCATTGAATGGCGCCTTGAATCCCACTTGCCCTTTTGTCTGGAGGACTGGAAGGACTTTGTCTGGGCTGGTGGAACCATTGTTGCATTTCATTTTAGTGTGGATTTATTTTTTAAGTTCTGGGACTGAAGTGTGAATTTATATTTGAAGCTCTTGGACTGGAGGTAATATTGTTGCACTTGCCTAGGGCAAAGAGCTAAGTAAAGCTGTGTACTTCTATTTATTCTCATCCTCCTGTGTGTGCAACAACACTGTTGAAGTGCAATGTTCTCAAATAGCAGAATAATCATTATTACAATATTGAGCTAAGTAATTGTGATTATCATTTTGGCTTTATTATGTACTATTGTAGCATCCAATTCTTGTGTGTTTTTCATGTTCAAAATGCCATGTTAATGTCCGTATGTATGTATGTATGTATGTATGTATGTATGTATGTATAAAAAAAAGTTCAATGGAAAAGCAAGTGGTGTTGCAGTGTTGTCCGATGGGGTGTGACTGATCCAAATCTCCTCTCGGGCACCAGAAAGTCAAGGCCAGCTTACCTCATAGTTAGCGATAGCAACAGCAGTAACAGCAGCAACAGTATTATCTGCAGCAGCAGTGGTTAGCGGTAGCAATAGCTGTCAGCAGCAGCAAAAGTAGTAATTGAGTGATAGAAATTAGCAGCTACAGTAGTTAACGGCAGCGAAAGCAGTTAGCAGAAGTGACAGCAGTTAGCATTTAGAAGCATCAACAGTTGGAAGCAGCAACTTTAGTTAATGGTAGCAAACGCAGTTAGCACCAACCAAAGCAATTAGCAAAAACTATCAAAAGTTAGCAGCAGCAACAATAATGAAAGGCAGCTGTAGTAATTGGCCGTAGCAATTGCAATGGTTATCAAACAATAGCAATTGGCAGCTACAGTGGTTAGCGAGAGCAGTTAGCAGAAGTGAAAGCACTTTAGTCAGAAGCATCAACAGTTAGCAGCAGCAACACAGTATTTAAAAGGCAGAAGTAGCAGTTGGAAGTAGCAATAGCACTTAGCAGCAGAAACAGTGGTTAAAAGCAGCACTAGCTGTTAGCACACTGTAGCTAGTAGGTAGCAGCAGTAGCGAGCAGCAATTATATGGGTAAAAATGTGTTTACAAGTCAACAGTGGTGAATGAATGATGTTGAGTATCAAAAAATTAAAAATCAAAAAAGCCATTAAATAGTATTATATAAATGCTGGATATATGAGTTTAATTAAACTCCTGCATTCAATCCAATATGGAGCACGTCATTACCTGATCTGAATTGTTTCATAATGCTCATGATAATTATTTCAGGTATGTTCCATTTCCAAAAGCAAGGCAGAAAGTTTGATTAAGAATGTAGTGGAGACAGAAATTAGTCACAAAGAAAAACAGCTTGTTTTTTAGCTCTGCTGATGCCACTATACTCTACACACTTTAGGTCTTCTGACCTGCAGATGACAATATTTTCTTGAATATCTGTTGACCTGCTGTCTGTCTGCTGTTGAATCAGCTATAGCCTCAGAATAATCTTTCTGTTTGAGGGTAAACAGATGCTGTCTGACATGAAAATGTCACACCAGATCAGAGGAGAACAACATTACATCTTAAAAGGTCATACAGGGAGGAAGAGGGTTGTCTCCCCCCCCCCCCCCACCCACACGCTGTAACTTTCCCACAATGCTGTGCAGGGATTGGGACAGGATTGGGACGAGACAGAGGAAAGCTGCTGCTTTTTTTGTGTTAATCTCCTCAGCGGGAGAAACTGAGAAGCTCCTTCACTTTGTTGTGTTCTGCTCACTCCACTCATGTCTCTTTGTACTCTCCCCTCCTCACCTCCTGATTTCGTTTTCCAGATTCCTCTCTTTATCTTTCTTTCCCTCAGCTCATCGTTCCGTCATCTCCTCCATCACATTGGGTTTTTACTTTCCTTTGCTTCTCTCTGGTGCTGCTCTCTGTCCGCCACATTCTTTTCAGAGGAGATTAGCACCATCAAGCTGCCAGCCGACGCTGACTCATGAGCTTGCGAGTCTGTGTTTGTGTGTGAGAAGCTTGGAGAGCTTTGAGGTTAATCTTTTGTCAAACCTTTTTGTTTATCCTTTGCTGTTAGCACACATGACTCATGTTTTGCCCTTTTAGTCCCTGTGCTACTGTTGATAACAGACACGTGCACAAACACAGGTGTACACAGGATCAATGTCAACACTGATTGAGGTTAAAGTAACAAGTAACAATGATCAATTAACCGCCTCTCTACTAGCTTTAACCTCCTCAACTTTAGCAGATAAACATCATTCTGTGACCTACTGTGTGTGTTTCTGCTTCAATAATGTACTGTGAGTCTCAATACAGTACATTTCATATCTTCATGATGGAAATATCCTGTACCTGAAATTAACTGTAATCATGTCTGCGTGTCTGTTGAACTGTTACCCTTTTGCTCAATTAACAAGATCAGAGAATATAAGTTTGAGAATTAGCTGAGAGTTCTTAAACATATATTAACTCATTTTTTTGGCCAAATAACATTGTCATATTGGATACTTTTAAGTTGATATGTTGAACTTGTTAGCAAACAGTGGCTTATTTCCACATTTAGCTGTTACGGAGCAACATTATCATTCATTATGAGTTATGCTTCTGCCCACCTGGTGAATCTAAGTCCAATATTTACTCAACATTTGAAATATATATATATATATCTGGCTCTTTAGCTGCTAATTGCTCCACTATGTTCACGAGCTAGTCTACAGCTAACTGTGTCAGTTTGCCGTTTGGTGCTCAGCAGGTAGTGAACAGTGGGTTTTTAGAGCTTTTTCTCTGAAAACAGCCGCCTGCTGTGGCTGAAAATGATGCCATGAGATCGCTGAGAGTGAAGCAAAAACAGTAAAGTTGCAGCCAGACAGATAAACGACGAGCTGAAACTCACTATAAAGCTCCGTGAAGCCGAGAGGAGCTGCAGAGTCGCTGATAATTCTCTGTGGGTTCATCATACGAGCAATGATTTTGACGTCGACACACTGTCAGCTCATATCAATTACAGCTGCTTTAAGAAACAAAAAAAAACAACATTTTATTTGAATCTTGTGTGTGCATTGTACGGATACACCTATAAAACTATCATCAGTATATGTATTTGTGTATAAATTAGTCATAAAGATTAAAAAAATCCAACATGCTACAGAGGTTGAGAATGTGGGAGTCAAACGGAGATGACAAATCAAGAAAGCATTTTCAAAAGACTTGTAGATGTTTTGGATAAACTTCACTGAAAAGTGACAGTTCTTCAAATGTCTAGTTTACATATTTTCAAAAGCATTTCATTGACTCTTATTCCATATGTGGTTAGGACCTGATTCACATTGGTAAAGTAAATTAAATGGTAAACAGCAGCTATGTCACCTCAGTGTCTAAAAACTTTTCTTTTTCACTAAATTAGTGCAAAATTTCTTTTCAGTTTCTTGTCAAAGTTCGAGCTAGAGCTGTATGCAGGAAATGAGCTACGACTGTATATTAATAATAATGGTTGTTTTTTTTGCACACAGTCTGTAGAGGAAGATATTCCATGTGAATGCTGCTTTTAAATTTCAACATCTCACCTCTTTTTTTTTTTTTGAAGGTTAATCTTCTCTGCTAGTGACCGTACACCGACATCAACAGTCAAACAGGGCAAATCTACAGCACGTCAATTAGCAGTCAGAGGATGTTTCACGGCTTCAGCCTGACCTTTTGATTTGTGATGAGGTGTCTTTCTGCTGCACAGCAGGGAAGAGAGGGGATAACGATATTGACAGGTCTGTCCATCTGTCCGACACTTAGGTCCAGAGAAATACTGTATATCTAGACCTCTGCTGAGATTTCCATGAAATTTGAAATAGATATAAATTTGGAAACATATAATTTAAATCAACCCCCCATTTCCCTCACTTGTGTCTTTACTGTATGTCTATGAAGGAAAACCTGTGAACTCCTGCTGAATTCAAATGATTGTAGTGATCTTCTAGTTTTTACTCTGGTATAACTCAAGTAATATTGAAATCTACGAGGCAGCTCACCGCGGTATTTGCTGAGGATAAACTATTTCCACTTTGGGCACTTGATAAGCTTTCTTTTTAGCGTGACAACCTGTTAACTTTGCACTCAAGATATTTTATAATCTAACTGACAGATTGCCACATTAGCAGAGCACATCGTCAGGGAGTAGCAGATGGACCCAAAAGCAGGAGACTACAGGCTGAGTGAGACTTCAGAAAAACTCCTTTATTAAACTCTCAGGCAAAAATAAAACCGGCAGGTCAAAAGCACAACTGAACACAGAGCAGAGAAGAGAAGACTGAACTAACTGAACCATACAGAACAAAATCAAGGATCCAACAAATACAAAACGAACTAATGAAACAACAAGGAACAGGTGGCAAGACGCAATGGCAGGCCGGGAGCTGATTGGCTGGGGAAGACACAGTGAGCAGGGCAGGGCTAACGAGACTAAAGCAGGGCAGGTGTGGAGGGGAAGTGTGAGCTGCCCCGTGACCCGGAAACTGATCTCAGCGCATCATGTTTAAGGATGTCTCAATTCCTAAATTGCATCTGGAGGAGAGAGGAGGCGTGCTGAAGGAGCTATGAGCGAGGATGCACAGGTGTATCCTTTGCGGAAGTTTGTCGGCATCATATAAAAGAGGTGCGACACACATCCTACACATATACAAACCATAAAATATATAAAGGCTATATATACATGTATATGTGTGCGTGTGGTAGGCTAAATAAAATATAACAATGTATGACATCCAGACATCTTTGTCACATTATGATGTCTTGTGATTTGAATTAGAACTAAATCTACAAGTTGTCATGAACACTGTTACGCTCATCTGACAGAGATCATAAAATACAGCGATAGACTGTAACAAAACAATGGACAGAGGATGCAGCTGTGCCGCAAGTCATATTTAATTGAGGTCATTTAAAATGACAGCTCCGAAGCGAGGATGTCTCATTTTGTTGAATGCCTTTCGCCTCGACTCCTCTCTCCTCGTGTCTCTTCCTCGCCTCCTCCGCTCGCATCTCGGGTGGGAGGGACTAAGACGCGAGGAGAGGAGGCGAGGAGAGGAATCAGGGATGTACAAACCGAGAAATGAGAAGAGGGGACAGAAAACACAAGTAGGCTCAAGAAAGCTTTAAATGCCAGCAGGCCAAATGCAAACAAACAAACAAACAAACAAAAAAAACTCTGTGCTACAGAGCTAAATGGGCTGCAAGATAAACAGACATGCAAACTCTTAAAGTCCAAAACATAGATCTCCTCCAATACCCAAAAACTGATTCACCACTTCGAGTCCAAAACATGTTCTCTGGTCGTAAAACAAAACAATTTTGAACAATTTTGAACAATTTTGAACCATTTTGAACAATTTTGAACCATTTTGAACCGGGTGAAGGAAAAAATATTTCAGATTTCACTGCGGTTCTCTATGCTCTTCCAATCGAGCACATGTATTTCGAACTAGGCAGTAAAACTTCTGGAGAAAGATTCAATGAAATGAGTTTCTCAAGTGGTTCTTAAATATAATCTACAACATCTTATCTGTCCTTCCATTCAGTCCAGTTCAACAAACAGGGAAAAAGTCTGAGGGCATCTGGTGCCAGACACACATTAATGTTAACAAGGGGATGAACACTTTTAACCTCATCATATTTCCGCTATTGCAAACCATAGGACAAATTTTGCATTTTTAGCATTAAAATTCACATGTTAAAAAGGAATTTGGACACACATACAAGAATATACACACAAGAGGACAAACATGCGATCAGTAAAATGTTAACATGTTCCCATTTTAAATGAGTATTTACATTTCCAGGTAAAGGTCAAGGCAAGAGGGAATTCATGACTTTTCTCTCCAGTGTCCACTACACAGCACGCCCTTTGTCTATGCTACATGATGTGTGTGAGTGTGTGTGTGTGTGTGTGTGTGTGAGGAGGAAGGCAGTTAAGAGCGAGGAAAAGGAGACATAGAAGAAAAAGAGAGAGAGAGATGGGTGATGTCGTTCTTATGGGATGTCTGTATCTCCATAGTTTCCCGTCAGACACGATGGTCACACGCACGAGAACGATCACAAGCTCGCTCACTCTAAGAAGTCAGACACAAACACGGTGTGGTCATAAACTCTGTCAGGCCTCCTCTCTGTGGAGCTGTAGCGCGGTGTTCAGCTTTGATACCGCTGGTAATATGTCATCAGAGCTGTGAGAGCTGAAGGACCCAGGAAGGTTTATTATTCCTGGCTTCACACACACACACACACACACACACACAGGAGCCTCACCGATGGCTCAGGATTTACAAGATCACACGCGTGTACTGTATGTGTTCCTATATTAACTGTGCAGGGGACACCATCAGGGTCCAGGAAATTATGTGTAATACTTTAGTGTCCCTCTGGTGAAATTTGATTTGTAGACAGAAATTCACATTATGTATACACACACACAGAGTGCAGTCATTAGACATTAAGGCAACAAAGAAATTTAATCAAATGAGATCCTATGGAGAATCATGCACACAACTGAAGCTGCTCATGCACACGCTGAAGTTGCTGCGTGTCAGTGGTTCCCATGCAAGAATCATTCATATGAACAGATTTGTTCTTAAGAGGCACGTACAATTGATTTAAGAGCATTTGTGGCATGCAACGTAAAAAATTTTTCTTAGTTACAAATAAAATACACAAGTAGTTCAGACCTACGAGTCATAAACAGTCTGACTTTCTTCACAAGGAGAGAAAAACTTGTTTGACTTAGAGCCAAAACGTCTTAATTCAAATGAATTTGGAGTTTAATATGATACTAAAATTAACTAAAATAAAATATTTAACTGAAACAAATTTAATGCAAAGTTAATACTCTGTTCACCATATTATCTTCATCATCATGGCTGCCAGTTTACTGAAGGTTTTTTTTTATAGATTTTATGGTTTTTATTGGGATATTTTGGAGCAACAGGAAACTTCTCTCACTCCAACATCTGCCTCGGTGTCTCTCTGCAGCTCGCTGTCCTGCATCATGTTGTGTTGCAGCCGACAGTGTAACATCACCTGCTGTAGGCTTTAATACTCTCTTTGCTAATATCTCTGTGACTGTCACATGACCGCCTCTCATATTAATCATGGAGCACTTTGCTTTACAAAGACGTTTTTTATTATCTTCATGTCGAAGCATTACCTCTTTATTTCTGTCACAGTGCAGCGCTGCACGTCGTTGGCGGCTGGATTCATATTTTCTAATTGTTTCAAAGTGTGTTTAAAAGAAGTCCGACACCATATGTGCAAAGCTAAAAAAAAATGTGAGCGACAATAGCAGACATCCTCCAGCAGATCCAACCCCCTGAAAACTCTTTGCTCTCTATTTTACAAAATTTGACATGTCACTTCTGTTGCTGTAAATAAAACATGTATTATGTCTTATTTACCACCATCAGGGTCAAAGAATGATGACAAAGCAAGTCTAAATTTTGCCATTCTGCCTGTTGGCAAAGGTAGCCCCTTAACATCCACTATTTTTTTTTTTTTTTTTGGAATCTTCACTTATTTGGCATACCCAAATGGAAAAGCTTATACCAGAAGAACTGTGAGGTCAAAATGCATGTATTAGGCTTCATTTGAAAGGTAAAATCTTCTAGTTTCTGGATATGTGCTTGGTTAGCATGTGGCTAAAACACAACCAAAGACACATCAGTTCAAATATGGCTCAAAGAAGTGTTTTTGGTCCTCGTCTATATTGAGTCATATTTGAATAACAGTAACTAGGCAGACATACAGACGTAAAACCACATACCTTCTACATCTTGTCAACCACTTAAGTGGGTCGCTAGTGACACTGTGGATGTTAAGAGGTTAAATGTTTGTTTAATTTGCTCAGGGATGAGATGCATTTGAACATTTTTTATAATTTCAAAATGTTTTTAGCGTGTTGTTAGCCTCCACACCTCTCACAGTAATTGTGAGGTTAATTGTATTTCCAGCTCTCTGTAAACTCTGCCACCATACCATCACAACACAGCCACAGAATTAAACCAGAAGCTAAATTTAGGTAAAACAATTATATAAAAGAACATAAACCTCTAAAATAATTAACTTAATGCTGGCATATCTATCAAATCTCCTACTCATTAATAGGCTGTAAGTGTGGGAGGGAGCCAGCTGTTAATAACTCACCCACTGTTCCTTCAAGCTCTGTGGACTAATTAGGAGATATTGGTGGATGCCTGCTGGATGTAGAGGCATGAAGCTGTGCGTATGTGTGTGTGTGTGTGTGTGTGTGTGCTTTCCTGTATTACTGTTACTATTATCTTCAGATATCTTTGCAAAGTGAGGTCATTTTGGTCGATCTTTACTTCCTGGTTAAATAACAGACTCAGGTTAGGTTCAGGTTAAGCTGATGCATCAACAATAGTACCTAGAAACAAAGCACAAAAAGAAAAAGTTGTAACCATCTACAATAAGAAAACATCTTTTTTTTTTTTTTCTTTTGTGAATTTGTGCAGATCTTAGCTTTCTGTTTAAGTATAATTGGCCAAATCACCTGTCATTCAGCGGGTGGAAATATGGTTTTCTTCCTTAACTTTTCTATCAGATTTCTA
The DNA here is from genome assembly GCF_910596095.1 of Thunnus maccoyii. Taxonomy (NCBI): domain Eukaryota; kingdom Metazoa; phylum Chordata; class Actinopteri; order Scombriformes; family Scombridae; genus Thunnus; species Thunnus maccoyii. Next base: position 8,085,860 of record NC_056545.1, read on the forward strand.
TAGATAGCGCTCTTCTGTAGGTAACACTCCCCTTTGTTTAGCCAAGGTGCTCTGTGGATCATGCTAACTACCTTGTTCTTCTATTTATACCAATGGAAAACTACTTCCTGTGCAATGACAACATAGATATACGGATAGCAATGACTGTATGTCAGTCTGTCAGTCCAACACTTTGATCCAGGTTGAAATATCTCAATGGATTTTCATAAACTTTGGTTCAGACATTCATGTTTCCTAGAGGATAAATCCTAATGACGTTGGTGATCACATGACTTTTCATTTAGTTCAACCAAAAGGATATTTTGGTCCAGCACTTCAGTAAATGGTGAGATATGTCTAAAACTGAAACTGATGAGGGAATTTCCATCAGCGTCAGTGTTCTTTGACATTAAGTTTAACAATGTGCTTGCTACACATACAACATGTTAGCATGTGATTTTGGTGACATGCTAAATGTCACAAACTACATACATACTAAAAGTAAAATTAGACTGATGACCTGCTAATGTTCATCCGCCTCAGTGTCCACCAAGTCTACCTCCGACTGATGAAAGTTGAGTCTGAGACGCTTTAAAACGGCAGACATGCTTAGGATAAGTCTGTTTGATTTACGTAACCACCTGACCTTTCCTCTGGCGCCATCCTCAGGAATAACTTTACACTTTTTGCCCATCTAGTGGCGGTAAGGTTTCAGGTTTGTGTTACATCAAAGATGCCATGTTATAACCATTTTTAAAGGGATGTAGCCTTGACCTGGAGGAGAGGTCATCAGGTGTATTTCAACCCTGATCCACAACGCTCACCAGTCCTCCTTCTTGTACCGGAGCCAACAGGAGGCTCGTTCTGCTGCTTCCCACAACCTTCGGGCAGCTGTTTTGCTCTTGTGGCCCCTCATTCCTACTTTTATCAGCAGATTCCATACAGATTGGGCTGGGAATCCACGACATCTCACCTCCACTCTAAACAGCCATGTTGTCCACCCTTTATCCCGGTTACCAGTTGTTGGTAGTTGGTCTTCTTTCTCTCTGCCGCTTCTTCACAGCCCTCCTCCCACAGAACTGTTAGTTGTCATTGTCAGTTGTACATTTTCCACCCATAAATTCATTGAACACTTTTGTTTCTGGTGTGTGATGAACATTACAGTGTTATGATGCAGCTATCATGTATCATATCGATGGCCAAAGCCCAAAGCCTCCTATCTGCAGAATTTTCTGATTGGCGGATTTCACTTTAGATGATGGGAATAAGGAAGGCTGGTCATATTCAGTCTGTCTGCAACATAATCCCACCCTTTGTTGTGAAAGAAAAGTCACCTGGTGAAAACCTCCAATCAGGTTCCCTGGGAACATGTTGAGGCACAAAACCTCTGGCCCTAGTATACTACAATGTATTACATTTACAACACTGGCCCATCTTTTTACCTGAAAACAAACTTAATTTTATTTTTAATTTAATTTGAATTATTAACTTAATTTAGAGCATTGTTATGCAAAAGCTCCTGTCTGCAAATGATCCAGGAAAAGTGGGGAAAAACCTCCTATCAGCACTTTGGTAGGTACTAATACCTAGTCGGTATTGTTAACACATAATATATTATGTACTGAGTATCCTTGACAAATAGCATTCTGGAAGAAAACAACAAGGTTTTTTTTAGTTTTCTCAAAAAAGTGCATTTTTCAGATAGGAGGTTTTGCTCTTCAGCCATCGAAAAAAAAGTAAAGCTCAAATTATTTATCTGTTACTTTAAGGGAAAGTGTAGGATTACAGAATGAATACAGTCAGTAGAAGGTCCTCATAAGGACATACTGTAGGTACAGTGTGTGTGTGTGTGTATGTGTGTGTGTGTGTGTGTGTGTGTGCATTTAGTGCCAGGTTCATTGCCAGAGGTTCGCTTCACGACTAATTAAGCAGGTAGGCGGTGCAGACGGGGAAACTGCCTGCACAGGATGAGCTGATGGCCATTAACGCGACTTCTGCCTCCACTTTAATCTTTCTTAGCTGGAGAGAGATGGATGGAGAGAGAAATGGATGGAGAGAGAGAGAGAGAGAGAGAGAGTAAACTCTGTGGAGCTGATGCAGAGCGGAGGAGAGATAGGGAGTGACCTAGAAATTTGGAGATTGGAGAGAAAGAAATAGAGACTCAGATGGAGAAAACAGATGGGAAATGGAGTAACAAGGAAGAACATCTGAGAAAGGAGGAAGATGAGGGGAAATAAAAGGAGCATAAAAAGGCAGAAGTGAAGTGTTGGATAAGAGGGAGATGGGGAAGAGAGAGTGAGTCGATACCATGAGTATAGCGTGAAACAGAGGGTGAAAGGAAATAAGGGCAGACGTGAAAACAAATGAAGTGTCAGTGAAAATTATACGGCTACTTTTTTGTGTGCATCAGTTAAGACAACCACAGAGAAAAGGTTTCGTTTGGCTTGTTTTCCTTTCCTTCCTTTCCCTTTCCTTTCTTCCTCTAATGTTCTTTCCTTCCTTTCGTTTATATTCCTTCCCTTTCTTTAACTTCTTTTCCTTCAATCACTCACAGTTATCCATTAGTTTAATGCATCCTTTATGCCTCCTCCAGCAATTAATAAAGTCAGCCACAATGGAAATTAAAAATAAACACCATCTTTTGGTGTTGAGGGCGAGATTGTGAAACACATGATTCCTCCTCAGTGGTGACGTTGGTTTCACTGTGATCCACATTTTTTTGCCAGAGAGAACAGAAACTGAAAAGTCTAAATATATAAACCAAAAAAAAAAAAAGATGGCAGGGTCTTTGCTCAATGTCTTTTCCCCATCTCTGAAATCAGGTGTCCTTTCATGTGCATGAAGCAGACATGATCAGCCCCCACTCTCCCCTTGAAAAAAAGCTCGGAGTGTTGGTTCAGTGCAGCTTGATTGGTTTGCAGTAGCTCATTTCTCAGCCAGGCTCTCGCAGGATATTTGCAGTGTTCAGAGTTTCTGAGTCCTTTTGAGCCCCATGTGCCATCAGCTGCTGCTTCTGCAGGCTGCCCAGGAAACTGAAGCTTTCATTTTCCCCAAAGGTTTTTTTTTTTTTTTTTTTTGGTTAAACAATTGGCTGTCAGTGAGAATCACATCCTCCCCTGCAGATGTAGTCTCTTGCTGGATTTTTTTTTCTTTTCTTTTAGCTTGTTAGGTTTGCAAGTTTGTTTCTGTTATGTAGCTTCTTTGTCTGCCATGCAAATCTGAGGATTTGTGGATGTTTTTTTTCAGTCACCTGTTTGGGTTTCCTGACCTTTATTTTGCATTCAGCTGAGATAGAATAGCTCCAAATATGCAGACACACTTTGAGCGGAAAGAACATTTTGATTAAGATAACTACATGACGAGACAAACTGCTCCTTTGTTTAATATATCTTTATCAGCTCTTACAAATGTTCCACTTATGCCAAACGAGAGCTGAATCTTATACTTTTCAAAGTTCAAAGGATCAGGTGTGATCGTACCTGCTATTTTAATATACAAATACATTGAGACTGCTGTGAACACTAGAGGAACTGATGTTTTTAAAGAGAAGGTTCAGCATGTCATTGAAGTTATAAAGTAGGTGTCTCTCCTCACTAATATCTGGCTGACTTTTGTAGGAGTTTTAGCAGAAAACTGCAGCAGCACAGGACCACACTGCAGGAAAATGGTTTCAAACATTCTTCAGATGCAGAGCTGCTTTCAGGACTGAAAAAAAAACTAGTCACACTAGTCTGTCTCGGTGTTTAGCCAGTTTATTACAACTTTTCACTCACTAACCACCAAATCAGGCTTCAAGGGTACTTACTGGGACTTTCCAGGATCAAGGATGTAATTGTAATTGATGGATATACCTTCGTCTTAAGCAGAGTGGGTTTTTTTTCTCTTCTGTCATGTTTGCCTTGTAGTTAAAGCTGCACTCATTGATTTTCTGGCCACTTGGGGGCAGCAGAACAAGCTGTAGACAGAACATTGAAATATTTTCACTTTATTAAATTAATATAGTGAATGTGTTGGCAAACAATTGCCTATAAATCCAGCAGACACAGAGCAACATTAGCATTCGTTTGAAGTCTTGTTTTAGTTGTTGAATCCCATTTTTACTCCCCTTTCTGCTCTGTTTTTGGTCTCCACCAGCTCCTGAGAAAAAAACATCTGGCTGGCATACTATAAATCCAAAACAATGAGCTGAAAGATGCTAAAACACTCCATAAAGCTGAGGGGAATTGATACCTCTCACATCGTCAATTTATCCACTGTTAATATAAGAATCAGAGCAGCTTTAATGGAGTCTTTTTTGGAGTCTAAAAGTATGTGGTGCTTAAGTTAAACTCTGGAAAAAAAACAAAAACAAGGTTGAGTTCAATGCTTTTGTGGTTAAATGACGGTGTGTGTTTCTCCCAGTGGAGACCAACAACATTTTAACATCATTAGAGATCTATTTGCTCCTGCTTGTTGGGTAAAACCAATGCAGCCACGGTGAAAACCCAACAGTGCACTGGTGTATTTAAACAGATGTTACAGCCATCACTGCACCATGGAGAACAGTGTTAGCTCAGGATTACTTGACGAAGACAAAGTACACACTCAGTATGCTTTCGTAGTATAGGAACCAGGCTACTACATCCATGTCTCAGAATACATAGAGCCACACTCTAAGTATGTTGATCCACACTTTTACAATATACTTTTTAGATGTTAGTCGTTTTTAACTATATCTTTTAACTGAATGAAGGATTTTAGTCATCGGACGTCTGGATTTTAAGTTATCGGAGAGACAAGCTGAGCAAATGTTAGCGACAGCTCAGCTCTCAACCCCTCCGGATGTCCTGTGTCCACTGAACAGCGTGAGAGAAAAACTGATTTTTAACGTGAAACTGTTTTATTCAGTGCTTTTACTATTTTTAATCACTGGCTCCATTTGTTTTGGAGAGAAGGAGACTTCTGTGGATAATTCGTCTCCTGGTAAAAACCTCCTGAATGATGAACACTGAAGGAATCCTAACCAGGAGAGGCTGATTACAATGACGAAGACGACTCCTCCCATGATCCCACGCTGCTTCACAATGACATCAAACTCCATCTTTTGTTATTATTTTGAACAATAGACCACCTAGTGGCAGAAAATGACATATTGTGTGTTTAAGACATGCACAACAAGCACAAAACCTGCAGAGGACGGTCTTTCAATCCAACATTAAACACCCGCTCTTACAACATATTCAGAAGCAAAAATATTTAGAGAAATTATTTCTTAATCCTTTCTTAAATACAGATGAGTTCAATAATAGAAAATCGTCCCCTCAAGTTCTTTTGTCTGTAAGACCTAAAAATCCTCATGTCAGTGGTTTCATAGCATTACATCATCTGTGGTGTGTGTTTTGAAGTCCCTAGCACACACAAAAAGTGCCATTTAGACGGAAGAAGAAGTCAAAATTACGGTCACCGGGTTGTGCTGATCTGAGGGGTGAATGTGATTACCGCCACTACTGTTGCACAGGATGACATGTTCCTTCATTACCATGAACACACACACTGTAGTTTATTTTGACACAGTGCCACATACACCGTGCTGCTGCCACAAATGTTCACCAGATCATTAAATGTGTATTAATCCACAACTGACAATAGTCCCCAAAAAATGCACAATTTACTCCTGAAATTATGTAGCTTTTTGTTAAAAGAACAAAAAAGAAGAAAAAAACTCTATATATTTGCAACCCGATTTTCAAGACTTACATTTTCAGTTTCAGTGGTCTTGGTAGACAAGCAGATTTCAGACATCATTGAGAGAAAGACCAACATGTTGCTGGTTTTGTTCTTTTCATGGGGTTTAATGACAATAAGAAAAATACATATTCCAATACATATACCAATTACCAGATCAATAAGCGCTAGTCTTCTAAACAAGAACTCTGTTTAACAGGTGTTGTCTTATCCCCCTTGGGTGATATGTACTTTTATTGATAGTCAATAAAAGTACATATCACATTCACTGTGATATTAAAATGAGGCTTGTATGGATGGACATTTTTTGCAGTGCACTTCAGGCTTTAAAATTTTCTAAAGGCGATGATAATTCCCCCCTCCCCCTTAAACTGGCATATAAGCATTAGATTACTTGTAAAACCCATAAAAATTTCAAATAAACATTCATTAGTAATTATTCTAAACATTACTTGCTCGTTTCTGCCTCTTTGCCCCTTCCTGCAGTAACCAGTTTATTTAATTTTCCTTGCATGAAACAGTGAAAATAAAGTCATGTTCAGGAGGCGACAGCCCCGCAGGGTGACAGCGGCCTATAAAATATGACACATCTCCGCCCGCCCTCACAGCAGCCGCTCAGCGCTGCATGATAATTTAAAAAGTGATAGCACCGACACAAGACGCCACTAACATGATAATAGCAGGGAGCAGCTGCCTGAGTGAAACTTTATTTGGACAGAGGATACAGTTTTTAATTTCAGCCCTCAGCAGATCAGCGCCACCCTTCATTAACCTGCCCCGACCTGCTCATTAATTCACATTCCTGCTCTAATTGGGCGGCGGTGTGTGTAATGGCTGCTGTATTCTTGTGCTCTTCATGTAGAATAGAAAAGAAATGATTAAGTAAAGTGACATCGGTAAGAGTGTCATGCATTCACAGCTCCGTCTCTGTCAGCAGGATGGCCATGAGCCACATGTGGGAAATGAATACTGTTTTCTGAAAAGATGAAAATCTAATTAAATTAAGGAGGAGGGGGTCAGCTCGCTCGCTGCATCACAAGTATGAAAAGCTAGAGAGTGATCGCATAGCTGAAGTGGCTCGAGCACTTTTGACTGGCTGAAGTATCCTTCAGGAATACAGTAGATTATTGGTCTGATTGTTGTTGTGGCAGCTGCTCCAGTTGTTCCAGTAATGCTGTTGTCATCGTCTGTAGTATCTGAAGACAATGCAAAGAGACATTTCTCCTCTATGCTGTCTTTCCCTCTTTGTGAGTGAGTGAAACATGATGTAATTGTTCTCTGTAAATGATTCATTCTGCTGTTATTGCCTGAAAATAAGGTTATATAAACTTTTTTATTCTTAATTACTTCTCATTATGTATTAATAAGTATAGCCCACCCACACATAAGCTGTCTGCATTACACTGCCAGTGTTTTCTGGTAGCCTTGAAGAACTGTAAATAACAAATAGTTTTTTGAGTATTCATGCCAAATGGATGGAAGAAGTTTTTCTTCAGGTTGCATTAGATATCTTGGAGCAGTGTATGCACTCTAATTGTTATGGAATTTATCTTTAGGGGTTACAAACTGGGTTACACTGGGTCAAGTCTGGGCCTTGAGGTCACACTGTAATTCTTAAGCAGGAAGGAGGACATATTCTCCTCTCCTTGAGTCTCCAGCTGTCTGTGATGTTTCGGGGAAAGCAGAAACCTCTCTGATAAAGGGTAAATCAGCATTGCCAGGGTCACCAAGGTCACCAAGGAGGCTTTCCTAGACAACACAGATGGGTGGATGCGTAGATTCTATTGACACAGTCAGACATTCAAACCAAAACTGCTGAAGTTCCACGCAACGTGACCTAAACTAACACAGGTAAAATGCAGTTCCTTGTTTAGAAACTAGTGTACCAGTTAGACTAATTTTTCATATTGTAGGCTGATAAAGACTAGGACTCAGACCTTCAGAGGACAGAATGGAAAGAGATAGGATCTGAGTTGCAGATGACTTCCATGTTCGTTATTTCAGTTCTTCTTGGCCAAGGACCTCTCCACTGAGGTGATGACCATTGCTCAAAATATCCACAACACTAATAGTCTGGATACTGTGGTTGGAAAAGGTTACCATGTTACTGATAACAAACCAAAAAAAAGGCCTGTGTCCTTTACTTTCCCGCGCTAAAGAGCATTTATATAAAAATCCTCCGTGATCTGATCTACACTGTCTAAAAGGGAACATATACAGTAACATGTGTCTGTGTATATGCAAATACATGTGCGAGATGAAGCAATTACATACAGACACATGTTCAAATACACACAGAGAGACCGTTTCAAACGTTAACTGCTTTTCACACTCTATAAGTCATGAGATTCAAAACGATTTCATGCGTTGCCGTTAAGTGAAAGCTGCTGATTCGTCCACATTTTAAAACCTCCATATGCTGCATGGCTCCACTCCACTGAGCCGCTATTTCCCTCCGACTGTATTTTTATTACCCAACCTAAAAGGGAATCATTAAAAGGCTCAGTCCAGGTGTGTCACCAGTGTCACTGATAGCTCTGGACACTGATACTGGATTTGCTAATGAACAATGTTTTTTTCAGCCCTCGACTTTCAACAATAGTGTAGTACTGCTGCTTATAATCCTCTGATGCTTGTTAGATACATAGCTGAGTGCTTGGCTGTATGTATGTATGCATGAGCGTGGGATCATCCATCAGAACAAAAAACAGAGATAATATTAATGATATTGATAAATGTTTTCTGCATTGCATTGACAAGTATATTGTTATATGTTATATTGATAAAGTGAGTTATTATTGTGTATTGTATTGTTAAAAAAAAAACTAATCCACTGTAAACTTTAGTTTTTTGGTGGACTATTCCTTTAAGGAACCAACCAACAAGTCCTTCAAATTAAACGACCAAATGTGTGATTTGATCATGTGACTCCAGAACGACAAATTGGAGCGTTTTCTAATCAGCAGGACGTCATTTGTCTGAGCTTTCCATGAGCGTTACACATCACTGTCAAAAAATAATGATGTTTAATGGTGTGACAGCGTTGTGGTTAAGGTCTGGTTGGATTTAGGCACAAAAAACATTGAAAGATCATGATGTGGGTTAAAGTTACTACTTCCTAGATTTGGCAAACTTCATCGTGTATAATGACCACAGAGTCAACGAAACTTGACTGTTAAAGTCTGATGTTTTGTTGATCCACCCTGACCTCCTCGGTACACTGAGTTTGTTGCTCTGTAGTAATGTCACCTGATTTCCTTCTTTACTCCCGTCATAATTACTCCATCCATTAGATGGCGCTGTCACTTGAATGTAAATGTATGTTTTTGGGGCAGTTGCTGAAACAACTAATTCTGTTGTTTTTCTTGAGAGGTCACTCTCTACCAAGCCTTCACAACGATCATGGATTTAGACTTAAGGCTCAAATGCACTGAAAGAGTCTGACGCACATGTTTTTGAAGTACACCTATATCTTTAAATGGCTGAACGTGCACCAAAAGCACCCACCCTCATATAACCCTACACCACAGATTAATAGAATAAATACAAAGACGCAAAAGTAAAATGACTTTTAATGTCTTAAATTCATATCTCACAGTAATGTAAATGAACAAAAACATACAAAATAAACAAAAAAAGTGATCAAAAGTCTAATATTTGCATCACAAAAAATATCAAGTGCAAACATTGTGAGCGAGAGACTATGAGTGAGTGAGTGAGTGTGAATGTGAGTGTGTGTTCTTGGCGACTAGCATGGCCATTTTCACCTCTGCCATAGTGACTTGATCATCCTCTGAACCACCTCTCACGATGAACGTGCCAGTGTTAAGAGCTCCCCTCTGTGCCTCGTGGCTTGTTTGTGTTTAGCATAGTTAGCATGTTTGGTAAGATCGTTTTCCTCACCATGCCCTACGCTAAAGTCGGCCCAATATATCCTACAAAATGCGTGGTGTTCGCTGATGTGGCTAGCGGTTAGAGAGGGGAAGAAGGTCTTGCACCAAGTGGACTGAAGTTTGGAATTGTATTTCTTCTTTTTGGGACCTGTTCTATCCATTTTCAATAGCAACTAAGCAGAGCAGAGTGATGCATGTCAGGCAGGGTCGTTTGCGCACGCTCACCTCTGCCTCTGGGTTGGGTTGCCAGGTACCACGACACATATCTCACACAGAAACTGAGAAACACCCATTTGATTTGTATCACTATGAAATCAGGAGATGAACAGGATAAATTACCAATAAGGAGCACAGCAGGAGAAAGGGTTAAAAATAAGGAGACTCCCGCAAAAATCGTGAGTGTTGGCAGGTATGCCTTAAATAAAAGACATCAGCATTATACCCCCAACAAGCTCAGCTGATCACATTGTGAGAGAGGTTAGAGATGGATGGATTGGAGCCATGGTTGGGGTTAGAGTCTGTGAGAGAGCTCTTCCTGACAGACTCAACTCGGGGCAGAAAAGTCTACTTTACGGGCTGCTGCTTATGAAAGATTTGGTGTGATGATCATCACAGTGTATCTGGATTTTTATCAAGTCAGCACATATTCAATTCAGGATTATCACAGCTGTAAAATTAGTAAATGATATATATTGGTAGGATTTTAGAGAAACATTCACCCAGCCTCCAATATGTCAGAGATGCAATTTCACCCTTGTGTGTGTCTACTTTCTGTCTTCTGCTGTTGTTTTGCGCTAAAAGTGACACTCATGGCATCATTTCTGTAAGTTTTTACATTCATTATGAATCTGGTAATATTAGATACATGCATCACTTTCAACAAGACAGAATTTGTTTTTTGGTGCTTTTACCACACTGATGAATCTGCTGTGCATCACCCACTAGCTTCCACTCTGTCTTGCCCCAGATTGGTTTGTAGCTGTGGTATCACTTTTATGTGGAAACATTTTTTGTCAGAAAAATTCACAAAACATACATTTGCTTCTAATTTGGACATGTCATCCAATTTTGGGAGAAGGATTAAAAGAATTCAGTCACTCGTGATCTTTACTCTCCAGTTAACCAGTTCAATTCAGCAAAAAAAACCCAGTTATTTCCTGATACATGGTATATGATATATAACGTGACATCTTAAGAGACATTTACAATCTGTTACAAGCTTACTGGTCATTACTTTAGCTCCTCACCTTTCTTGTTACCAATAAAATGTCCCTTCCTCCATCACAACCAATAAACCCAACAATGAGAACCTGCCAGGAAAAGTGTTTAATAAAACAGCAAGGACATATTGTTTACAAATGTTTTTACACTACAGGTCATGAATTTGTTTTTCACTTTTTTTAATATTTAATTGCTGGCTGCAGCGTTGCTAAATGGCTAAACCACAGTGGTTTAACATGAAAGCACAACAAAAGTCCATACAGCGCAACTTTCACTGAAACGAGGGCTGAGAGTAGAAAACGACCTCCAGAGGTCTGTGAAGCTTCATTTGTGAAGGATTTTTGAGGAAATCTGCTGATCCGGTCCCTCGGTTCTTCACGGTTCTGCCTTTTCTCTCTGTAATGAAAGCGATGACTGCGGGAGATTTGTGAACTGATCCCACATCAGCACTCCCTAATTGGAGGGAACCTGGGAAATAATAATATGGGTCTGAGAGGAGATGATCAGCTTAGAGGCAGCCCATCCCTCACATGCTGACCGTATCTTTCTACCTCCTCATCTCAGGTGATTAGAGCAATCCCCCGGACCCTGTCAGAAACTTCGAATCAGCACACTCATACACTGAGGTGAGTGTGATTTGTGTGTTTCAGTTTGTAACCTGTGCGTGCATGTAGTTTGATGTGTGTATTTGTTCTATACTGCATGTCTGCTTGGGTATAAATGCACAATGTGATGTTCAGTGGCGGAAGAAGAGCTTTTACTTTAAAAAGTAGCAATACGATTAATAATAATAAAAGTCCTGCATTCAAACTTTCACTTAAAGGAAAATTCTGGTGTTTGTCAACACACTGTAGGTGTTATACTTGGATTTTTGTCTATTATATCTATTGGTTATGACATCATTTTATTCAAGACTTCTGTTGTATTTGGGAAGTACAGCAAGAAAAAAGTCGATCAGGACCTCTTACAACTTCCCAAGACACATCATTTTAATAGAAATCAGAACAGAAAGTAGTCTTTTGGAGGTCCCCATGGCTGTTTTAGCAAACTGCATGGCAGTCAGGTACAAGTGCTTTGATGTTTTGATCCAAACTGATGTAGTTACATACTCTTTATTTGTAGAGCAATAAGCCACAGCTGGAGGCTCTTTATCGTGGCAGTTGTTGTGTGCCCCATAATTTCATGTAATTACCACTAGTTCACTGTAACACCACCAGAAATTTCCAGAGTTGACTTTCTGTGTTTACTTCCAGTGAGACTAAAAGTTAAGTGACTGAAGTCATCCTTGGTTACAAATGTTATCATGACAATTAGTCATAATAGACAAAAATACGAGAATAAGACCCTGGTTGACAAAAAATGCATTTTTTTTCTCCAAAATGTAGTGAAATAGAAGCATACATGTAGATTCTCAAAGTACATGAAAACTGTGCTTAAGTACAGTACTTGAGTAAATGCACTAATTTACTCTCCACCTCTGGTGATGCAGCTTTCTAAATAAGTGAAGCAAAGCAGAAAAGCACAGTTTCCTCTTCCTGCTGGTTTTGTTTTACTCGTTCGGATAAACACAAAGTCACAGTGCAGTCAGTTATATTCTGGCACATACTGTCATGTTGCCAAAGCGGTTAGACTGATTTCACAGGTGTTTCCTGAGGCAAGAAAACAGAAAATGGCTTTATAAAATCAAATAGAAGCACACAGAGAGAGAGAGGCTACGCCAGGAACAATAAAAAATACTGTTGTGTTACTCGTCTTGTTGACTCGAACATATCTGGCTTACTTTGCTGCCAACAGACTGTAAAATAAAAATGATGAATTTAACAGGACATAAAGGTTTGGTAGCAAGCATGCCGGCTGCAGTGTGCATGTACTCAGCATTTATAGCAGCATCTCATCGTGTTTTGGTTGCTTATCTTCGCTCCTGCTGTAAGACTTGAAGGAGCAGGGAGGTGGTTAGATTATCTTCAGACTGAAGACAAAGATACTGGTCAGGTTTGAGTCAGCTCAGCCCCTACTTCATCTGAGGATTAACTCTGAGGAGACAGTGAATGTAGAGTGCACAGGTCTCTTCGGTTTTCTTATATCATCCATGAAGAGTTCACTGCACTGTGTATCAGATGGTAACTAGGCCATTGTTGGTGAATATGAAGCTGAGATTTCATTTCTTGTTTGAATGCCAAATCACATACAAACAGCAGTTTTTCGATGGCAAAACACAAATCACATTATAGCTTGTTGCTGTTTCATGCTGCAAGAAGACACATCAGAAAGAAGATCAGAAACTGCTTTTGTTCATAGAAAGTAAAGAAAACAAATGTTGGAGAAAAGGCAAAAGTAAATGCTTAAACCTGCGAGTGTTTGCCTTTTCTATAGAACAGAATGAGCAATGGTACTGTCCAAAACATATCACATGTAAGCAGGTTTAATACATTGGATTCATTAATAAGTCACCTGAACTTAAAGGACAGGTTCACAGTTTTTCAAGTCTGTCTTAAACCAACAGTCAGGTGTTCATATGAACAGTGAAAGAGGGTTTTCCTCACTGTAATCATTCCTCCTGTTCATACTGGCTATTAAAAGATCCTTCAAATGAGCTTTCAATGTAAGTGATGGAGGCCAAAATCCACAGTGTGTCCACACAGTCCATTTGTGCAAAAAAAACTAAAATACATTTAAAAACGTATGCATTATGTGTTATGAAGGGATCTTCTAATGGTCACCTATTTCAATGATCGTTTGGGGCATCTGACTGTTGTTTTAGGACACACTTGAAAAATTGTGGACTCCTTTAAGGTGATGCAAGCATGAGCTGCATTTTTCAGCATGGCCACAAGGGGGCGCTGTACCAGTCAACAGGAGAATGACACTGTCGTAACTGATTCCTGCTTTCAGAGGTGTTGCATGTTTTGATGTTTTGTTCTGTTGCTGTAACGCCACCTTGAGGGTGTTTACCTTAATATAACAAAATGATAAAACTATATTCACAATCTGTTGTAAAGAAGGAAGTAGCACAAGGTTTCTCAGACTGCCACAAAAAGAGTTGGAGAGGATGTCTGACTTTGGTTTTACCAGTCAGGATTTACATCTTTTCCCCTGTTGGTTTTGTTTAACCTTACAGCGATGAGATTTGTGATGCTGATGATTCACATTTCTTTATTAATGTATTTTCTCCAAACCTTGGAAAGATGATTCCCCACAGAGACATGAATATTGACAAGTCACTCTTGGATTCAATATTTACCTTATACATCCGTCATTCTATGTATGAGTGTGCATATTCCCCGGAGCAATCCATGTTTTTGTCTTTTTATTTTTTTTTCTGTCAACTGTGCATTCTTGGTGTTTTCCAACAAGAGCCTGCATCATATTTCATCAGTTTCCAAACTTTCTAAAAGCATTCTGACATTGAATATGCATTTTTCAACACTTTGATATAAAGTGCTTTGCTCAAGGGCAGGATGTAGAGCAACCAGAAACTATTACTTGTGCGATTGTGTGGTGTTAGCATGCTAATGAGACTGAGGGAAGGTACAGTAAGTAAATAGAAATACATAAAATAAGAGGAGAGAAATGTTAGAGGATGGTGAAAGAGACAGGGAGGAGAAAGAAACAGTTGAGAGGGAATCTGGCAAGAAGAGGAGAGACAGAGAGGGGGAAAAAAAAAAACAGACCTTTAAAGGCAAGATGCTGACTGACAGATTGCGTTTTTGCCTGAGGTCCCTGATTATGAGACATTGCGTTCGGAAATACACACCGGAGCACAGACTGCACCACGGAACAGGCACTGCCAAAATCTTCTGAGTTCCAAGTTGACGCATCAAATTGATGATTTTTATCCCCTCACTACCTGGAGTAAACAAAGTTTGTGTCATGACATTTCTTCAGCTTGAAAACCCCTTAAATGCTAGAATGTGATGCATGAAGAAGCAAGAGAAGCAAACACTCGGGGCAGGACTTCTATCAGCGTATTTCCTTCAGTGGAGCCGGTGGCCAGATTCATCATCACATCCAAACAAGCACTGACTTTTCAGTGTCAAACAAAAAGAGATCACCTTAAACCGATGACCAAAAACTTACCTTGTCTTTATGCAAAATATATATATATATTTAATGATAACTTTATTAAAGGGGATGTATTATGCTTTTCCTTATTTTCAGATATATATATAATGTCACAATGTCAGATGTTCATGTTAAAAGTGGCCGACGTGTCAAAAAACGAGGTAAATGTATGTAGCAGTAACTCCTGTGAGCAAAAAGCAGCAGCTTCAGACTGCTGTGAACACTCGATTTCCAACGTTTTTTTCTACTTTCGGCCCAAGCTGATGTCATGATTCATGATGGATTTCTTTATATGGACATCAGAAACATGCACAGCGTGTGAGTTCGCTGCTCCGTTGCAGGAGTAGTTACGCCAAACCACGATGCCGATTACACAGCACAGCAAAGTAAAATAAGTAGTTTACCTGTTGGAGGTGTGCTGGTTGTCTGCAGCTCTCTGCAGCTTGTGCTCCTCCTCCCTGCGTTATTTCTAACTGATCCGCTTAACAAATAGCTCCATATGTTGTTGTTTCAACCGATTTTTAGCGCCGCTAACGAAGCTCTGCTAATTCAGTGAGGAACACGTTTTTACTTCCTGTTAATTCTTCACAATAAAAGTCTCCTATGAGTTAGTCATTTAAAAGCTTTTAATTTGAAGCAGTAAAGCAGGAAATGTTTGGTTTGCATTGACGTTTAAGTTACACAACTCTGTATACGTAAAGCTGACCAATCAGAACAGAGTGGGCTCATTGGGAGGGGGGCCTTAAAGAGACAGGAGCTGAAACACAGTGTAAGAGAAACTGTGTATATCGAGGGGCTGCATAAAGGGCCAGTATAAGATAAATAAGGAGTTTTTTTTAACTTTGAATCATGCAGAGCTACTCTAGTGGAGTCCAAAAATAAAAATTTAGAGCTGAAATGAGCATAATAGGTCCTCTATAACTTTATAATATCAACAGAACCCTTATCAAAATACATTAAGACTCAACAACATAACAGCAACAAAAACAAAAACACAACACAAAACTGTCCAGAAAAGTCCATCCCCCACCCCATACATCCTTGTCTTAGAAGACTAGCTTTTAGTCCCATCATCAGTCCATCACTGGTCACAGTTCAGTGTTCCTTCTCAAAGGCTTTTATTCCAGAGAACATTGTCCTCTCAACGGGGTTTTGTACTGATCCAGGAAAGACCTTCAAATGTTTATGAATTCTTGAGTACAGAGTTAGTTTTTTGATGCAGAAACACTTTAAAAACGTCTCAATACCACATTGTAGCAGTAAGAAGAGTGTCCTTAATCCGTTTCAAAAGAACACATTTTCCTGCCAAAAGTTTTTCAAGTAGTTGTTTCAGAAAAGGAAGTGACACACTTTTAGCAGGTAGACTCAACAAAAAGAGTCCTGGTTCTTTCTTAATTGTGTGCATTGCCAAAAAGGATGAAAATGATTCCCTTGTTCTTTCTGACATTTAACACATAGAGGTGATTGATTACGATCCATTTTGTTTCAAATAACTAGAGTTATGTGTAACCTATGAAGAATTTTATATTGAATTTCCCGCAACTCTATCGCAAGTTTATGCAAGTTTGTCAAAGTCACTTTTATCACACAGGCTTTCAGTTAACATGACTAAAGGATGCTCACAATGACAATGTTAACATGCTGATGTTATGTTTGAATGTTTACAATGTTCAGCACCTTAATTTGGGGTGTTAGCATGCTAACATTGAATAATTAGCACAAAACACAAAAAACAGATGCAATTGTGACCTTATGATTGCACTAGTTGAAAAGTTAAGCAATATCAACGTTATTACAATTCATCCTGAGAGAATCATAAATATCTGAACTAAATTTAATGGAAATCCATCCAATAGTTGTTGAGAAATTTTACTTCAAACCAAAAATGTCAGAAGTCCAAGGATCACCAAAGATAGGAGGATTCGCCCTCTGGGAACCTTGAATGTCTGCACAAGATTTCATGGCAACCCATTCATTAGTTGTTGAGATATTTCAATCTGGACTAAATTGGTTGACCGACCAACCAACAAGCCAACATTGTCATCCCTAGAGTCAAGCCGCTAACGTGGACAAAAATGGGTTATGGCCAAGCACAAGTTGAGATGCTGGTAATACTGGTAATGCCATTTGTTAAGTAATTCTCTCCAACTTGTCAAACCTCACAAATGAAATTGGTGGAATGTGCCTTTAATCAAACAGGTATCATAGCCATATGGTGCTTATCTGATGAAAAACATTCATGGTAATTCTATAAATAACTGTGAAACTGACACATTCTGGTAATTTACAGTACAGTATGTGTGAAAACGCCTAATGTGTTCATCAAAGTGTCAATTGTGATTAGTTTCTGTCTTCTTTCACACTTTGTGCTTTTCAAAAGTTATCTGTGTGCCTGATAACTCTAAAGAAGGTTAGAGGCCAAAATGCATCAATTAAAGACTAATGTTGCTCTCCCTATTATGAGTACTACCTGAGCTAGTCCTGATCCTGAAGAGGAGAAAATGAGGTGGAAAAATGAGTTAGTAAGGGAAAGAAGCAGAAGAGAAAGAGAGATAGATGAATGTTGGGAGTATAAAGTACTCATGTTAATGATAAGAAGTCCTTCTTTTTACTGCTGGACAACAGTGGCATTCGGTTGCCTTCCCTTGGATGTGTTCGTCGTCAAATTTATAAGTAATAGTTTGGTGAGCAGCTAGTAGAGCGCTATTATAGTTTAGCTTCATGAAATCCCAATTTTGTTTTTGACAGTATAATGTTCAAGAAAGATTGAACAGTGATTTTACTGCGCGATAGATTCTGAAGGAAAAGAGCAGTGAGAGATGAAAAGATGGGAGTTGGAGAGGAGAGGTTGACAAGCAAAAAGATGCAGGAGAGTGAGGAGGGGAGATAAGTAAAGAAGTAGACTGAGAGAGGGAGAGAGGGGGAGGATGGATGAATGGTGGTGGAGAAAAAAAAAGAGATTAAAATGTGTAGAGGAGGAGAAGCAGAGGTGGGCAGGCGGAGGAGGATAAAATGGAGAGGGGCATATGACGGCCTGGCAGGTCTCCAAAGGCTCCCGGCGGCGATCCAGCTGCTTCTGAAGGCCACTTCGAAAGGCCCGTTAGCAGTGCCAACAATACAGGAAGGAAAGCAGAGAGCCTGAGAACGAGAAGGAGAACAGGGGGGAGTGAAAAATGGTAAAGAAGGAGAGAGTAAAAAATGAAATACGGAACAAGAGAGAGAGTGAAGTGCAAAAAGAGATGCTCTGCCAGGACACGGGGGGGGGGGGGATGAAGGGAAATGTTGTTCCTGAGAAAAAGGCGACAAAAGGGAACAAAAACAAAGACATGAACTCCAAATTCTCACCGCTGAGACTCCTGTGACAAACAGAAAATACTAAATAATTCAAAATAAGCAAGAAAATTGTTCATTCTGGTGGTTCAGCTTTGAGGAGCTCAAATTGCAGGGATAAGCATTTAGGGCGGACCTTTTCTAATTAGAAGTACTCCCAATATGTGTGTTTCATGTTTATTTATGTATTTGTTTATTTGATATTTGATAATAATAATTCATTAATGAACATCAGTATACAATACAATATGTAAACATGCCAAAGTTAGCAAAAAATGCTAATTTACATCCGTAGTCCCTACGCAGGTAACAAAAACAGAAACAGTTTAAGTAACGACACGCAAATACAAATATACACATACACAACATAAAAAGACAAAATACATTGTACACATGTCCCGTTAAAAATGATTACAGTTCTGGTTTGTCTTGAGCCGTTGAGACTTAGAGGTGGGATATGCGGGGCACTCCCTTATCGAAAGGCCGTTCAATATATACATCACTGATAGCGCAGTTTGTCCAGATGTAGTGTGTCTAAATGGCACCACACAGCCCCCTCTAGTGGTGGCCCGGTGTTATTGCCACTGTCAGCCCTCCCTCTGATTAATTAATTCATTTAAAGGAGGTGGGGCACGCCCATGCAAAGCCTTATACATAAAACAAGCATATTTAACATTTTTAAAGTTCTCAAAACTATATAAATGATATTTTTTCGAGGATGCTACGATGATGGAATATTTTTTTTTATCAAGAGTTTTTATAGCATTCTGGCAGCATTCACTGTCAGATATGGTCTGATTTGCTTAAAGTTTTGGAAATTAAATTTTACTGTGTTTGACACCTGTAAAACACTTAATAATAAATAAATAAATAATTTCTTGACTCTGCACTGCATCCACGCAGTTGTATAAAGTCCAGATTTTACAGCTTGTCACTTCTTTTTTTTCAGAGAGCTGTATCACCTCTGCATATTTTACATGATCAGACAAAGATTAAACAATCAGGAGTTCAGAAGAAAATTATGCCCAAATGAAATCGGGAGACTCTTATTTGCATCTTCACTAAAATATGCAAGTCATCTGTGCTTTTTGACATCCCAGCTGGCATATTCTCAGGGGATTGAAATCAACAATTAATTCCCCAGGTAATAATTATTGCTGTGGTATTTCAGGCACAAGTTGGAAATGTTCCAATCTGATTTTTAAAGAGTGTTTTCCAAGTTTGATTCTGCAGTAGGGACACTTTTAAATTTTAACTTCTGTCAAAGCAGCAAAGACCTGCGGTTAAGCTCAAACATCAGTGTCGCTGTCCGCTGTGCTGAAACGCTTGAATCGATTGGGAAGTAACTTGGCAAATGTAACTGTGTGTAAGCTTTTTTTGCTTTCTAAAATAAATCAAATACCGCACAATAAATATATAATCTAATATATTGTCAACAGTGACAGCTTCCTGCTTGCTTTGTTTTATATGTTAAGTGTTTTTAAGTTGGGACACATCATCAGAAAAGTCAAGCTACCTACCTGCCTGCTTCACTTTATTAAAGTGCAGCCGCCAATGTCAGAGATGGGATGTTTGGACGCGTATTTGATTGATTTTGTTATAAATATGACATATTAAATTAAATCAACCAAAATGCATTACAGATATAACCTTTAAGATTTCAGTCCTGGTAGATTTGGCCACAGCTGGGATGCATTTTAATAACACAGGTTTAATAGTAGCACAGTTCTGTTGGATATGATGTGTATTAATGAAACAGACGTATAGCAACTAGTGAATCTTTTTGCAACGCAGAGAATCAAACTGTGGGCTGCAAGGATTCATTCTGTTTTTAATAAATAACAGAAATAAATCCAGTGCGGGGTAGGTAGACTGCACCAGTAACTGTGAAAACAACTCTTTATTTACAGAATGCAAGTACTTTAAATGGCTGAACATAAATAGTATCCAAAATGGAGTTTGATTTAAGAAACTCTCAAGGATTCTAATTTAAAACAGATATGTATTCATCAGTTATCTACAACTGCAGGTGGGTACCAAACGCTTGTTAATCTGGTTCATTCTCAAGGTGCCTTTGTGTGCAAAGCTTTAAAGAAGCAGAAATATGCTGTAAATGTAAAAGGATGAATAAGTTGGCTTCAAGATCATCTTAGACTCAGGATGCTTCTGAGAAAATGTTACTTTTCCTCCCACTTTCTCTTTCATATCCTACCTTTCTCTCTGTACTGTATCTTTAAAGCAGAAATCTTGTTAAGAATAACCAACAAACCCTATCTGCTCATCTCTTGCCTGACTACAGGACCATCAAATGAGTGAAAGAAAAGCCTGTTGGCATTTTAAAATGTTCCCTGTCACTTCCCACAGAATAATGGTTGCAGGAAATATTCTCCCATGAGGCCTTATGATAATAGGCCTATATATGCCGGCCACACTGACGGTAATTAATTGCTACACAAAACTTGTGAGGTCGCTCTGCAGAGTACAGTGACCTCCAGACACGAGTTCAATGACACAGTGAGATTTTTACAGAGCAGAGAGCAGCAGAGAGCAGCAGATTAGTTAGCAATTTGACTTTTCCCAGAAGGCACCGGCTCATCGCCTTGTTCCTTTTGTCACTAGATTAGAGAATTTAAATGCAGTGGGAGGTCATCGGGGGATTTACTGCACAGTACTGTCGACCAGACTCTGTCACCATCTCTAACTCTTCTCTGCGGTTGTGTCGCCATCTGAAATCCGCAAAGGCCTGGCAGATGAAGGTAAAGGAGACGAGTGAGGATACAGAGGAGATTAGAGGCAAAGGACAGAAAGAAAACTGAGAGAGAGAGAGGCAAAGAGGGAGGTGAATAAAGAAAGACATGAGCTAAGAGATGAGGAGGGAGGGAGGGAGGGCGGTGAAGGACGGGGAGGGAAAGAAAATCAGTGAGACGACGGGAGTGAAAACAGGAGAGCAGATCAGGAGAGTAGTCGGGGACAGGTGAAGAAAAGAGGAGAGGAGAGAGGATGAGAAAGCAAGGAAATGACGAAGAAGGATGAAAGGAGAGAGGGAAGAGAGGAGATGGTGATGTAAAGAGGAGTATTCGGATGAAAAGGGAGAGTGAAAGAGTTGTGAGAGAGTGATTGATCACAGATGAGGTGAAAAGGAAGTTGGAAGAGAGGAAAAAACCAGCACAAGGCAGAGGAACAGAGGGGAGGATGAGAGGAGGGGTGAACGACAGTGAGTAAATGCGGGATGAAAGAGTGAAATGAAAAGAGGTGGAAAAACACAAAATCAAGCTGGGTTGTTCAGAATCACCAAAATAAATACGTAAAATCAATGAACCTGCTCCTGGACTAATAGAAACATGAAGGATTTTGGAGCCCTCTTATCTCCACATTATCAGTTTCAGTGCACTTAATGCTCTTGAAACTGCTGGAGTAAAAGAACCACCAAGAAAGCCCCTCACCAACCTGAAACTGGACCAGCACCTCTCTTCAGGTGCCTTTGTGTAAAGAAAGAAAATTGGGCTGAAGGTTTTGACATTAAAATCAGGGTTACAGTTCTACAAAACAACACATGATGTTCAATTATAACGATTTTGTACCATTGTCTACTGACAGCAACTGACCCTGACTTGGAGGAATCATCTAATTTGTTCCAGTAAGTCATAACACCAAGATCATAACTCAAATCTGTGAAGCCAAGCTCAATATAACTGGTAAACCCTCTTTTTCTTTATATTCAGTGTGATTGCGACAGTGTATGCGACTCTTCTTCCTGACGCTTGGCCATCTCTCCATTAGCTCTCTGGTTCTTTTAAATACATACTTTTGTAACGCAGCACTAGGCTATTTAGCTGTCTTGCTACACTAGCTTAGCAGACAGTAAAAGCTCTGTGAATACTGCTTGTGCTCACATCTACGCCATATCCTGATCCTCACCAGATTTTAAAATTATATAGTTTTCTGAAACATATATATAGATAGAAACTTTTCAAGTAATCCTTAAATTCTGTTGTTTTCTTCACGGAAGCTGACTATTGTTTTAAGACAGACATGAAAAATTTTGAACTTATCCTTTAAAATGCTTAAGCTACCCGCTGTGAATGTGTGGAGTTGTACAAAACTGGCACAGGGATTCGTTTTCTCAACAAGACTTAAGTCTAGAAAACATCACCACAGAATTAACGACCAACAACTATGTCAGCAAAGTGTTCACGTGATGACATCACTCTCGCCGCCTCTCTGAATCTAAAAGGAGAGCTACGGCTTGTTACAACTTGAGTTTTATTTCCTTAGCATCAGCCATTGTTCTGTCAGTTATAACAACCTCGTACTCACCAAAGTAATTTCCGAGATCTGCGACCTCGACAGTACGACTCTAAAAACAGGTCGAACATGGCAAGAAGAACTAGCAGATAGCTACAACAATAGAAGCCAAGCTGTAATAGACCTTCATTTAAATCATCACAACCGCTTAAACTAGATTTGATAGACGTGAACTAGACACCTGTTCAGTTTCTGAGTCATGCTTTATTTTGTAGATGATTTTGTTGGAGTTGCCATGTTTCGAAAAAATTGGAGTGAAAACCAAAGATGGCCCAGCAAGTTGCATGTTTGTCCGATCAGGTGTGAGCTTATGTGAGGGTTGTGAGTTTTGGAAAGATTACTTTAACATTTGTCTTTCAGACCTCACTAAGAAAAATTAGATTCTTATCTGACATCAAAATGCTAGATCCCAATTTCCTTTACCATTTGAGAAAAAAAATTCTTACTGAAATTCAACATTTGTTTACGCAGAAAAACTACAAAACAAAAAAAAGCAACACCTCCACCCTATTATCAATCACTGCAAAGCTCATTCAATATGGCACTTCAGCCTCTTATTGCTCAGCACCAGAAGTTCAAAGTGGAAAGCTTAGATGTACAAATGTGTCTTGGGTTTTAAGTGTGATGTTATAAAAACAGCGAGGTTTTCAGTCAGAAAAGATGGGGCTGTGGTGCTGCTGGGTGCCAAACCATTGTCACGGCAACTCGATTGTCTTCGACCGTGTCTTGGTCTCTGGAGACAGAAAAAAGCACTCAGGTCTCAGAGGACTTCGATGCAGTGAGTCAGGAGTCAATAAAAAAAAATCTGAATAAGTTTGGCTCCTGGTCCTGCTGGAGTCATTTTTAAGAAATAAAAATGCCTTTTATATCGAATCTGGAGGGTGATGAGAAAGTTTTTTCCCATTGTCCAATCGGAAGAATTGAGGGGCGGGTCTTCTGTGGTAGTGACATGTACCCATATAGATCTCTGTTTCCCTGTGTCCAACATACTATATAGGAACAGCCTCTCACCCTCAGTCAAAGTCAGAGTAAGTGCCCTCCACCTGTCCATTTTTTATGCAGATGTTTATTCACTAGGTAAGGTAACTAGCTACTAACTAGCTAACTTAGCTAACAGGCTAAGGACAGGTGGTTTGGTGGTTGCCTAGTGACAATAAATGTTTGTAACGTCTCGCATTTTGCAATCTGCAAAAAGCGCTCAGTCTGATTGGGGCCTAACAGTCATTTACTTGGCAGTCTTGGCTGCTGAATTGCATTATGGGAATTGTAGTATGTAATGTTTCATTGACACTAGAGACTAAAAGTCAACATATTTCTCCCTCAGCTGCATGTATTTTGGCCATTCTATTTTTAATCTGTCTCTCAAGTGCAATACTAATTTGCTACAATAACACTTTAATAACATGAATTTTTACCTAAAGCATAAAATATGATCAAGTTTAAGTATTCTCTTTCCCTATTCGGTGCTTTAATAATGACGTGGGTCTTCACCGGTCCCAAACTTTAGACCTGACCAAAAACCAACCCAAATCCAATGTACATAATCAAATTTTCAAAAAATACTTCAAAAGGGATCCAAAGAGAGTCAGTCTCAGCCCAAAACGACATGAAAATGACATGTTTTATAAGTATATTTATTAATTAATTTTAATTAAAAACTGAAAAAGCATGATGTCAGCACTAAAGACTCCAAACTTTTGAAAGATTAGGCTGGTGATTAGTGGTTAATTAATTGCTATCAAACACAAAGAAATATCCTGATCTAAGACACTGTGGACACAGCTCTGGCTACATATTTGAAGAATGATTAAATATATCATTTTAAATGTAAAGGAAAGACATACTGTCACTTCCTGCACAGCGGAGCTGGGGAAATAATGAAAAATAATAGAAATGAGTGGTGGGCCTATTTGCTGCACAGCAATAATTTTATTGTTTAACTTTGGTGAACTTTAACAAATTTGCACCTTTGACCAGCTGCCTTTAAAGTGCTGACCTTTAAGAGAACATCTATCCAGAGAGTGCAAATTGGTGGAGGAAGTCTCAAACCATCCAATTTTATAATTTTCACTGTCGGAGTATAAACTGCTCCACAAAATAGGCATTGTTTCAAGTTGTGAGATACCAGTTGATGGTACAAATATGTCTCTGTATATACTCATTGTCCAGTTAGCAACAGCTTGCTTGGCAGTCTATTGTGGCTGGCTAGCTCTTGTATGCTTGCCGCTAACTAGCATGTTACCAGTTAGTTCACCAGCTACAGTAGCCCAGTAACTGCTGGTACTCACTAGCTTTCAGCACCATTTATGTCACAAAGCTGCACAAAATAACACAACACAAAATATATTTTCATTAACTCCAATTATTCACAGTTCAACAAAGGTTTTTCAACTTTTTCCAAAGGCCATCAACAAATAAAACACACCTGTAGATGAATTGAGTAATTCCTGCAGTTTATGCACATAAAAAGGGAATAAATTGGCTACAATTGATTGTTTCTTACTGTAGGTTTAATTCTCTGACAGCCTGCAGTGCTGTTCGGCAGCCATCAGTGGCAGCCACAAGTGTGACATAAGCTGACATTGTCAAGTATTTGTAAAGCACTCTTTGAAATGGTCAAACGATAGTCAAGGTAGAAAAATCATGAAAGAACATTGTCGTTATGTCTCCATTCTAAACAGCAAGCGGTATCTTTCATGTTGTGAAAATTAGATTAAATTGCTTTATGTTTATTTCAGGGTGCTGTTCTGCACCTCCAGAGGATGATGAGTGTTGAGGAGGTAAAGTACAAGCAGTGAAAGAAACAGGTGAAACAGGTTTAATCGTTACTGCTGCGATTCCTGGTCGCTGACAGAGGGTGATACAGATTGTGAATGATCCACATGTACCTCTTAACTCTGCAGAAAGAAACAAAACACTTTGTAACTTTAAATACATCCAGGCATACTGTACATGATGTTTTGAATGATAAAACACACACACACATGCACTCAAGGATGCAGATAATAAATAAGACACAGAGGATGTTCTACTTTCTTGTGACTGGCTAGAGTGCAGATGGTAAAATTAATTAATTGGCTTTGTCTTCAGGCTGTAGTAGCTCTTTATCTTTTTCTTTCTTACTCATCTTTTCATCTTTTCCCTCTGTACACACTCCTTCACACCCTTCTCTTTAGATCAAACCTCACCTGATTCCTTCCCTGTGTATACAGAAACACAATATGTTGAACATATGGAGACACACTAAGCAACGCAAGGCAAGGCAAGTTTATTTGTATAGCACATTTCAACAACAAGGCAATTCAAAGTGTTTTACATAAAACATAAAACGCATCAAGACAGAGTGTTAAAGCAACACAAGGCAATATAAAAAGACATTTAAATACAATTAAAACGTGTTAAAATGGAAATAAAAATAAGCCAAAATAGAATGAGACAGATAAAAGAAAAAGAACTGAGAGTTACAGCAGACCTGCAGTTTTCTGGGAGTTTCTTCCAGATATGTGGAGCATAAAAACTGAAAGCTGCCTCTCCATGTTTAGTTTTGACTCTGAGGACAGGAAGCAGACCTGATCCCAGATGACCTGAGAGGTCTGGATGGTTCATAACGTAGCAGAAGATCAGAAATGTATTTTGGCCCTTGTTTTATAAAACAACAGCAGTATTTTAAAATCAATTCTTTGACAGACAGGAAGCCAGTGTAAAGATCTGAGAACTGGAGTGATGTGATCCACTTTCCTGGTCTTAGTGAGGACTTGAGTAGCAGTGTTCTGAATCAGCTGCAGCTGTCTGATCGATTTTTTAGGGAGACCTGTGAAGACACCCTTACAGTAGTCAAGTCTACTGAAGATAAATGTGTGGACAGATTTTTCCAGATCCTGCTGGGACATAAGTCCTTTAATCCTTGATATATTCTTCAGGTGATAGTGGGCTGACTTTGTAATTGTCTTAATGTGGCTATTTAAATTCAGGTCTGAGTCCACGACTACAACAAGATTTCTGGCTTAGTTTGTGGTTTTTAACATTACCAACTGAAGCTCAGTGCTGACTTTTAATCGTTCTTCTTTGGCTCCAAAAACAGTTACTTCAGTTTTATCTTTGTTTAATTGAAGAAAATTCTGGCACATCCAATCGTTGATTTGTTCAATATATTGGATGGTCCAATCCAATGTATTGGACCATAGTGAATGAAATGAATGTATTCTGTATATTTATGGTAATATTTATATATTTTATATTATACATATTTTGTTGTTTTCCATTATCTGAGCCAGGGAAGCATGTAGATGTTGAACAGAAAAGGCCCTGCAATGGGACTTTGTGGAACTCCGCATTTCAATTTGGTCCACTCAGATGAGTAATTACCTATTAGGGCCTGAATTCAAATATGTTATCTGGCAAAGCACAAATAGTGGGTTTTTTATGAACATTTATTTCATTCAAATATTTTTAAAATAATTTCTTTTTGGGAAAAAAAACAAAAACATGTCAAATACCAGCACGCAGGTCGGTTACATCACTATCTCAGTGTCTCTCCTCTGCTCCGCTGTTACATCTATCTGCAGGTCTCAACGAGGGGAGTCACATCCACCTGCTACATGACGCACATTTCCTTATTTGGACATCACTCCCAGAGTTGGGGGTGTTCCCCAGAGATAAAGCTGCGCTACTGACACAAGTGAAATGCTCCCAAGGGACTCTCCATAACCTGTTGTTCCCCTTCTCCTTTCCACAAAGTTAGGTTGTAACAAAATAGGCAATAAATGAAAAGTGCAAAGCAATAATCGCCATTGAAGTTCTTCTCTACACATTAGATGCTGTGCTGTCTCTCTGTTATGGGTGTATAAAAAAGAGGTCTGTTGGCACATTTGCGACACACTTGGTTTTAGCTCAATAGTCAGCGCAGTCGTCTATGATCTGGGAGACTGGAGGGGACCTCCTTCGTAAGAGTTTATTCATAAACACTTTAACACTTTAATATCCTAAAATTAAAAGAGTAATAATAACAAAAACTTGGTTTTTACACCTATTGCCACTTTTATTCAAATACAAATACAAATATAAATATAAATAATTTTGCTGCCTCAACATATATAGATACAGATACAAATACTTGGCTCTCTGCACATCCCTAATACCTATAGACACAAAGTAGTCCCTGTCCTTTAAGTAGGATTCAAACCAGTCTTATACTGTGCGAGAAAGTCCCACCCAGTTTTCCAGTCTGTCTAGTAATATGTTGTGGTCAACTGTGTTGAATGCAGCACTGAGATTCAATAATACTGTCTGTGTTTAAGTGGATGTCATTGAAGATCTTAACAAGAGCAGTCTCGGTGCTGTGGTGTGGTTGAAATCCTGACTGGAAGACAGCATAACAGTTGTTTAGTGCCAAGAAGTTGTTCAGCTGTTGAAAAGCAGCTGAACAACTAGCCCACAGTAGCTGATCGTTCAAGGCCAGCTGCCTACACTGTAAAGATCTTCACATTTGAATACATAGTGCAAATGGTATTGTATGTGTGAACCCAGTAATTACAAAATATGTATGTTTTCACTATTTTAAAAAGCATACCACAGCTTTTTGAATTGATGAAAACATTTTTCCAACCTTACAGCTTCCAGCACTTCACGTCAGCACAGTATGAAAATCAATTTACCGAGTTCTGTACAGAGTACTCCATCACAGGGAACATTAGCACTGCATTGTGATTTTCAAAGACATGATATTGATGAAGAAGCATAAATAGTTTTGAAAATACTGTTTTGCTATATTCAAGTGCCAGTGCAAAGCTCTGACAATGACAGACTTACAAGTAAGTGGCTGCTAAATTCAAATGGTCCAGTGATTAATTTATTACAACTCAGGCTGTGAATGAAACAATCATTTATCACTCAGTTATTGTAAAAAAATAAACAACATGATATATTCCTGAATATTGTCCCCCTACTGTAAAATCCAGATAAGAGAAGAGCTGATACACTCATCTTAGTTGCCTTCAATTGTTATTGTAATTGTTTGTTTGTTTGTTTGTTTGCCTTGGGTTTTGCCTCTCAGGCTACATTCAGGTTACCCTTTCCGTGTTTATGGAGGTTGTTTGGGCTGAGAGGAATACTGTAGACACAACTAAGAGCCTAAAATAATACCACCTCCTCTTGCATATTTTAGAGTTTAAAATCAATGAATCCATATTTTTATTTACAGTTAAAATTCACCATGAGACACTAGAATTCATTATCAGTCAAAGATAATGCAGTAAAGGACAATATTCATCCAAATACATTATACCTCATAAAGTACCAGGTCTCAAAGAAACTAAACTGTTTACAAAGCAGTTTTTACTACCATCAAGATGGAAAGCACAATATCCAATGCCACTATAATCTGCCATTTCCTGGATTGATTTAAACATATATGAATGCAAGATATAACAATATATAACATATTGCAACCTTACAAGGAGATATGTCAGGTTTTTATCCAATTCATTCATAATCAGACTGTGTGATGTCAAAAATATTTTTGTGCTATGTTGCACTACTTTGACTTTTTAAATTGCCAAATATCCAGATAACTGAAGTCAGAAAATATTATATAATCATAGGAATTTCCCAGTAGTGGATTTAGTCCAGTGGCGATTCCTGATGTATTCATCCAGTTGCCCGGCGCTATTACTCACACACACACAGCAGTCATACTCCCCTCTCAGTATTAATACCATCCTCCAGACTTGCCTTCGGCGGCTTCAGTCTGAAGGAAGAGAGAAGCAGCAGCTGAATTATTTAACAAATCAAGGTCCCAGGCTATATATTTATATGATATTGGTAATGAGGCCACTGGAGATCGTTCCGTCAGATGTAGAGCGAAATAAGATCTTTATAAGCTCTGCAGCATGTGTGTGTGTGTTGGCTGGATACTACATTGAACCTGAGCACAGATGATGACTTCGTTGAGCGCACTATGGTCTACTTACATGCTTCCCCCTAGACCTGCTGCTTGATCACTACATTCGTTCTCTGTAATATCTCAGCATACTCAAGTGGAGTGCCACTAAAAGTTTCTGTGTGCTGGTTTTGGAGGACATTTTCTAGTTCAGAGAATTTTTATCAGGTAAATCAGAGCTCCAGAGCTCCTTTAATGGCGGGAATCCAGCCTCTTCATACAGCTGTTAAATCCGCATAGCAAGCAACATGTTGACTTGTTATATTCTAACTCAACCATCTAAGTTGACAGTTGCATTAAAGCGGACATAGTTAAACATAGTTAAAGTTCCAAAACCTCGGGTGAACGTATGTATGTATTCCCCCTGCAAATCAAAAGCCAGGGCGTCAACCTACACTGAACTCTTCATTTGCAAATTGACCTCTACTTCCTCTTTGTGATGACTTCAGATGGTTCATGCATGCCCACAAACAGCTGTCCGTTCTGTAGTCTTTGTTGCTAAGGTTGTTCCCTGGGCTGTTATTTTTAGTCAACAGCATGCATGCCAACATGTACGGATGTATTTGGGAAGTTTCCATTTTGAGTAAAGAATGAGAAAAGGAAGTGAAATACTACTACCATGGTTTGTTTTATGGTTTGTTTATGTAGCCTGCACAGACGGTGGAAGTCAGCTGAGATGCAGCTTCCTGAACCGACCAATCAGAACAGAGTAGGTTCATCGGGAGGGCAGCTTTAAAGAGACGAGAGATAAAACGGCCTGTTTCACACAGAGGCTGAACTGAGGGGCTGCA
Source organism: Thunnus maccoyii (assembly GCF_910596095.1). NCBI lineage: Eukaryota > Metazoa > Chordata > Actinopteri > Scombriformes > Scombridae > Thunnus > Thunnus maccoyii. The sequence goes on from NC_056545.1 coordinate 8,116,102, forward strand.
TAAAGGGCCAGTATAAGATAAATAAGGTGTTTTAAACTGTAAACCAGGAAAAAGATACTCCAGTAGAGCCCGAGAATATAAATGTGCATGTTACGTCTCCTTTGAACATTTTGTTTTGGTTGATAAAGCATGAGTTTGCACAGTTGTTATGGAGCTGTAGATGTTTAAACTTTCCATGATTCTTAGCACCTTCTGGACTTCTCATCCATGTTGACTCGTTGTTTTTAAGGTCAAGAATGAACTTTGAACAGGCCAACCTAGTAGCCTACTGGTTAAGATGAAAATCACATGACTACAAAGTCTGCAGTTCAATTCCAGCTCCATCTCTACCACTTTTTCCTCTTTCTGTACTGTTAACTGTCAAAAAGCCAAAAAATAGTCGTCAGCGACAAAAAAATCTAAAAATCAAAGTCTGCTTTCAGCGCAATCTACCTTTACATGTGACCATGGACATGCTTGTATGTGTGTGTCACTGAAGTCTTTAGCAGCCTTTACTCCTGCTGCAACGTCAACACATGAAAGAAGAAAAAGAAAAGCAGCAAGTTGGTCTTACATTTAATTTTTCTAATCAATCACATCACTTCTCATTTGCAACAGCTCTATTTTACTGTATTCTCCTACACATTTTATACTGTATGTACTATATACAGTTCATTTCAATCAGGGAGATCAAGATATTGTTTTCCAACCACTTGATGAAAAACAATTTAATTAAAATTGCAAAGAAAATACACAATATTATTGCTAACAGTAGAAAATGTCTCTTTTCCGTTGTAATTTTCCTCTGGTTCTGGATTGCTACAGTTCAAAAAGTTATTACCTGTCTTGTCTGTCTCTAAAGCTCATATTTCGGTCCTCCACTACTCTCTCTCTGATCTATTAAAGCACTTCCTCTTGCCGTGAATCACAAACTCAAACACGGCTGCGGAGTGACGGAGTGAAACGAGCCACTGTGATGCTTTAAGTTCAGCCTTTTCCCCTCGCTCTCCTCCCCGAGAAACAACCACCAAGTTGGAGAGAAAATACATGATTGTAGGTGCACACACACACACACACACACACACACATTCTCTCTCTGACACACACTCCTCTCGCTACAGTCGAGTGGTTGGACGTGACGTGACTTCCCCCCTGCACTCCACCGCCGTCTCGCCTGGTTGTCCATAAAAGATTAGTTTTCCCTGAGAGTTTCATCCCTGATAATTTTCTGCTGACGGGCAGCGCTTATCAGATCCCACCTCTCCCCTAACCCTGGCCCTCATCCCTCCATCCCCGTCTGGGAATCTCTTATTTGAACTGTGATTTAAATTTTAAATAACGGAGCCGGTGTCACGGTTCTGCTAAGGGACGACTGCGAAGCCTAATCTCTGTCTAGTATTTAAGGAAATGTTCGCGCTTTACTGTAGCTGAGGAAATCTATCACAGTGATGACGCGCAGGATTAGACTTAGTCACGGCAGAGGAGAGAGGCTCAAGGATGAGGTGAATCTTTGGATGTAGCGTTAAAGCCTGGAAAGTTGTTTTTTTTTTCCAGACACGCTTAAATTGTAACCTCCAGGTGCGTGTTTATGAATGTTAAATCACTGTAAAACACACTGAATCTTCTCACAGACTTAGAACACGCGATTTTGTGTTTTGAGGCAAAACTACATGTATATCACAACTGTGTAATGTCTTTACTGTGAGTGCAGTGTCTCTGGTTTGGGGGCCTGAAAGCTGATCATGTTGTCTCATGCATGAATTTGTCCTTAAGGAGCACCAGAATTGCAATATCATCTAAATCAAATGCTAAAGTGCTCAAGTGCTAAATAAATGAGTTTTCTATATACTTTTTTTAACTAAAAGTCCAAGATCTATATTGTAGCGACTCGTTCTCCAGCATATGTCATATGTGTCACATCAGCAGCTTGTGTGTTAATGAGATGCCTCTCTGACTGGCAGCCATACCGGAGGAGAATGTACTAAGGTTGTCATAGCATACATTTCTTAATTAGTACAGAGCTTCAACTGAACCTCCAAAATGGCTGCTAGGAGATTCTGCGACACAACTCCAAAGCTTTTATCAGGATGAAAGGAAGGCGTTGCTGTATGTCATAAACATAAACACCCACTCTCTCCTCTCTCCTCTCTCTCAGACATAATGCTTAAAGAAGATATATCATGCACATTTCCCAGTCCATATTTATATTCTGGGGCTCTGCTGGAATATCTTTGCGTCATTCATAGTTCAAAAAACTCCTTCTTTATCTTCTACTGGCCATTTATGCAGCCCCTCAGTTCAGCCTCTGTCTCAAACAGGCCGTTTTAGCTCCTGTCTCTTTAACGCCCCGCCTCCTAATGAACCCACTTTGTTCTGATTGGTCAGCTACAGGAAGCTTCCTCTGGCTCTGGAGGCTACGTAAACAAACAATAGTAGCAGGATTTCACTTCTTTTTCTTTATTTTTACTCAAAATGTCAACTTCTCAAATACATCCGTATATGTCGGAGCCTGAATCTGACCTGGAATAATCTTGTTCTTGTTCCTTTAAAAGGAAGGGAAGCAGTATATATTCAAAATGAAATACCAGCCAAAGTGAGATATAATTTAATGCCTGCTGATATTGAAGTACTTTGGTTGCAAATTAATTTATCACATTTGAAACCTCTGCTGGTAAGATGTTGCTACAGACCTCCGAATGCAAAGTTAATTTATTTGGATAAATTGTCTGGAATGTTAGATAAAGTGTGTGATCTTGATAATGAGATTTATTTTCTAGGAGATTTAAACATCGACTGGAGTATGTTGCACTGTGCACTTAAACAGAAGCTGCAGGCTATAAATAATGCATGTGAGTTAGTGCAAATGGTGAACCAACAAGAGTTTGCATAAACAAAGATAAGCCCAAAAAATGCAATTTGTATTGATCATGCGTTTACAAATTTTAGTCATTTATGTTCAAATGCAATATCAATCCCAGTGGGGTGCAGTCATCATAATTTAGTGGTGCTTGCAAGAAAGACAAAGGTTCCAAAAGCGTAACCTAGAGTCACTGATAGATGATGTTAAAACATGTATGTTAGGAATATATACCAGAGAAGTATAATGCACATGATGCCCTTGAAGTCTTTAATTTGTTATTTATGCAAGTGATTGAGAAACACGCACTAATTAGAAAGAAGACAGTCCTGAACTTGAGATCACTCTGGATAGATGAGGAACTGATGGAATTAAGAAAAAAAAAAAGAAAAAGATTGTGAATTAAGTGTTTAGGGCAGCTGAAACCTGGGCTTTGTCTGCCGGGGAGCATTTTTACATACAATCATGTTTAACATCCGACATCATAACTGTATATAAATGACTAAAAACCACAAAAAGAATGATATATTCCCTTTGATAATATATAATCCCAGAGTAGCTCACACATAAGTGGCCACATTAAGGCCAAAACTAGGTGGACAGCGCTGTTTACATACTTTTCTTTACTTTTGGTCTGCATTGAAGAGAAATCTTAAAGCTACAACATGTGGAAGAACTTGACCTCGACCCAGTTCAACACCTCTGGGGTGAACTGGAACTACGAGCCAGACTGTATCACCCAGTTTCAGCCACTGATCCCACTAATTCTCTCGAGGCCTGAATGGGAGTAAATCCCTGCGGCTGGGCTCCAAAATCTTGTCAAAAGCCTGAAACCAGAAGAGCGGAAGCTGTTCTAGCAGCATATTAATGTCCATGGTTTTAGAATGACATATTCAACATGTAGTACATTTCTTTGAAATTGCAGTATAAACATGTAGTTCCAAAACAATTAGTAGATTAATAAATTAGTCAAATGAAAGAATATTCATCACTTTGATTTGACAAGACAAATGTATGATTACTATGTTTAGCGGTCGATATTTTCCAAGTTCTCTAGTGACTTTTATTTTGGCGTAGTACTGAATACTCAGTCGAACATTCTGTTTGCTCTGCTCTAAACTCTTTTACTCTGTTGTCCTTAGATTGCGCTCACAGTATGTTGCACATTGAGTATGAAAGCGTTGTTGCACATAAAATGCACAGATCCGCTCATTCTCTCTCTCTTTCTCTGTCAGATGCTCTCTCTCTCTCTCTCTCTCTTTCTCTCTCTCACACCCTCAAACAACTCACAGCTCAGTTGGTTGACTGCCAGCGCTGATACGTTGCTCAGTCTGCATCTGCCAAACGGTGCGACGCACGGAAGTGTCTGACATTCAGTAGCAACAATCCCAACAACACTGATCAAACAGCAGATACAAGGCTTACACACACACACACACACACACACACAGCGCTCCGCTTATCAGCAACCAGCAGCACAGGTCTGCACTCTCTCTATGTTAAGTTCATTTCAATAGATGGCAAAGTCAATGGCACTTCACTTCACTTCAGTCCAAGTCAGTTCAGTTTGATTCCATTTCGCTCAGTTCGCTTCAGCTCAGTGCAATTTAATGCATTCGATGCATTTTTCACTCTATAAGAAATTAATGGCGAAATGTATTTTTGTCAGTGTGGAAGCACAGCAGTCCAGCTCGTCTGCACAAGGAGAACGATAGTATAAAATTCAGGCCGACAAAGATGACCTATAGTTACATTTACGCCATCTAGTGGCCGTAGTAATTATCACCCAGAGAAGTGACGCAGTTCAGATGACGTCACTATAAGGTGAATTGATAAGATGATTTCGCCTTATTAGGAGGAGGCGCGTTGGGTGGATGGTTAGGTAGTTGTTCGCTTCCTGTTTCCGTTTCCAACCATGAGTCGGGACATTTTTTTTGAAAAACTGTAATGGCGTTGTGTTTACTGTTGCCATGATGACAATGATTGCGTAACTTTAAGGAAGTAAAAACCACATTTCAAGTGATCATTTTAACCCAGACCATGATCTTTTCCTAAACCTAACCAAGTAGGTTTTGTGCTTAAACCTAACCAGACCTTCCTGATAAAACAGTAATCTGTAACAGTTTTTGAAAGCTGCTAGATGGCGTGATCGTAACTAACAGGTTGTTTTTGCCGGCCTGAATTTTAGATCTATACTGTCATTATTCTTGTGAGGACGGGTTGGACTGCTGCGCTGGCAACATTCACATTAAGGGGATTTGTGGCTGTGTTGAGCAGTCTGTGTTTGTTAAAAGCAATTTGATCTGAACAAAAGGGGCGTTTTAATCTGCACTGTAGTCCTGATAAATCATATCTGGACAGAATGCTGATATGAACACATGTTAACACTTATAGTACAACACTACTGATTCAGTGAGCTACAGACCCCTCTGTCAGGATGTTGTTGGAGCCCCCAGCTCCAAAAAAACAACAAAAAAAAACCAAACACCTGTCAACTGTTTCATTCAATCCGCAACTCCATTATGCACATGCACTCTGCTCTGGCAAGAACTGAAGCATATTGAACGGTATAAGTGCTGCAGGCTGTTGTTGAAAGGTGTTTTATGTGATGTTCCTCCAGTATAAATATTGTACTGTGTAGACTACACACTTCTGATGTGTATGGTTCCCCTTTTTTTGCCCAGATTTACAAATAAATTCAATCAAGCAAGAGTCAGTGGTGTTACACATCATGACAGATCCCGGGCCAGATTCACACCCGGTCAGAGCATTAGCAGCATCAGTAGCCATGATTCAGCACATGAAAGGTGAGATGCTGTTGCTTGCTCTTGGTAGCATGGGGACACTTGAAGTTTTTGTTTTTGTCTGGTCAGAGGCCTGTACTACGAAGCAAGTTCAACATATCCAGGATATCTTTTCGTTATCTGGCTTCACTGAACTTAACATCGTCTCCGTACAGATAACCAGTACTACGAAACTGGTTATCAACCAGCTCGGTCAGGGTTTTCCTATCCAGCTACGTTCATATGAAAGAGGCGGGGTTTTTAATTACGAGCGACATCATCAGAACCAAGTACTTCATGATATGAGATGAAACGGTGATACCAAGTATTTGTGGGAAACTTCTGTTTAAGAAACAGCAAAAAGTTATAGTGGAATGTAAACGAGCCTGTAATCATACAACAGAATAAGAAGATGTAGAAACACTAGCCATAATTTCCACATATTAAAAGTAGACTACAGCTTAAAATACATGTAAGAATTATTATTTATGACTTAAGTATAGCATAAGTATTTTTGCTATTTAGTTGGATGATGAAGAAACCATCTGAATATGTCACATAAAAAAAGAAACTTAAAGTAATGTCAGACTGTTTCTGCTACCGAAGCAAAGAGTGGAAAAGTAGTTAATGACTGATGAGTCTATCTGACTGAAATGTTGCTTTATAATCATGGGAGCCAATTGGATTATTTTCCTGATAAAAGACAATATTTCATTTTTATTTCCAGTTATCATCACACAGTTGTCTCATGTTATTCTGAGCTGCAGTGATGGAATCAGAGTGTAAAATCATCCACACAGTCAGCTGTCACTCCAAAGATAAAATGAACTTTGCACAATTAAAATGCAGCTAAAATCATCATTATGTGATTAGTGTTGTAAACGATCTCTCTGTTTGTCAGAAGCTCTGGAAATAGAAAGTCTGGAACGATAAAATGTTCCCACTGACCTATAGAAATATATATCGCTCTTTTTACTTGTCACTTCATTGTGACAACTCAGGACTTTTGTCCATGTCGGGATCTTGTAGGAATGATGACTCTTTTTCTCCCAGTGATCTGATTGGTCAGTGGTCGGAGTGTTGTCAGGTTGTGATCCGATCCTCCTTAAACAGGTTAACTGTTCAGCATCAGTTACCATGGTGATGAACCCCAGTAAGAAGTGAACCAGCGTCGTAGGACTGAAAACCCAGAGTTAAACCTGAAGTTACCTCGCTAACCCCAAATCCTGCTTCGTAGTACAGGCCTCTGATCTGGTCTGGTGGGATCTCACCAAACCAAATCTCCATAAATTATAGCTGCGTCCCAAATCGCATACTATGAACTATATACTCAGTATGTGTGCTATCATTCAACATACTTTTGTGTGAATAAACAGTAGTATATATGTTTTCAGATGCACTGAGCTGTAATTATCACGTCACTTCCTGAGAGCTTCTTTGCCAGTCGGAGACCCGTAACCATGGTAACCCATGCCAACCGTAAAGTCTGAACTAAATTAAAAAAATATATTACACCTAGCAAAGTGAAACCTTACTTTTAATTTAAGTTAATTAAAATAGTATGCACCTCACGTACTATTGCTTTCATACTACAGTTTCGTACATACTAAAAAATCTAACATACTGAACTAAACAGCATGTTGGTGTGGAGTTTAGGACGCAGCATAGCAATGAAGTCCTGAAGTGTGAGTTACATCACACCACACATTACAATACAAGCTCCACTGTCAAGTTGCCAAGTGATCTCTGGGTAATGACGTGCAATTACTCCGAAGGAACAAAAAAACACAGAAGAAAGTATTTCCACCACAGTTGCATATTTTTCCATTTTGTTTTAATGAGAGAAAATGCTTAGAAATGTTTAATCTGGATCAACATCTGCGTTAAAATACACAGAATACACAGTGACAGAAAATCATGGGATAGTTTATTACGTGGGTTCAAAAATACTCTATAAACCAAATACAAAAATCTGCTTTTAACAAACTAACAAAACATGTCATCCTTGGTGGAAGTAATAAGCTCTTTATTTAGAAGAAAGAAAATTTCAAAATGGAAAGAAAGATTATTTCAAGGATTGCACCTTTAACCTGGCAGCTTTACAATGGAGTAAAGTCACAGTTTATGGCAGATTCTGACATTTTTGGAAAATCTGAAATGTTTTGTTGTTTTCAGTCAAACCTTGGTAAAAGCTATGATTTTGTATTGAACCTTGAACCGACTGAATCATTACACCTCCAGTCTGAGATGCGGTGTAGCTGTATCTCCGTCTCTCCATGCATCAGAATCACTTTGCTGTACGGTGAGAAATTAGAGCATCGCCAGCAATAGATGAACTTCTGATTCAGGATTCTTTTCTGCAGGAAACGGATGAGAAGTAACCGCTTCTTCCTCTCTAAGTCGTTCAATAAGCCGTTTGTAGAACAAGGATTCCCATTTGCATTTGGAAGCAAAAAAGAGAAGATCCTGAGATTGTGGATTACTCCTCTGGCTTTACTTTTGAAAGGAAGAATTAAGAAGAGGAGTTTTGGGAGCTTTACGGAGCAAATGGAATTCAAAGTACTGTGTGTGTGTGTGTGTGTGTGTGTGTGTGTGTGTGTGTGTGTGAGAGAGAGTAAGAGTGAGTGAGCTTTCAAGCTTTCTTGTCCTATTTGTCTCACTCTGTGTGTGTTAACATGTCTTGTGAATGTATGTATAGGTGCACAGGTGTGAACTCTCCTCAGTCGTTCTACCGCACTTCTAAATGAATCTGAAATGTGAAAACCGTGTAAATGAAATTTAAAAAGTAGATAAAAAGCTTTCATCGATGTTTGAAGAGCTCTGTTGTGCAGATTCAGTCGTCTCTCACTCAGCCATCCTTCTTCTCCTCCATTCACATCCTTTCTCTGCCATTTAAACAATTTATATTTCAAGTATTCAATTGAACCTCTTATACCAAAGAAATGGAGAAGATAATTCCTCTTTAAAGGTGAGGGGCCGTATCCACAAACTGTCTGAGAACACTCTCAGAAAGCTCCCAACTAGAAGGAGTCCCAGCTTAGGAGTGATTTAGGAAAATTCTTAGAGAAACTCCAAGCAAGGAAGGGACAGAAACTTTTATCTTAATGAAGAAGTGTGGTTGATCCCGTTGCTAGTTATAACTCATTCTTTTAAAAGGTGTGATTGGTTGATCAAAAAAAAAAAAAAAAAAATACACTCTTAGTGATAATGGGCAAAGATATGCCTAATCATAAAATTTAGTCTCTATTAAGACATGATGTAATTATAAATACTATTTTATGTAATGAACATCTCTGTTGAATAAATTGTGAGACCTACTTTAAAAGTAGCCTATGAAATGTACTTGTGCAGTAGCATATTCACATGCTGATAGCTGTTATATTTATTTTCTTATGTTTATTTACCATGCTGCTCATTTTGTTTAATCTATTTGATATTAACAAGGGAAAAATGGCTCAACTTTCATCAGTTTCTGTGATCGCTGGCCAGTCTAGGAGCAGCGTTTTTCAGCTGCCAGCAAATTCCAAATTTTTCCAGTGTTGTGATCACTTTCATTTCTGGCGTTATAGCGTTATGGTGTTATTGCACTCTAATGGTAGATCTCTAATGAGATCTACCATAAACATTATATAACTATCTAATCTGTAGCGTTTCATTAACTCACTGTCATTCAGCGTTTGGGGAATATTTCTCCTTTGTCTTAAGAAACTCTTGAGCCTCTTAAAAGTCCTCCTCCTTACTTCTAACAGTGTTTCACCTTAGGAGCTCTCATAAGGGCTTTTATCTTTAGTCTTAACTGTAAGGGGAAATTCTTAGAAAACATCACAATAGTAAGAATTTTCTTAGAATTTCATCATTAGGAGCAACTCTTTGTACTAGCAAGCTTTATGACTAAGACCCCTGATATTTACAAAAAAACAACCAGAGAATATAGAGAAAAACATGATATCCTGTGTCTCGGCACCGCAAACACAATTAACTCAGTGGAAGTAATTTCCTGTAGAGTGTAAGTGTTTGCTCTTTCTAACCTTGTCATCTGAGATAATGAGTCATCACTTAGATACAATAGAGTTCCTACTGATTCCTACTTACAGGGATTTCTATTCATGAACACCAACCGCAAAACGAATGAGAAACTGATAAAAACTTTTCAATCCATTGACTTCTATCCATGTAGTCTCACTCACATCCAATAGTAGAATAGATGAATAATAGAATACAAGCACACAAATTGTTGGGAGTGATGGCAAACCCTGAATTAATTAACTTATTTTAATGCCATGTTTACGTCATCGGAGTCTCGTAATTATAAGATTCTGACTTGTAAATACCGCTAATGACAACTTCCAAGTCAGAATTACGACTGACTCTTCTGAAAGCACAGATGTGTCCGACCTGGCGCTTCAAAATATGGAAGTACTTGAAAACGTAGCCAATAGAGATGCCTCACATCACCCAAAGTTCGTCGTTCATGGTGATTAAACACAAATTTTATGGATATTTCTTGTCAGCGCACAATATTTTTAATCATCACTGCCATGACAGAACAAGTCTGATTTATGCCCCCAACCAATGTTGAGCAAGTTTCTTGAAAATTGTAATTAATTACTTTTTATATGTTACTCATTGTGAAAGTAATCACATTACTTATTACTCAGCAGCAAAAGTAACACATTGCATTATTTGTTATTTTACTTATTTTACTCAGTCGCCAGTTCCGTCAAAGTTTCCTTTAAACAACTCAAAATCCTCCACACACACACACGCTGCATCTTTTGTATTTAACACATGTAGAAATAGAAAATGAGAGCTTTGTGGTTTAACAAGCAGGCAGGATTCAGTTTATAAGGATTTACTGACCATCCAACAGCTAGCAATTGTGTAATCTCAATAAAAGAAAGAGATCGGCTGACAGAGAGTCACTCCAGAGGTCCCGACCTCTGCTGCACGATTCAATTATCATCCTGAATGCAGGCGTACCTGTAGCTAACATTAGCAAGCCAGCTAAGAACACCCAATATATGAATATTGAAAGTCACATTTCTCTATCACCGCACTGATATTAACAATCCATTAATCCTGCTAAAACATCGAGAATGCCGACTCCCAAGTGTAAAAGTAACAGAGCCTTACTGGGATTAGTAACTCTAATAATACGTTATTGCCCAACACTGGCCCCAATACAGTAAGATTTGTCAAAATCTATTTACAGATATTTGTGGGACTGGGCAGTAGGTTCCTGTGTGCATGCATAAAACAGCTGATAAGAGTGAACACAGTGGTTTTAAACCAGCTGCAGAGATTCATGTTTGTTTTCATATGTACAGAACATTTGAGGTTTCTGCATCAGAGCTTGCTTACGATTTACTAGATAACTAAATATGTTATTCGGCAAAGCACAAATAGTGGGGTTTTTTTACGTATATTTATTTCGTACAAATATTTTAAAAATTATTTGTTTTCGGGAAGAAAAATAAAACATGTCAAATACCAGCACGCAGGTCGGTTACATCGCTATCTCAGTCTCTCTCCTCTGCTCCGCTGTTACATCTATCAGCAGGTCTTAATGAGGGGAGTCACATCCACCTGCTACATGACGCATATTTCCTAATTTGGACATCACCCCCAGATTTGGGAGTGTTCCCCAGAGATAAAGCTGAGCTACTGACACACGCTTCATGAACACTTATTGTAACACTTTAATTTTCTAAAATTAAGAGCATAATAAAAACAAAAACAGGATTTTTAAGCCTCTTTCCACTTTTATTCGAATACAAATACAAATAATTTTGCTGCCTCAACAAATACAGATACAAATACTAGGCCCTCTGCACATCCCTACCATTTACATCATTCATTTTCTTTTAAAACTAGGATTAATAGACAACTTCCTGGCTCTGATTTAAACACTCTTCATGTAACTGTGACACCTCAGGTTCAAGCCCTGCTTGTTAAACACGTCATGTCAGTCCTCATCTACCTCTGACCTTTTCCATTAACCCCATTTGCACTGTGCGCTGTGGAAAAGAATAAATGTAACTGAAATAACAATAAAATGTTCCTTGTGCTATTTAACAGCTGTTTACTGTTGGCACCAGTCCAGCCCTGCATGGCTCTGTTGTGGAACGGTGTGTTTTATAACAAGGAGAAAGGTGGAAAATCTAGCCGAAGGCGAAATACTCAGAAAGAGAAGCTGCACAGTCGAGGAAGCTAATGGCAGATTTTTCATGCTGTTTATGTGTTCTTGTCCTTGTCATCGCAGCATTCAGTGTCTAATTCAGTGTCTCGTTCCATTTGCGCCACAAAAACATTGAAACATTATGTCTAATGCTTTTCATCTGTATCCTATCACAGCTTTCTGCTAAAACATCCTTTGAGCATCACTAGACAGTAAAAAGAGCAGTGTATTTCTAAAAGAGAGAAATAAAATGAGAAAGGACAAACGTGTGCTCTATCTCCATGCCTTTTTCTCCCCTTTCCTCCTTCCACCCATTTTCCATGACAAATTTTGAGAGTTTTAAGTGTCACTTTGCTTCATCGCTATTTCATCATCAGTTCTTCGGAGTTGTGTTTACATTCAAAGGGGGTCCCTTTGATATTCTGGTTGTTGCAGACGACAGTTGTTTGTTTAGTCTGACACGGAGCGTTTAGATTGAGAGGTTCCTCCATTGCCTTTTGTAACTGCTCCCATTATTGGTTGCCCTTGGTGGAACGCACTTGATATGCGTTGTGCTTCAGATCCGTAGAAGTAACTCTTAACTCTTATTTACTCAGTCAAGATGAGTAAGAACAGAATAGGAAGGGTTTACAGATCTCACAGCTCCGGTCAAGGTTAATATACCTTTTCAGTTAGCATGCTTATGCACCAACTTGCCTTATGTATGACTTTGCCAGGGGAAGCCTCAATTTCTAGATTTGGATCAACTGATATGAAGTAGTGACCGGCACAAAAAGTCACTGGCAGTTTTCCTGTGTTATGCTACAATGACCATGTGAGAGCTGGGAGTGCTGGGAGGAAAATGACTTGGAAATGTGTGCTAGTGAGGAGATGAACCACTTCACCAGCTTGTCCCACTGCAGGGCAAACTCAGCATGCTTTACTGTACAAAATAAAGCCAGTACAGGAGTCTCACACTGTACTGCTTAATCACTTTGCTTTTAGCCGGAAGATTTTATTCTCTTTTTAGAGCCCTGTGTGGTAACAATGATTGCATGTAATGTGAAAGTGGTTTCTTACATTGACGAACCCACAGAGAATTATAGCTAGCTTCGTAGCTCATTGTTTTGGTTTTACTGTAAATTTATGTGTTATGGAAGCTGGTCTCAGAAAAAAAAGAAATCTGTGTTAGACCCACTGTATGCAAACTGCCCAGAACCAAACAGCAGGCAAAGTTAGCAACTGCCCAGTGAAGAACGTGGAGCATTTTGCAGCTAAAGAGTCTGATATTTTTCTCAGGAGTTGGTGGAGACTGAACCAAGTAGAGTGTATATTGGACTTTCATTCATATTAGTCACAACAGCTGCATAAGGCTATATTTTATTTATTTATTTGTCTGTTTGTTTGTTTGCACATTAAAAAAACAATTTTTTTTTTTTTACTTTAGAAAAACAAGATTTGATTTGTACGCAAGGTCGTATAAAAACACGCTTTTAGCTACATACACTGAACTATACATGAATTCAGAGTGAACAAACACTTGCACAGGAGAGGTAGGGAGCTAACTCAAGACAAGATAAACAGAAATACAATAAATAAGAATAATGAGGTGTTGAACAGGCTACAGCAACATAGATTTTTTTAAAGTATTTAGTATTATAGAAATATAAATTATGAATACACACAGTATATAATATATATTTTTCATTCCAGTTGTCCAACAGTCAATTCTGTACTTGGGAAGTTATCAATTTTTGTTTTAAGATGTTAAACAAAACCACAAAACAGCGACTCTGTATCTAAATAAAAATGTAGCCAAATTACTGGAACATAAAGGAAGATGATGTTGTTTAGACTGTATAGTCGAATATGAAGGAATGCTCAAATTAGTTTGAAAGAAATGATGAAAAGTCTGCGGTACGATCGAGCGCTGAAATAAAATTTAATTCTGTATGTCAGCATGTAATGTGCAGGTCGTTGTGGACTTCTTCTGCCCCTAGTGGTCAAAAGATGAATTAGTGTAACTTAAGTCAAGTTGCACAGGATATTATAACTTAACGGAGCTTTTTATTATTTTATAATCAACTTATTGTGCAACATTTATATAAGGGAGTGATGACAAATTACTGCAGAACAGACTGAGGTAAATATTCAGAGCTTTTTTAAAACAGCTGCCTCCAGGAATCACAAGATCCAATCTTGTTGATTTGAAAGTGCTTAACTGACAAATCCCCTCTGATGACCAGACAATGAGATGAGGGAATTAACAGCAGTGAGGTAATGTCCCAGTCTGAGTTAGTGAGCACTGTTTGGCCCCTTGTGGAAACCAGTTTATTGACTTCTTAAGGCCGGGTTGTCAGCTCGTTTCCTGATGCGCCAAGCAGTGATGCTTCATGCCAAAATGCCATTTGCTCAAAGATCAATACAGCTTTTCAAACATAATATCTTCAGGGATGTGAGGGTGAAAAACTGTGTACATACTGCTTGGGGATGACATTTTCTGCTTTCAGTTTTTGTTGTGTCGCTGAATATTTCACCTTAAACTGGCAGTTTATGTCACCGTGTTTTGTCTGTTTTCACAGTTTGGGAGACTTTTACTTCATAACCATTATCTCATCCTCTGCGTTTCTCTCGGAGGATCCAGAATGCAATCTGTCATCCGGCAGTGACAGTCACACCCCACAAAGACGGCCTCTTCGTTTCTGACTCATTGAACCCACGGCAGCGGTGCCAAGCGACACTAAACGCTGCACCATTTTTCATGCATTTTCCCGTCCCATTCTCCTCCAGCGGAGTGTTAGCTCATCAGAGCAGGCCTGTCTGCCGCCTGCCAAAGCCATCATCTACATCACTGCGCTCCAACGGAAACACAATCACTGCTTTCTATGGAAAACCAAACGCCAGAGTATAATAGGAGCAATATGTTTCTCTTCTGTGTCTAGTCAAACGATGAGGGTGGAATGGCCAGAGGAGGATAGTGTGTGAGGTAGAGAAAGTTAGTGAATTAAACACGACCAGACAGACTGCGGGTATAAATTCATTTGGCAGCAGCTGCTCCTCCTGAGAAGTTTATGATCTCCTTTAGAATACACAAACAGAGTTTAATATTCGTGGAGATTTACAATTTAGTTTGTTTAATCTTCCCAGTAACTTCATTAAGTTTTTGTTCCAGGCTCATAAGTTAATCTTAAGTTACAGCAGCATTAATTGATTTCTCTGGTCAAAAACAAGCTGTAAAAATAACATTGACGTATCATCAGCTTAAAGTTTATGTGGTGAAAATGTTAGCAAACAGTTGCGCAGACACGGAGTGAAATTGATGTTAATTTGGGGTCATGTTTGTGTCCATTTAGTCCTGATTTGATCTTAACCAACTTTTGAATGAAATATCTGCTTCTTTAGCTGCTAAATGCTCCACTTTCTTCACCAGCTAGTCACTCATTTTCTTCTGTCTGCAGAGACATAGTTCAATTGTTAATACAGAAGTATCACTCAAGAATGAACTTTCTCACACAAAAGGAAGAAGCTGTGTAAATATTAAGTGTCAAAGTAGAGTTTTTCCATATAATGAGACGTTTCTTTTGCTTCTTCTAAAATGAGACTGACATCCAAAAAAAACCAACACTATAGGTTGTGATGTTAAACGCCCCCAAAACAACATACATTTACTTTTCAGTGACCCATATAACCCAGAGCAGTGGTGAAGTTCAGATGATGTATAGATCTGTCGACAATTTTCATTATATAGAAGAGGGGAAGAGTGGATGGAGACGTTAACCCAGCAGTGAACTGTGCCACAGGAGACACATTTACAACCATTTTATAAAAAAAAACATAACTACGATCGTCCTCTAACCTTAACCCTGTGGTTATCATTGTAGCCATGACAATGAAGGTCGCTTAACTTCAACTTTAACACCACAACACCACATTTCTCGAACCTTAACAAATTATAAATCACGTCATCAAAAATAAAAAAGATCTCACTCACTTACCCCTAATACCATGACGCCATATAAACAGTTCTGTTTCATGCCACTAAAGGGAAACTTCCTGCCACTTATCTTTTGCAGTGTGGTTGAAATTATCATTTAAACAATCAGCTTACAGACAACAAAGTGTGACACATGACACACCATATGTCCAGTTTGTGCATTTTAAGCTGGTGAAACTGAAAGGATAGTGGAAGATGTATCTTTTCTGTATCTTTGGCATTTTTCTTTTATTTCTAAGGGTATTAAGAGTTGAACTGGGAACACTGTATATATCATTACATGAAGAAGCATCCAAGAAGTTTAAAACCAGAAACCTTCCAGTAACCAGTAAGGAAAAAAACACCTGTGGTTGGGAGTCACACCACCTGTCAAATGATTGATTCTTGTCAATTTCTTTTGTGATATTCTATGAAATCACAAAAGCTGAACTACGTGTTTCAGACTTCATGGAGTCTTGGTAACCATAAGGACGGCCTGTAAAGCCCTGCTGTCTGTCATGCTGCCAGGCTGTGCTCACCAAGAAGTGAAGATGCCATGGTCCTTGTAAGCATTGCTGTCACCTGTAGTTCATATCTTAATTAACTGGAAGCAAGCGCTGCACTGTACCTCACACCATCTCTCACATTTCATCAGCATTCTCCACCGGATTCCTACCTCTTGGCCACCCTGCCACCAAATTACCTCCTACCTCCTCTGCAGCTTCTCAGTTGTGCAGGAACAGTTTCTATTACAAGCTAACCAGATGGATGCAGCCCGGCGGCGGCACAGTGATCATTAACCTGCTGGGCTTGTCTCTATGTGCACCTTGTCTCTTTTAATTCGAATCTCCCCCTTCTTGACTCCCACATGTCAAAACTTCCCCAGACTCTCGAATTTGAGTTTAGGAGAGCTGAGATCTGTCTTTACAGTTTAGTCAGCTCACAGGGGATGTCATGTCAAGTCCATTATGTGAGGTTTTATATGGATGGTACATTTTTTGACCTTTTGTTTAATTATAACAAGGGTTCAACTGTGAGCTCACCAGTAACAAACAGAGCTATTTCTAAGTCTTTTGGACCAGTTCAAGTGTGAAATCTGTCAGCCGAGTCCT
Organism: Thunnus maccoyii; assembly: GCF_910596095.1. Lineage (NCBI taxonomy): Eukaryota > Metazoa > Chordata > Actinopteri > Scombriformes > Scombridae > Thunnus > Thunnus maccoyii. Next base: position 8,132,963 of record NC_056545.1, read on the forward strand.
TGAGGGGAAAGATCAAATCACAGGTCTTTAAAAAAATTTCACATCATGATGAAATTATTTCAGTCTCTAAATGCCATCAAGGTTCAGGCCATCAGGTTAAATGTTTCTACTTTCAAGTCTTTAGGTAGTCAAGTCCAATTCAAGTCTCAAGTTATTTTAAGTCCCAAGTCTCAGTTCTGACAACAAGCAACTAATGACGACAGTAAAGATGATCAGAGCAGGCCTGGAATTACGTCAGTCAATGTAGGGCACCAAGGCCAAAACCAATGGTGCAATAGCAATAGGTGATAATTAGATTGTATGAAGACAGAACAGTATACAATCAACAATTAGTAGACAATGTACTGAAAAACAGTACTGAGTGTATTAAGACTGTACACTGAATGTTTGACTTTTCCACAAAATGCCGTCTGAAAAAAGGTGAACAATTCATTATATTAATTGTTATATTTTAACGATGAAGTCTATAAATGGGTAACGGACAAAATAACCTGAACAAGTTTCATTCCTGCCCCTGTCAGAGCCACAGTGACCTGATTACAAGTTCAGACTGACATCAGCACTGCATCAAAAAGTGCAAAAACAATGTAGCGTCATCTGACCAAAAACTGGACATCCATCAACATACTAAGTAGAAAACCACGGAGCTTATAGCTTGTAGCATTGTGCTAAGTTTGCTGTTTATCTTGAAAGCATCAAGACATGTAGACAAATCAATAACTTTACAGATATGAGGGGGTAAGCATGAACTGATTTTCTCCTGTTATTTAATTAATAACTCTCTGCCTTCATTTCTGTACGTGATGACTTTTCCGAGTTGTACAATCCTTCCTCAAACAACATCTATATGGTGCTTCTGTGACAGATAAGCCTTCCTAATGTGTACCAACACATCAAAATAGATGTGATATTTTGCCGAAAGTGTCCTCTTCCGCATTTCTAGGGAACGAAGGCCGTACTGAAAATAATGAACAAGCAGTAATATATCTGTTCCAGACAATGTACCCGAGAGGATTCAGTAGTTTTAGAAACAGTCGTGTGGAGGGCTGCTTTCTCTCTCTGTCTCAGAGCTCAAAGATATTACTTCCTCTCTGATTCTTGCAGCAGTGAAATATCTCTGCGCTCATCATATCTTTGCTACTAATGAGACTTTAATGGGAAACAGTCTCGTATTTAAGTTAAATGGACATTTGGTGCAACTGAGTGTAGCCCAAACTCTGCTTTTAAAACTGATCCACAGCTAACTTCATGTTTAGAAATTCCCCAACACAACACATAATATATCTTCTTGTATATTTTAATGATGGAGTTACTTCATCCAAGGCTCAAACCATTAAAGGACCCCGTTCACTTCACGTGGTTTAGTATGTGCGCGACTGCTTCCTGGGATGTTCAAGGCATAAACCTTATTATGACTACTTACTGAGCATTTCTGCTTAAATTGCACAGAAACAGAAAGGCCATTGTTAGTCATTAAAAATGCATGTGGAGAAACTTTACTGATGCAGTCCTGTAAAATGCCACGCAGTGTGACGGTTTGTTGCACACTGAAGCGTTTTGCAAGAATGGATGAGCGGTTTCTGTCGAGCTGTGATACAGCAAAAATCCTCCGTAAGCCATATAAATGCCTGTATGTGTAACTCATTAGTGTTGGAGAAAGTTGAGAATGAGAATGAAAGGGTGGGAATACAACTGGAGTATATGTGCTTTGCATCAGCTGGTGGTGACTGGCAGTTTCAGTGATTTTAGTGAATTCAGTCCCTCTGATGGAGAACGACGCGCCTCCCGGCAGAGAGGAGGAAACGGGGAACAGAGCGAGCACATCACCATGAAACATGAGGAGAAAATATATGTATATACTGTTAATAATACATTTCATACATTCATAAATGATCACAGGAGGATAGAAAACTGTTCATGGCAGATTACTACAGTGAAAAGGTCTCATGTGGTTTCATGTAGTACATAGAAGAGTAGCCGTACCAGTGCAAAGGGTTTAAAACCACTGCCAGAGAGAAAATATAATATAATCTGATTAAAACACTGACAACATTTGCCGAGTTTTCTTCACTTTCCACTGACCCCAGCTGCAGGTGAGCTGTGGCCACTAGTGACAGTTTGCCAATCAAGACTCTGTTTTCCGGCAAGGTGACTTTCAAATTGACTAATTAACTGGGAAATGAACTCGAGGCTCTGAGAAGAAAATGAAATAGCCGAATTGACCGGCTCCTTCAAGTGCTGAAGTTTTAGAGCTGCGTCAGCAGCACTGAGGAAGTTTGGAAATAAAATTAGTATTCAGTGACATACAAGGTACAAGTCCCCTTTACAAGTCAGTAAGAATCTTTCTCTATGGCTATATAATGTATATATTCATTGGATGTAGTAGGACATGATAGTCTAATCATCAAACAGTCTGATGATGGACAAAAGGCAGCCTGTTAAATAAAAGCTCCTGAGATTTTCCACGTAAACACATAAACACGTAAACAGTAAGCAGTCTGTCCTCTCTACCAACATGATAACTTACATAGAGCTGCAACGATTGGTCAACTGACAGACAATTAATGGACTTAACTATTTTGTTAACTGAATAGTTGTTTTAGTCATTTTTTTAAGAAAAACTGTCCAAAATTTGCTGGTTTCAGCTCCTCAAATATGATGATTTTAGCCTTTTTTTCATCATACAGGAACAGCATTTTTCACTATGTTCTGACATTTTATACAAAAAAAAGATGAATCAACAATGAAAACAATCGTCAGTTGCAGCCCTACACTCAGACGTCACTTAATGCACCTGCAACTGAAGCACCACACTTTACACAGCCTTTACATTTCTTCGAGCACAGCGCTGCTTTATAGCAAAACTACTGTTAACCCTGCTGCTGCTTCTCATGTAGCATCTCAAAAGCCCACCTGTGTGCTCCCTGCTGTGGTTTACACATATTTTACATATTTTTTTGTAAATTCCTATTTTTTACATTTAGATTATTTGACTTTTGAGGCACCACGACACCAAGGCCAACTTCTTGTATGGCAGCAAACTTTCATCCGTCACATGATTTGGCTGACTAAAATAATTTTATTTGTTTTTTTTTCCCCCCACATCTTGGATCCAACTTTATTTATAAAAAATAATTTGTTCAGAATCGTTAAATATATGGAGCAAGGAATATGAGGTAATGAGTTTCATCCCAAATGGAAATATGGATTTACTTTTTGGAATAAACAACCTCTTCAGCTTCATGCTCTAATAGGATTTAATAGTAAACTAGAGGCCCCACAAGAGACGTTTAGGATGTTCAGTCAATTTCCACATAACGTTCACATCTGATTATGATAATCACCTCTTCTTCAGCTGCGCTTGGTTGTTGTTTTTTTTAATACTATCTCTTTGTGATCTGGCAACATCTGATCCTTTCGATATCACAGCAAGACACCAAGGAGAAAAACATGATTTTTCTTTTTTTTTTTTTTTACAAATTTAGATTCATTATTTTATCACAACACTGTGTGAACTGCTTAGACCTGCTTTAAAGCAAAGAGAGAGGAATCAGACTCACAGAGGAAGACAAGACACAGTAAACAAGAGAGAGAGTGCGATCTGAATCCAGTTGAAGTTGGAAATAAATAGCCATATTTATTCATGATGACATCTGTGACACAATACATATTCAACCAAGGTTGCCTCGCATTTGGACCGGCACTAAAACCCCATCGCCGGGCCGGTCTGGGCTCCTAATTGGCTGTTTTCATATACAGAGTTGAAGCAGGCTTGGAATGATCCGGACACTGTGGCTGAGAGGGGCAGGTTGGGGATTTTTCAGCCTTAGGTGTGATTCAACACAAAAAAACACAACAACATTTATTATGTATCACTATGGGAACGGTATCTGAGGGGACACGCAGACAGACGGAGGAGCGAAAGGTGATAGATGGATGAATGATGGACAAACAAAACAGAGAGAGTGGCATGTCGTCCGACACCCACATCACATCAAAGCACACACACACACACACACACACACACACACACACACACACACACACACACTCATCCAGACACACAGGCATGGGTTTACACACTGCCAAAAAAAAAAAACCCAAAAAAATAGAAATAGAAAAAACAGACAGATTGCTTTATTTGTTATTCAGACATTTCTCAGAGGCAGAAATAATCTGATTGGATGAATTAAACATCAGAAAGGTGGAGCCTCAGAAGATAAGTGACTTCAGATTGAACCGCAATCAAAGCTGCGGGGGGGTTTGGACGGATGTTGTACCTGACTTCGATGGATAAAGGGAGAAACCTGTGTGACTGTGTTGTATGTTTTGTAAGCTCAGTGTTCTTCATGCTGCTATCTTGTCCTGTAAAAGATATTTTTAATCTCAGTGAAGCAGTTTGTGGTCAAATAAGGAGGGGGTATTATGTAACTGACCTAAACACACGTTAACTACAAGTGTTTTTACTTTTTTACAGGAGTAAAGTGGAATATCCCTGAATTATTTGTAAGTTAGTAACACAATTTACAGTATAAGCTACCGTACATGACTTTATAGTACAATATAGGCTAACAACTATATTATTATCAAGGTTAGCCAGTTAGTTTAGCTCATTTTCCAAGTTCAGTTTAGTCTAAAAGTGTGTTCAGACAGATTTCGCCTCAATTTGTAACCTGTCAAGTGCTTAATGTAAATCTTTTAGGAAGTTATCTGTTGTTTAGAGCTGGTTTTGGTGTGTTGCACATGTTAGATCTTTCTCTAATGGCTTACAGTGGAGCATGTAAACAGAACACAATCAATCAGACTAATTACTTGTAAGAAAAGACCACCGGCCTGCTGCAGCCTCCGTTGGGTCTGACTACAGACGTCGGCCATGTTTTTAGCATGAAAAATGTTTAATTTCTCCGCAGAGAAAGTCAAGATGTACTTGAAATCTGACAGTTAGTTCTAAGCAAAAAAGTCAGACTTTAAACCCCCACTCGCTGACATTCTCCTCTACTTCAACCCCGCTCAGCTGCTGTGCGCTCCATCTATCTCCCCTCTATCTCCTCCATCGCCTCGTTTAAACTCTTGTTTAAAAATCCGTCTGTGTGTGAGAGATCTTCTGCCGCGCCTCCCCTGCGTATTTGCCTACACTACATCTTCATTATGAGACGGAGCCTCGCTGTGTTCCTCCTCTCTTTACCAGAAGCCTATTAGGGATTTCCCCTTTTATTTATCGATTAATACATCATCAAGTGGAGCTCCAGCCACGGCCAAGGGAACAACTGTGAGGTTCCCTCGGTGACTGCCGCCTCCGTCCCGACTGCCCACTTAAGATTCAGGACTCGCCTCGCCTGTTAGACAATGATTGCTATTATTCTTTTTTTTTTTTTTTTTTTTTTTTTCTCTAGGCTGCGCTGCTTGTGAGAGAGTGGCTGCATTTTCATTGTGGCTTATGTGGGAGTTAAAGGGAGAAAAAAAAAAACAACAAAACATCAGAATCAGAATTGTTGAAATTACCAGGCTTAAAAAAAAATGTCTGTGAATTTGGGGCGCGGACATATCTGCAGCTTAACCTGCTTTATGGGCATATAAAAGGATTTTTAACCTCGTTTAATAATAAAACACCTTGCCTTTACTTATCAAAGGCACAGCACTGTGAAACTGCTGGATGTAACATCAAAGCATGAAGTATTTCCCTAACCTACAAAATCAGTCTCACCACAAACAAGCAGGCAGAGAGAATGGGATCAGTGTGGCTGTGAAGAGAGGAGAGGAAGAGAGGAGAGGAAGAGAGGAGAGGAGAGGAGAGGAGAGGAGAGGAGAGGGGGAGAAAAGAAGGAGCTTTGTAGGAGAAGCTTTGTGAGGCTTTTTCCTTCCTCGCTGTCAGGCCACAGAACATTAAAGTGGAGGAGAGGAATTTGCATTCTCTAAATCGCTCCCTGTCTTTCTCTCTCTTTCTCTTCTCTTCTCTTCTCTTCTCTCTCCTCAGCTCGTGTGTGAGTGCACGTGCATGACAGCCCAGCCGTGCATGTGCTCTCACACACGAGCTCTCGCGCTTTGACGTATAGTTTGTTTCACTGGAGCTTTGCTGGTATGATGTTTTGTTGCCAAAAACATCAAACGGTGACAGAGAAAGTACATGAATAAATACAATAAAGACTCATATACAGTATGAGGGTCGACTTAATATTATGAATGTTATGAAATATTAGAGACACCTCTCAGTAAAACACAATAACAGCCTCCAAAATTACCATAAAGTTGAATCAACAGCTCTCTAATACGGTTTGAGCAGAAGCTAAATAGTATAACCTTCATGCAGGCAGGTTCTTATTGCAGTATTGTTGTATTACACTACTGTAGCTGAAGATTCTCAGTCATCCAGATCATGGTGTATCCCGACCTTTTGAGTCTGGAACCGTCAGAACTTTTGGATGAGAGGTGAAACATCTTCAAGAATCAACAATTAGTCCAGTTGCGGTAAAGTAAGTCTTTTTTTAAAGGGATAAAAAAAGAATAAATTGATTTACTTACATGGCCTTAAAGGTGAACAATGCCTCCGGTGTGAAAATGCCAAAAAGTTGAATAAACGGTATTTAGAGGTCCGCACATACCAAGGAAATGTCTGCATGACAGTAAAATTCACACTTTGTGTTTTTAACAGCCTGTGAAAATTGCACATCACAGGATGAGATGAAAGTAGAAAAAGGCTAAAATCTGCCTTGATAAACGGTTATAGACTTGAGATTTGTACTTTTTGTACTTGATGGAGATTTGAGCCATCACTACTCCACAATTTGACCTGTGCTTTTCCTGTTATGACAAGTCAAAAAGTCTGCTGTGAAAAGCGTTAACTCAACCAACAAAACAAGAAATGCACATTACCGAGGAAAACTCAAACGCCTACCACTGGGACATTTAATAAAAAAAAGAGAGGATAAGAAATATCAATAATAAATTCATTAATGAATCATTCATATTAATGACAGACTGTCCTCCCACGAAAAATGACACAACAGGTGGTAACGTCAGTCACTCAGAAATGACTTATAGTTACATTCGAGTGACAGATGGCATCTAGCGTCTGTATTAATCACCACCTGCAGCGGCAGCGCAGTTCATATGATGTATATATACAGTACCAGTCAAAAGTTTAGACACACCAGTTCCCTTGAATGAGAAAGTGCATCTAAACTTTTGACTGGTATTTAACGTTGACAGATTTCCTCAGAGGAGGAAAATTGAGAACTTTGTCACAGGAGACCGCTGTTTGTTTGTTTCCTGTTTCTAACTGCGAGTCGGGACAGTTTTTACTACAACTAACCTTGACCTTGTGTTTATTACTGTAGCCATGACGACGAAGGTCGCCTGATTTAATTTTTTAATTTAATGAAGAGTATGGTCTATGTGAAAAGTGCCCTGAGATGACTTTTGTTGTGATTTGGCGCTATATAACCCTCCTGTTGTCCTCCTGGGTCAAAATTGACCCGGGATAAAACAGTATCCTGACTAAACTTTTACATATACCAGTCTGCCATAATCCATCAACATATTTGACCCGGGAGGACAACAGGAGGGTTAAATTAATGTGAATTGAGTTGAATTGAATTAATTTATCAATTCAATCATCTTTCCCTGAACCTACCCAGACGTTAACCACAGCGTTGTCACATCATCAAACATGATTATTTTTATAGTTGTAGAAGTAGCCTAGCAACTGATACACACATTAAATAGACAGGTCTTGCTGTATGATTATGTATTATATTCATCTACACACAATACATGAAAAATAGCACCCACAAGCTTCCATGTATGTGCTCATAAAAACACAAGAGGGGCAGAGCTCAAACTGCTAGGGAAGGAGGGGTCGTCATGACAACACAACACACTCAGTCAAGTCCCGCCTCTTTAAACTTCAAACCACAAGCCCACATGTGTCTCTGCTTCTAAATCTGGCAGGAAGGCAGGGCTGCAACTCAGAGAGACAGAGGGCTGGAGCAACAACACTCTCCACAGCAGAGCAGCAGCCTTCAGAAAAAAAAAAAAAAAAGAAAAAGAAAAGAGGGAGACAGCCGGGTCACAGCAGTCCACGAAACGTCCAGGAAACAGCTCACAGCTTAGGGACTCGGCCAAACGAGCCAGGGAGCAGTTTGTTATTGGAAGAGCTGACAAGAGAGCAAGGCAGCAGGGAGAGAAGAGAGAAAGAGAGGTAACTGCCTACTTTGAGTTGGTCAGTGAAGGCCTCATGCCGTTTCCTCTCAATCCCAACTCAACTCAACGCAACTCAAGTCCCATTTTTATCTGCCTGACACACCTCGGCTTTGAGCAAATCTCACTGGGAGGGGAAGAGGGGAAGTAAAGAGAGGAATAAAGAGAAAAAACAAGAAGGAAAAGAGAAAGAAAAGACAGAGTCATGGTAAGTTTGGTTTCTTGTTTGGATTGTTAATTAAGTGTAGTTGTTGGTGTGGCTGCGGTGGGCGGGGAGGTGGGCCGAGCTTTGAGTGTTGCTACCTTATTCTTTCAAAAAGTTGAACTAAATTAAAGCAGCCGTTGTGCCTTTTTAGTTTGCAGTTTGCTTGATTCTCTTGGCAGAAATGTTCTCGGTTTTCTTTTTCCCCTCACTTTGTGCTTGCCAACTTGAGGAAAAAAAAACATTATAACCACTTTACAAAATGCAGAGCCCCCCCCCCCCCCCACCCCCCCCCCCCCCCCCTCTCGAGACTGAAGCAGTTAAATTAATTTATTTTTTGTGAAGTGAGAGAGTGGAAAGGAATGAAGCTTGGGAACTTTCTTTTCTTTTCCTTCAGAAATGAAATTGCGGGGGGGAAAAAAAGTGATTTCCAAGGCTGTTTGCTCTAAATCACACCCCTTTTCATACAATCTTTGTGTATAGAGACGGAGAAGGAGGGTGGCGGGTGGGTGGGCTGACCGCCCCACTTCCCCATATCAGTCCCGGCAACACATTTGGTTTCAATTACTTTGTACCTCTAGGGAACAAGCTGCTATAAATAAGTAACAAGAAGCTGCGTGTGGACAGACGGCAGCCTACTGTTGGACTGTAGAGGGGGAGGCACATGCCTCAACACTGACTCTGGGTCTTTTCTGGGTGGGAGGGATCAGCGGCTGGCTCAGTTGTGGTGGAGGGGCGTGTATGTGTTTGGGGGGAAAGAGGTTTTGTTTAGGTCCAGTCTCCGAGTAGCTCAGTGAGTAAAAGCATGTTTTTTTTTTTTTAAGTCTATTGGGACAAGTTCAAGTGGAGTCTCTAGTATGTAGGAGGAAGTCTCAACTGCAGATTTATGTTTCAAGTCTTATGGTGCAAGTCTAACTTGGGAAACTGAATTTCAGCAAAATACCATAAAAAAAAAAAACTCTTCAATACTTTCTCTGGAATATGAACAACATTTTCCAAAAAAGTTTTTTTTTTTTCTTTCAACCGAAGAAGCCAAACTTTTCAAATGTCACCTAAATAAAATGATCTAAAGTTTTTACTCGAAATCAGAAACTGTGTGGTTAAAGGTTACTTAAAATTGCACTTCAAGATGCACGTCTTTCAGGTTTTAAATGCTGACCATTAAAGTAATTTGGCAAATGTCCACTGTCCTTTCAAAGCTGTTAACAGTTGTTGTTTTTTTTTTTACATAAAAATAAGTCCTTTCAGTGTTTTTATTTATTTATTTATTTTTATTTCAGGTGCCAAATTGCTACACAAGGTGTAACTGTTGCTGTTTTCTGTTGACTGAGCAATTGGCCTGATTTGAGACATGAAAGCAAAACCGTTGGAGTTAAATCTCAAGTCCTAAACTAAACTTACAGCTCTGGCTAAAGGTTTGATCAGCACTGTAATCACTGTAATCAACTAATCGATAATTTGAGAATCAAACAATTACAGTATCACCTATAGGTTTAAAAGGGGGCGGTAAAATATTCATAAACATTTTTTAAAACCACTCCTGCAGTAAATGTCCATCCATCATTTTGCTGATTTAACACACTTATTTTCACCAATCTCCATACACAAACGTACCAAGGTCATTAGAATGGGGCTTTGCTTTGTGCACTTTAGAGTTCAATTACTTTTTAAAATGAGTACTTGTTCATTTCTAGACAGAAAACCAACAAGTGGTGCCGAATCCAGGAGACCTCTTAAACTCAAAATTGCTCAAAAGGTCTCATTATCTCGATATTTTTATGAGTATTTCTGCAGACGTTTGTTTACCCTTTTCACTGAGGATGGTCATGAACATGAAAGTTTCAAATCAAAACTTTTTATTTTGTGTACTCTGTTCAGAGAATGATCCCTTCCTCGTCATTACTTGACCTCCTCTTTTTCATGCTATGTTTTTAATGATTTAAGGACCCCTTAAAAACAAGATGAGTCATTTGAACATGTCTGTCCATGTTGTTTTGAAAATGAAATTAGGTTTCCAGGCTCCATTTGAGTCTCTACTGAACCAGGCTATTGAAAGCATTATTTTTCCCAGTTGGGACATCAAACTGAGCGGCAGCTCATAATGAGTTGTACAAATATTGCAATTTAGTATATATTTTTATACAAATTTTTTAACCACATACAGAATTGTGGTGAAGCAGTGAGGAGTACCAGCTTCATGCTTTAACAGCACTTATATAACATCTCGTCCACCCAAAGAAAACGCTCTTCTAAAGAAAACCAACTCATCTCTATTTCTTATGCCAAATGAAATTATAAGATTGTAACATTTTAATTGTAACGTTCTCTAATTAGAAACAAAGAAAGACATAAGGAGATCAGAGAAATTAGCAGCTACTGCTGTGTCATACCAACAACCAGCAGCCGTTTACAGTCTCTGCACTTGTTTATACATTGATTACATTTGTCTGAGGAAGCCTCTGTCACCAGGAAACTCCTGAGTCCATTCACTCCCACTGTGACTCTGACATGTAACACAGCCCACCTGCTCCAGGATACACAGCAGCTGTCGCTCTGCACACAGTTATATTAGGAGCAGAGTCAGAGCTCTAAATATCCCCCCCACCCCCCCGACCTTCCAGCCCCCAACCCCGACTCTCTGGCTCCGTCTCTTCATGCATGTCTGCCTGCATGTGTCTACTGTTACCTATTACCAAATCTACACTCGCTCACCTGGATCGTATGCCTCCTGCTGCAGAAACAAGATGCTGATTAACATACTTCATATGTGTGATTTCCTCTTTTAATAAAATCGCCAAAAACACTGAAATGATTAAACTGCAGTGCATCTGTGCCACAGATCTTTTTAAAATCCGGTTTTTACCTGGATACTTGTGTTGTTGACAATTAGATTGTTGTACTTTTTTAGCCATGGCTCTCAGGACGGCAATGTCAGTCTGTTGGTCCACCACTTTCTAAATATCTGAATAATTATTTGATGGATTGCCATTAAATTTTGTGCAGACATTCATTGTCCCCACAAGATGAATCCTACTGACTTCCCTGACTTTTCCTTTTGTGCCATTATGAGGGTGATATCAACTAGCACCATCATGAGGTCCAAATGTACCAGAAATACTTTTTGGCACGACCAAATGTCTGCTAAATGACTGACATTCCCATCAGCCTCGGCTGTACTCCATGCTTTGTGCTATTTAGCAAATGTTAGCATGCTAACATGCTGTTCCGGGCTTCAACACAAATGTCTCAGATGAAGCCTTCACTTATCAGACACCACCACAAACTCACTCAAAATAAACAATATTTATTGCAAAATACAGAGTGACTTAAAAATCAGACACAGAGAGACGAGGAGGGTCATGGGCCAGCCAGGACTCAGATCTTCCCCCCCTAACAATATGCCAAAACAATATAAAACTAACCTAACAGAAACAAAACAGGAGAAGCGGTGGTCCCCAACCCAAATCAAAAGTGAAATAACTAAAACGTAGCAAAAGGACTTTTTCCTGGCAGGGAGCTAATCTCCCTTTTCCTTCTGTCATCACTCCTTTGTAGGCGCTGAGCCTCAATCTCTCAATCAGATGATCAGGTTCTGGGGAGGAGAGAACAACACATTTTAGCAAAGGGAAAGAAACAACAAAACATAGTGGGAGGAAATGCCAACAGAGAGCGTGCATAACACACCAAGATGCTGACAACGTTAAACAGCATCAGCATTGTTATTGTGAACATGTTAGCATGGTTCACATTTAACTCAAAGCATGCTGTGTCTGGTATAGAGCTGCTAGCATGGCTCTTAGTTAAACTCTTGTTAGTGTTAATTAGCCTTACGCATATTATGGATGCTGTATAAAAAGAAAAGCTTTGAAACCTGCCTCACAGATGTTTTTGGTTTTGCAAAATGTGCAGCTGTGACAACTCCTGGCATTGTTTTAACTTAACTTTGTTGCTCCTTTCTAGTCGGTTTTTAGCATCGGTTCATGTCTGAAGGTTGTCGGTGACTCTGTAACCCTGGCAGTGTTTCCACCCACTGAGCTTCACATGAGCGCATTCCTCCCCAAGTGCTGCAAAAGTCGTGTGTTTCCAAGCCACCACTGAGAGCTTGTCTGCTGTTTGCTGAGAGTGTCTGGAGGTTTTATGCTTTCCAACAGATCTTTGCAGCAGCAGTTTGGCACATCAGAGCCACGCTTGAAAAGATCAGCCGCTTTCTCATCTGATCCATTTAGCATCTCACCAGCAGCTCTGCAATGAGGTTTTCACTGCTCCACTGAACAGGAGGGGCACAGAGACCAGTCATTTACGGTTATTAGTGTTTATAAAGTATTCTTCCAAGTCTTATTATTATAAAACGTTTTGTTTCTGCAGCTTGTTAAATGTTAGACAAGAGCATAAGAAAGGAGAGAGGAAAAGAAAGGGAGGGGGGGCAATATAGGAAAAGAAGAAGAAAACAGCTGGTGACAACAACACAGCCAAAGCAACATGTTGCTTTCATGCAAAATTTAGTGTTTTATTAAGAAAACTTCTGCTGCCTGTTTTTCCACATTAGAATCATGTGAATCTCACCAGCTGTGTCGCCTTGTATTGATGCACCGCACAGACAGAAGGTAGAGTAGAAGCAGGAATATGCCAGGGAGCAAAAATAAAACAAAAAAAAAAAAGGATACTCTTTGGTAGAGGATGTATGAAGCCATTGACAGGTGACCAAATGACACAGACCTTGATTAAAATTACAGATTTCTCTAGGTTTGAAAATTGTTGGAAACATTTGGGATAATGTAAGTACACAATTCAACAAAATATATAACACAGGTCTCGTCATTTTTAGACATTTTAATGCAGAATAGTTACATATTATAGCTTTAAACAGTATAAAATAATGTGTAAATTGGTTGCTGGGAAACATCTGTAATTCCATCCAGTAAGAAGCAACCAATGATGTAAACAGGAAGTGACTGTAGCATCACAAGCTTTGACATAACTTCCAAAAACTATAATAAATTTAACTTCCAATCCTTTGTGAATGTAGGTCTGACTTTACATCTGCATACCTGTAGAAATATGTGTATTTTAGAACAAGTAGTATTTATGCAGTTTACAGTAAGAGGGAAATATCAGATTAAGCTAAGCTAACTGTTGTTATTTGGCCATTTAGTCTAATGTTATTGGCATAACATTTTGTAATTCGAGGTATAATGTGTCTTTTTTTGTGAAATGTAAAGCGCCATGTCAGATATGTTGACCACATCCAATATTACCTCTTTTATTCTTCAATATAATCGGAGCAGATATTAGCAAGCTAACATTAGCTTTGTCAGTTGGTTCATCCAACTAGCTTACACTGTAAGCTGTAGCTGTAAATATTTGGTAACAACTCATCTCTACATAACAATTAGTTTGTGTGGTACAACCGGTTTTAATTTAATGATGCAGATATCTACTTAGTAAACACTAACATGATAACAAGACTAAGTCTGAATTTATGAACAGCGGCTGCAACCGGCTCCAGACCACCATTTTTGTACTTGAAACTCAGTATTGCCTCTTTCTAACTAATATGTATTATAAGTATCAGGCAAAAAAGACCCAAACAAGTCACAAGCAGTGGTAAAACTGTACAGCTGCTATTTGAGGTACAATAATTTGGTTTGTGCAAGTCTTTTGGGGGCCAAGTCCACCGGGAAAACATCTTGGTAATTCTTATGTATGTTTTGTGACCCCAAATGTTGCAGGTGGTAGAATATTGACACCTTTTTTATTCAAAATCAAGGACTACATATACTGGTAATTGAAATGTTACACAGATTTAGAGAGTGGAGTCTGTTGTGGCCAACAGTATCCAATACATTAATTGTAACCAGGGGCGCCTTTTCAATTAGGGTTATGGTTAGTCACCTTTGTTAAGTGCACAGCTTCTGTTTCAGTTTGTTCTGACTGTGAGTCCTGCAGATCACAAGGTGATAGAGTGGATTAGTAATAACTTACTTGGTTTTCAGTTTGTCTCTACAAATATTAAGCCAAAACATACCAGATCTGTCCTCAGAAGTACCTCTTAATATAAAACAGCCCCTGATCAAGGACACTGTCTATCTCCAGAGCAGTTTTTAGGCAATATGGCTGCCAATCCACAGCACTATATTTAACACCTGGCAACATGCCTTGTGGACTGTACTTACACTTCAGCTTTCTGTGACCATAAAACCACCCGAAGTGTGGAAAATTGTGAAGAATGACTCATCAGACCTTTATATTTTTGTGCTACTGAGAACTGCAGAGGACAGAGTGAAACATCTTTGCTGGTTGACATGTGATAAAAACTGTTTCTGAAGTTTATCAAAGCCTGAAAGGCACCCTGTAGAGTTTGTTTGTTTCATAGTTAAAGCTCCAATTAATCAAATGACAATTGTAATGTTACTTGTAGTGGAAAAAACACTTTTACTGTATGTTGCTGGGTCAGTGTTCTCATCAATTTTGTCTCCAGTAGCAGCAGAGAGCTTTAGTTAACAAGCTCTGATATACCCACTGTGTAGCACCTGCACAGCACCAATTTCATTTCACAAAATTCAGGAGATTATGCAGGAGTGCAAACCAGACCTTTTGGACTTATATTCATATTACATATAACATACTTATTTCCATATATTCATCAGGTGCAAACAAAAACAACTCCAATGGGATGATAATGTTGCACTGGGCAATTGTTTGCGAATGTGTAGCCATGACAGTTTTATTCATTTATTTATTTTATTTATAAGGTTATTCTCATGTTTGGTGATGAATGCAGCTTTTCAGACACACATTTCCTACCTCATAAAACTTTTGAAACCTGAAATTTTCACATCAATTTTCTGTCTTCTTCCTCTCCTCTTGAACTGGAACATTTTAAAACACATTACCACCAAACATCGATTGTTAGCGCTCACGTCACCTCCATGCTTGTGGTGTACATGCGCATCAGATCTGCCCCTTGAAAACACATTGTTCTACAGGCACACTAGTGGTCAGAATACTTTTAGCATTCCTCTTATACCACCTTCAGACAGCAGACTTGTGTATGACGCAAGACTAGTGACGTGCGTTCAACCCACATTGGACCCATTCATGTCAAACGGTTGGATAAGACATGAACACAAAAAGTAATGCTTCACAATTAGCTTCAATCAAAGATACAATCAAGAATAGCTGCTTTTGGTTGAGATTGAGTTGAGTATTTACGTCATAATACCAATCAAATCCTTGATGGCAACCCGCGTCAAAGACCTCATTCATGTGAAAATCAACCCACGTCCAACCGTGATCGAGAGGAAGGTCGTGAAGGAGGGTTGACTGACGCATGTCTGAACCGGGTATTATTGAGCTTTGCAACTTTTCTTCTCTGCTGTAGCATTTTGTCACATTTTGTTGTCGATTTATGCAATTTTCCAGATTCTTCCTACACCCCATTAGATATGATTGCAGTTTTTATAAGACTCACACATTTGAGGTGACCGGCTTAAATCAGATTCATAACGGCATTCAATGAAACAACTGTGGTCCTTTCAGGGGATTTATTTTACAGATAAAGTCTTCTTGCATGCAGTGTTTCTGTTATTGTCTCCACCCTCCTGCAGACAGATGGATAGATAGAGCTGTGGGGGGGCCTGAGAGGAAAAATGAGAGGCAGATGAGTCTGAGAGGAGGTGAAAAGAGGGAGAAAAGTGAGGTAGGAGAGGAGATGAGAGGGGGATTTGCTGTGTGAGTGATAATTTGGGGATTAGACTTTGGAGCAGGAATAGAGCTGAGACGAGCCAACCTCTTCCCACATCCGCTTGGCACCGCTCTGCAAAGTCATTTCCATGGAAATGATGACCCCGCCCCTGTTGTTTGTGACCATTTCGCCGCAGGGTAAATAGCGTCTAAACCCTTGAAAGCAGAGTGATTGAGAGAGAACGGCAGGTTTTACTCAATTCCCTTTGTGTTTTTTTTTTTTTACTCACCATTTAATGAATCTGTAATACCAACTGGACACCTGGGGGTCCATCCCTTACAGTCTTCTTAGTATTTATTTAGGTCAATTAAGAGGGAAAGTTCCTATTTACCGCCACGGCCTGCAGAGCCTGCTGTCTTATCACATCATTACAGCTTCCTCAGACCTCGGCCAAACTGAGAGACAAATGTAATTAGACTCCACTGGTCAATGAGTGTTTCTGGTTTAAAATGTACAGCATAAAAATAACTGATAAATAGAGAAATGAATTGAAACAGAAAGTTTGAAACTTAAAGTTTGTTTTTTTTCATTTTTTCCCCCCTTCAAGTAAAACTTTAACACAATCATTTAGATGTCGAGTATGTTCCATGAATTTTACAAAGGCCTCTATCTGCTTTAATTTCCGATAAATTGCTTTTTTCTTACTGTGCTGATTGTGCGAGGTGTGAGTTCTGTGATTGCAACTACAAATTTGGCATCATTAAAATCATACATTTAACAGAACAAAATACCCTTTCTACCCACCAGCCTCTCCAAGTGTCATAACTGAGGGCTACAGTTTGTCGCAACTGTGATTTAAATGTCTGCAATCAACTTTACTTTTTTTTTTCATCCCTCAGACAAAACCTGTTGTTCATGAAACAAAGTAAAACTGGTTGGAAAGATGTGATTGGCTGCTGATGCCCACGCAGATGAATGTGTGTTGTGATGGAAATGGGCTTGTTCTGCCAGTTTCAATCTGCTTATTGATGGCGTCGCTCACAATGTGAACATGCAGCCAGGGTTTAGGTCCAAGTTTGTGCAGCTTGATTTATTAATCAGTCGGTTTTGTTCAGAATTCTACAACTGAGAATGTTTGCTATATAAATGTTTCCTCTATGCTTTATGTAACTGAAATATCAGATTTGCTCTCATTAAATAAACTCCAGTTTTAATTGTAATTTTAAAAATTATGGATTAAAATTTGTCTGGACATCTCGGTGATAAATAAGTTTAAAGTTTAAGCCTTTAGACATCAAGGTTATGTATAGCTGTTGTTTTAAAGGTATTAAATGACTTTGCATTGAATGACCAAGTACTGCCTTTTTTTTAACCTGCACATCTGGACATCTTTTGACCTGCCAAATAAGAAATCCATGTTTATGAAGACATGTTAGCATTTACGTTTGAGTTTATGCAATCAGAATAAATCATCCACTCCCAATACTTCTGCTAACATAAAGGTTGTCTGTAATGTTTTGGCACTTTGTGTTAATCTTTTAAGTAAAGCTTAAGTCTTTATTCAGTTACGATAAACAAACTAAATGCCGAGCTTGCTGCCAAGCAAAAATAATCAATAGATAGGCAGATTCTCAGATATTTAACATTTCCTATGATTGAAAGGCTGCCAAACACTTAAAATTCCCAGGTGGGGTGGTAGTGTTTCTATTTCCTGTTGTATTTGCTGTTTATTTCAAATCAACCCTACAGACAGTTTTGGGTCTGCTCTGTGATCACGGTTCCCTTTTTAATCATTATAGTTCATCTTTACATGGTTATTGAGGTTATTTTACGTTACCACTAGATCAGCTGATTCTCTGAATGTCTCTCTCTCTCTCTTGGAGTTAAAAATAATTAGAGCTGGTTTGCATCCACTTCCTGTGACCTCTCCCTTTCCTGTCTTCCTTCCTCACAGGAAAAACGACAGTATAGGTCTAAAATTCAGGCCGGCAAAAACGACTTATAGTTGCGTTTATGCCATCTAGTGGCCATTATAATTATGACCCGGGGAAGTGATGCTGTTCCGATGACGTCAATATAAGATTAATTCCTTATCAGAAGGAGTTGGGTGGGGGGGATGGCTAGATCGTTGGCAAGATGGCAAAAATGGCAAAAAGTGGCCTTTGCTGCAGGAGAACGATGTTTACCTCCCACTTCCAACCGCAGCTCAGATGTGTTTTTCCCCACAAGAGGGAGTGTATTTCACTGGTGATTTTCACCACGAGTCACTGCAGTTCAGGTGTCTGAACCATGATCTGTCCCTAACCCTAACCAAGTGGTGCCTAAACCTAACCAGACCGTAACCACAGCATTGTCATACCATAAAACATCGTTATATTATAAAACAGGCCTATGGGTCGTTCTTCTGGTCCCCATCCATCCTCTAGAGGGCGCTGAAAACAATCATATATATCAATCTGGGAGTCAACTGGAAATAGACCTATTCTGTTGTTTTAGTATGAGGATATGTTGCTTCCTACCTGTAGACTGTAGAATAAACAGTGTTTTATCTCCCTCTGAAGTAGCTCTATGAGTCTCTGTCATTGTATATCTTTTAATTTAAGTAATAGCCTGCATTGTTTCCTTTAGAGCAATCAGATAGCATAAAATACATACAATCATATTTTCAGAACTGCCATTAGAAGTATTTGGAGACACGTGTTTGACGTGATGTCATGTGGAGATGCAACTTCCTGCACAGCGATGACAAAATCTGAAAACTTTTCTGTGATCTGAAAGGCAACAAGTTGGCATCTGTCATATGGGGCTTTTTCTAAAGTAACTTTTGGAAATCATTAGCTGAAGTTAAAGTAAACAGTTCAGATGTTTTGACTGTAATTTTGCCGTTTACATGACTTTGAGGCTGATAGCTGCCACAGTTTGGCATGATGAGGGATTTCAACTGTGTTAATTGGGAAGGTGTTTGGCATGTTTTAGTACCAATTAGGAGCAGACAAGTGTGGTTTCAGGAGTAGTCTGTCCATATTTACAGGTAATATAAGGATATGAGGGAGTTTTACATTTGCATTTTTCTGTGTATTTCTGTCATATTTCCATGTTGGATGAAGCCTCTGATATGTTAGAACTCACATGTCACTTGTCCTCCCAAGAAAAACAGTGACTTTAACCAAGACCCCATTATTTCCCTACCATATGCAAGTGCTGTGAGTTACCTAAATGTGATCATAAAAAAGGGGAGATGTCATGCTTTTTGTGATTTTCTATACTTCTATACTGTTATGATGTCGGATGTCTATATTAAACATGGTTCAATTTCTAAAACTTGAGATGAATGTATGTAAAATTGCTTCCTGAAAGGCAAAAGTCAGGGCTTCAACCTGCTCTGAACGCTTCATTTGCAAAGTTACCTCCACTTTCTGATGATTGTGATGACATCAGATTGTTTGCACATGCTGACAAACGCCATCCATTCTGTAGTCTTTGTTGCTAAGGTTGTTGCTAAGGTTGTTCCATGGGTTGTTCGCGTTGTCCACTCTCATATTGCGGATCAGATTGGTGCTTGAACATGTACTATTATATTTGAGAAGTTTCCATTTCCAGGAAAGAACCAGGAAAAAGAAGTGAAATCCTGCTACTATAGTTTGTTTATGAAGGAGGAAGCTTCCTGAAGCTGGCCAATCAGAACAGAGTGAGCTCATCAGGAGGCGGGCCTTAAAGAGACAGGAGCTAAAACAGCCTGTTTCAGTCAGAGGCTGAACTGAGGGGCTGCATAAAGGACCAGTATAAGATAAATAAGGAGTTTTTAACTGTAAATCATGCAAAGATATTCCAGTAGAGCCCCAGAATATAAATATAGACCTGGAAATATGCAGAGTATGTCCCCTTTAATAATGCTTTAGATGCCACAAGTGGATACTGTTGAAGAAGAAATCAATGTTTTGCAGAATGTTAATTTTAAATGTTACTTATGTTTATGAAAAACATAATGCAGTTTGCTGTTTCAAATTAGAAGTATATAAATGTGATTTTTAGGAGATATAATAATGTTTTAAAACAAGCTTGAAATAATCTGAACCTGTCCTTTAACTGTCTTTCATTTCCAACTCCAGCTTCAAGGTTCTTTGTTTCGCCACATTCCTCTGGAACACGCAGATATCTCTTTCTCTACTCTGCCTCTATCTGTATATCTCTCTCTTTGTCTCTTTCGTTTTGTCTCTTGGCTCTTTCTCCCATGCTCCCTCGCGCTCTCATCTCCCTTCCATTCCCTTCTCTCTCTTTTTTTTTTCCATTCCTATGAAGTATTTCAGCCTCTCCCCTTTCTCTCTCTCAGTTTATCTCTCTCTGTCTCTTCCACTTTTGTCTCGCATTTCTCTGTTTTTCTCTCTCTCTCTGTACTTATGTGTCTTTCTCTTTTCTTTTTTTTTTTTTAACTCTGTCACGTCCTTTAGAGAGTACAGCATGACCGATTGGCACTTACCATAAAAATTGTTGTTCTAAATAGTCCCAGACTCCCAAACAACACAGCGCGGTGCATACCAATGAATGTTCAGTGTGACATCAGAGGAGATGGACAACTGGAGCTGAGCACCTATAATGATGATGTGGATGAGTGCCGTGAGCAGTAAATATCACGGATGTTTACTGGAAACTATGTTTGAAGCGCAGAGAAGTCAAACCCGCCATCAGTCAGCCTGTGAGTTGAAGGGTGAAGAAATTAATGCAAACAGGTTTAGTCCGAATTGAAATTTCATGTTACATGAAAAGTCCGCCGATACGCTGAGAAGGAAAATGAGACGTTAGAAATGTTGAGCTACCAACGTTGTGTCACATATCAAAGTCTGACCCCCCAAAACTGCTCCTTCTGTGGTTTGTGTGGCTCAGTGAGAAGGCTTTAACACCTCGATGTAAACATTTGTCGTCACTGGGTGTTTGCTGACAGGACTCATGCTGACTGATGCTGATAGTGTCCGTCTTTGTTGGAGTGCTTCATGTAACCTACATATTCTGCACAGCCACGCTCTGTTCTTAAATGTCTGACTTTTGTAGGCCAGTTTCCTGGTTCAACTTTGACCTACAAGTCCATGCCAGCTGTGTGCACAGACAGTTTATTGTGTAATGACTATTTATAGGTGCACTCACTTTCCTCGTCACTTCTAAATCAGTGGTTTAGCTAATCTGGCTACGCTAGTGATGGTCTGACTGATCCTCTTGAAGCAAAGTACAGCATTTAACATACTTGTCATAACTGAATAACGGTTAAAAGTATATTTTATTAAATGTCAAGGAGGCAAAGGGTTTGGACATGAGAAACAGAGACTTCCCCTACACTTGTGTGGGAGATAACACAACAGGAAGTAGAACAGACAACATATTTCCAGTCTCTGGAGGTTCAGATTGACTAAATCCTCTCCCACTCAACCTGGAATTTTTCAAAGCACTTTTTTTCCCACTGCAAAGCTTCAAAGTAAGCAGACAAATCCTCACACTTGCTTACCAATCCTGTGTCAAAAGTGTCATAACCTACGACCTGGTTTCATCTGACAGTTAAAAATAAACTGAAACTTCAGAAGGCGGCCACACAAGGAGGTAAAACTCCCAGTATCTCATTTTCATCTTAAAGTATCTTAAGATCCTGAAGGACCTTTCTTTCTATTCCACTCCTGCTTAGTTGTGATATTTAACCTTTTAAATCCTGGGTAGGTAACTTGTGAATCTGAACATATAATATCACTCTTTCTTTCATTCTTCTCCGTTTTATATTTTATATTTAAGCTTTAATTTCTTTTGCTGCACTCCACAAAGCACCCTACACTCTGTATTACATTCTGAATCCCTCCTCTCCTTGATTCTGCGCAGCGCTGCAGGGTCAGCAGGTTTTATATTTGTGTCCACTTGTGCTAAATACTGAAAGACTCATGTAACTCTGAGGTACTTTGGATAAGAGTGCTCTTCAAAAAAGAGAACTCTTGAAAAATGAATGAAACGTGCTTTCATGCTGCAGTCGTCAGGGAAAGTTTATATGGGTCGATAATATTGCGAGTTCCTCCTCAGACTGTCTTCAGTTTATGAATTGAGGACTGTCAGACTGTGAAAATCTAAGTCTCATTTTGTTACCATGGTGACTGATTGCAGGAAGCTGAAACCATTTTACCACAAGTGGTCTGCCATGCTGCTGCCATGCTGCTGTTACATGTTACACATGTTTTATTTTCATATCATTTAAATGGATTGTAAAGCGTCCTGTGGCTTTTCCTCCGTTTTCCTTGCTGGACATGAAGTTAGACTGTGTCTGAAATCATTCAACTATTTGCTATTCACTACTTAATATGTTTTTAATCCGATGTAGAGATTATAATGTGTCTGTCTTTTTTCCTGTCAAGATTTACAATGGTAGTTAGCCAATTAACAATTGACGGTCACTAAACCAGAGCTAGCAGTTTAGTGAACTATATAGTGAATAGTGGATAAATTCAGACACAGTAATAAAGGATTTATATTCTGTATTTTTTCCAAACCAACATAAATTGATCTATTTACAGATGTTGCGTGTGTATCCAAAGCCTGATGTATCTTATTCCTTTATGCCGTAAACTCCCATTGTTGTCCAAAAACTATTAAAAACATGTCAAACAGCCACACCGCTGTTTGGTCACATCAGTGACGGCTCTGAGACGGCTCCAAAGACGTTTTCGGTCTCCGGAGAGTAGTTCTGTGTAAGGAAGATGCCACTGAGCATGTGCGAGAACACTGGTCTGTTCACAGTGCTTTGCTAGCTTGTTGTGCTACATATCACATCCTCTTGACTTTATACTAGTTCACTAAAACATATTCTTCACAAGCAGCCTCTGTACATTTGATTATCCAGTCTGGGCCAATAATTTTTTATGATCTTAGTGCTCTTTTGGGCTATATGATGAGATCAGAGCAGATGGATAGCAGCGACGTAGCTACAGATTTGCAACCTGCTGCCACCCACCAGCAGCTCGCTGTCTGAAAGTCACTTTAGACTGGAATTGTACTTGTGTGAATATAGACATTAGGTGGGTGTTGACAATGCCTGTTGTGTCCCTATATGTCAAAGACGCCTGTGCACATTTGCTTATGTGCAGGAGAAGCGTTTCCAGCCTTTACTGTCTACTATACATACATTCATTACATGCACAGAGACCCAAAACCAACCACTACTCCTAAAATTCTGTTTTTAAACTAGATTTCCACACAGGGCCACAACATTAGCTAATAAAGCAGAGCTTGCCTTAGTTGATATTTCACTGATGTAGATTCCCCAATAAATTTATCAAACTACTAAACATATAGCATACAGTAAACCTGGGACTTTACGGGTGACCCCTATGGAAGTGACCCATTTGCTCCAGTTGGTAATCAAGCCTTGTGTGAGATAATAGACAGCAGGTCAGTCATGACTGTTTATATTATTTTTAAGGGGGGGAATGATAGTGTAGCTATGCTCTTTTTACACTTTTGTCATAAAAATACTTAAGAATACAATAGCAGAAGAACAGCATTATTAGCAAATATGTCCTTCACTGAGAGATGAGCCTTGATTTAAAGCCAGAGTGCTTGTTTTTGGTTGCTAGAGACCCCCCCGCTGAGTTCAAAAGAAATGTGAAAGCCCACAGCAAACACCACAGACGTGCTTCCAAGGATCTGTTTCCAGGAAAATGCTTTTGGCTGTGACATTAATATTTATTTACTGTGGTTTTGGAAAGAGAAGTTGTGTGCCATCTGGTTAAGCCACAGAAAATCCACAAGCTTCCTCTGAAAAATCCCCCACAGACTCGTCCAATAGGCAGAAAGATCCTGCTAATGGACGAGCAGCTAAGCCAGAAGAAGGTGTCTGATATTTTCTGGATCACTGTCAATCCCTGTAATACCGAGAAAACACTGAGAAATGACGGAGGCAGAGGCACTGAACCAACCATTTCTCAGCTGGAAAGGATTCTTCATCTTTATGCGAACTGGACGGAAATTCTAACAGCAGAGAGCAGAACTTTCGCTCGACCCGCGAACTACGTTAGAATGTAGTTGTAGTCATGTTAAAGTGTTATATCAAGGCTTTTACGTGTCTAAACTCATAAACTAAAAGTGAACTCAGTACCACGAACTTACTAGAAGATTCTGCTTTATTTAGCCAATGATAAAGTCTGATGCTTTGTTACCTGCCGTCAGTGTTAATTTCGCTGACAAATAAGATAACTAAATAAAAACCCATTTAATGATGTCAAAAACTATGACAAAATCTGTCGACATTTAATGAACAAAAACGTTAGGACTACATTCATATATATGGACTGCATTTATACAACACCTTTACCTGCCAGTATTCACCCATTCACACACACACACACATTCATACACTGATGGCAGACGCTTCCATGCAAGGTGCCAACCTGCTCAACGGGAGCGATACAGCACTTCCTGTCCAAAGCGCCCCACAGAAAGACAAACACTCATACACCAAGGCCATCTTGTCCTTCGACATGCAGACTGAGGAGCCTGGGGATCGAACCACCAACCTTCTGATCAGTATACGACCTGCTCTACCTCCTGACCCACAGTTGCACCATTAATGCATCTAAATACGGTATTACGCTCTAACTAAACCTGTTAGATTTCAGTCGAGTAAATCTACTGTAGATTTAGTTGATTAAAAAACTGTTGCTACTGAACAGTCAGCAGTTGCATTTGCCCCCAAAACATATTTGGTAAAACAAATTAGTAGTCTATAATCTTAATTTGTAGGAGACTGAGAATGCTCAAACACATACATTTTAAAATAAGAGCTCAAACTGTGAAAAACTACAACACAAACTGTCACTAAACACATCACAGAAATAATGAGATTATTTAAGACTTAATTATATATGATAAATGCAAATTAAGTGCAAAAAAGTCATGAAAACTAAAATCGTCATTTATCCTTCTAAAATGCAAGCATGTAAATTCAGATCTGTTTTAATTTCCAGACTGACCTCAACAATATCAGTATTGCTGCAGCCATTAGAATCAACTTGCTGGGGCCTAAAACTATGACATACAACATACAAAATCCTTTTTTTTGGGTCACTCTTAACACTTTAACACTCTACATTAAACTCATTACACTTTACTTAAAGCAGCTATAGTAGACACTTTTTATATTTACAATGAATGAGCTGACAGTGTGTAATATGTCGGTCGCGGCTTGTAGTGATGAACCTACAGAGAATTATCAGTGACTCTGCAGCTCCTCTCGGCTTTACGGAGCTTCATAGTGAGTTTCAGCTCGTTGTTTAGCTGTTCGGCTGTTTCGGTTCACTCTCAGTGCTCTCATAGCGTCGTTTTGGGCTGCAGCAGGCAGCTGTTTTCAGAGAAAAAGCTGTAAAAAGCCGCTGTACACTACCTGCTAAACACCAAACAGCAAACAGACACAGTTAGCTGTAGACTAGCTGGTGAACATAGTGGAGCATTTAGCAGCTGAAGAGCCAGATATTTCCCTCAGGAGATGGTGGAGAACAAAAACAGAGCTAAAAGAGAGTGAATATTGGACTTATATTCACCAGGTGGACAGAAACATGACTCTAAATGAATGATAATGTTGCTCCGCAACTGCTGGATATGGAAATAAGCAACTGTTTGCTAACAAGTTCAACATATCAACTTTAAAGTTGATGATATGTCAATGTTTTGTTCCCAAGTCGACAAAAATCTGTAAATGCAGAATTAATATTAAGTTGTTTGTTTAGTTTCTCCATATTGCAGATTTAGCTGCTTCTTCTTACTACTCTGTACATACAGTATCGACTGCGTCTGTCTCTCCTGGAAGAAAAGATCCCTGCTCTGTCGTTCTTCCTGACTTTTCTTCCTTTGTTCCCCGTTAAAGTTTTCTTCTGTGAAGTTTTCTTTGATTTGAATTAAGGATGGTGCTATATTTTGTAGAGATTGTGAAGCCCTCTGAGATTTTCTTTTTTTTTTTTTGTCTTTTGTCAGCAAACTATTAGTTCTCAGATGTTGAAGTGTTCTTACATGGACCACCGAGGACCGTTGCATCGCTTATCATGTCCACCAGCTAGAAAGTGAATGAAACTTCGTTCTGTTTCTCGACAGTTTCTCATGAGGACGGATTAAAAGCGCAGCATTAGTTCAGCAGGCACGTCTTCATCTGTCCACACCGTCTCTCTCTCTCTGACTCACTCTCTGTCTCTCCGGAGATCTTCTCAAGTAAAACAATCAGTATTTCTTTGTTTTGTTTTATCTCAAAGACAAAAGAAAAAAAAAAAAAAACAGAAATTCACCAAAATATTTCTGAGACTAACTCTCCACTGAAACCAGTATTACGTGTTGTACCTTGAAGTAGCATTTAGACCAAATATACCGACATCCAAGTACTGCAGGTTTTTTCCCACTAAGAGCTGCTTAAGAGACTTTGACGGTAAAAGCACCATTGAAACCAGTACTTGTGTACTAAATGACTCGAGAGTAAAGCTATAAAAGGGTTGTAGTTCGATATGGTCTTTTATTCAAAAGTTTAATCACTTTTTGTACCAAGAAAACTGTGTAAATAAGGAAAAATGTGTCACAAAATACAAAATTATTGTGATCTTGGAGGATGTGGTAGTTTAAAAAAAATCTAATTGTTATTCTACTTGAAGCACTGTCTCATCGTTCTTTATTGTATGTAAATACATATAAGCTGTGAAAAGTTCTTCACAGAAGTGCTCTGCAAATAAAGTTATTGTTGTTATTATTCAGCACCATTACTTTCCCCCCGAGGCTGCTTCCACAGCCAAGCGTATGAGTGTTTATGGTTCATGACACAATTATGATTAAGATGTTAGCCTCTCACAGTGAGGGGGACAGAGGGAGGGAGATAAAGACACACAGAGAGAGAGAGAGAGAGAGAAGGAAGGAGGGAGGGAGAGAGGGGAAAAAAGAGAAAGAGAGGGGGAGCAAGGAAAAGAGACAGGCAATTTAGCATCACTGTCTCTCTCTTGGGATAAAGGCGAGCAGCACAGTGCTGACCTGTCACTGTGCTGGGTCTGATCTAAGAGGACTCTACATCTCTCTCTCACACACACAAATCCAAATATTAGGACTTCTTTTTCTTTTTCTCTCTCCCACACACTTCAAAATCTTCATCCCTTTCTTGGACTGTGAAGTTGGCCGTGGTGGTGGGGTTTACAGATATGTAACATTTATTGTCAGTGTGGTCGTATTTTGAGATTGTTTCCATAATACTGATTCATGACGGTTTGTAATTTTGGATAAAAGTGCTATAAAAATACAGTCAATTTACAGTTTTATTTAACAACAACCAGGTAAACAGATCATGATGTACAGTTTCCAAAAAAAACCTGAAAGATTTCATTTACATATCAGAAAAAATACAGTATTAATGATAAACTTGATTTATATAGCACTATGCAAAACAACTATAAAGTGCAGAACTCAGTATAAAAACACAAGAAGATTTAAATTAAATAAAACACCATAAAAAATACAAAAGTGGGTTTTTAAAAGTGATTTAAAAAGAAGAAAGAGAGTTTTTTAGCCCCAACTGCAAAGGCTCTATAACCTTTATGTAAAAGTCTGGACTTTGGTACAACGAGAAGAGAAGCATCTGAGGGTCTCAGGGAGCGGGAGAGGACGTAAGGCAAAAAAAAAAGAGATAAGGTCTCTGTGGACTTTCAAAGTAATCAGTAGAACTTTTTTATCTTTGTACCAGTGAAAATCCTTGCAGGAATTTTGAATGAGCTGTAAGCGGGACAGATAGATATTTAGAGTTTCTATAAATCTTGCAAAAACAAAAAGTCTTTCTTTTCCAGTCTTTTATTCCCAGTTTTATTTGAACTAAAATAAAGAACAAAAGTTTTTGTGCAGAGATACTTCTATATAAAATTAAATTTCAGTGGTACATTTTACAGAAAGTTCACTCCCTCATGTCTGTCCATCCTGGAAGAGGACATAGGAGGTGTTGTATGCTGTAGATTGTAAAGACCCTTATAGCAAATGTGTGATTTGCACATAGATAAAACTAGACTTGACTTGAATTTGCTCCTTCAAAGATATATGGACTTTAAATGTGTAGATTTTCTATCTCTACTCGCTTGCGTACTTGGACATTCAGGGGAGACAGAATGATTTCAGGTCCGTGTGCCTTCAGAATATGAGTGAATATGCTCTGATTGGGGCTAAAACCTGGAGAATTGAGAACTATGAAAGCAGGGAGTTTGGCCCAATCCTAACCCCCTAAGCCCTAAACCCTGAACCCTCGCGGACTTAATTGACGTCACCTGATAAATGCTTGAGTGTGAGAGGCTGCAAGGGCTCAAAATGGTATATAATGGGGTTTTTTTTCTTTTTTTTAACACCTCCAGGCTTCCCCTGGTAACCCCGTATTTAACATCACAACGTTATGAACTGTTTGTAATTCCCTCAGGGAAAGTCTGCAGTAACGCACACTTACAGAAAGTGTGCATAAAGAGCTCAAAAAGTCAGCGAGAGAGCCCTCGTGCACTTGACAATTTGACAGTAGGACAGCCCTAAACCCTTGTGGACTTAACGGGAATGCGCCTCCAAGTCTGGGAGTCTGTGAGTGCGGACATGGGGATCGGCCCAATGTGTCTAAATTCTGCCAGCATCTCCCCCCCCTCAGTCACCACCTCCCTCCCTCCCAACCCCCTACTGCTCCACCCTCCTTTTCCCCTAAACTCTCTTCTTCTTTACCATCCCTGTCTGTTTGCAAGAGCTTTGGAGGGTTTTCTTCTCTGCCTGGTTGAAGTCCAACATATCTTAATCACCGCGGGGTGCCGATCCAGGCTCTGAGCTTGGCGGTGTATCTTCCACTTCTCTCAGACTCTACTTTCTCTCTGCTGATACTTCTGTGTCTCCCCCGCTGAAAGTGATATCTTATGGTCTCTCTTTTTTTTTTTTTCTTCTTCTTTGCCGTGATGACGTCCTCTCTAGTTCTGTACACTTTGAATCCAGCCTATGATTAAACATTTAGTAGATAAAAAAAAAAGACATGCTAACAGAGAGCCTGACAGCTTTGGTGACATTAAAGATTAAGTTAATTATACTTGTGAAGTATCGCCTCAAGGTTCACAGGTTTAGCAGAAAAAAAAAAAATAGTAAATCTGTGATGAGGATCTGTTCTGTGAGGCTTGAATGGAAGACTCTTTCAGCTAAAATCTGCAGACACATCGTTGTTAAGTGTGACTTTTAAGACCTGGCAAACATGCAGAAATGTGTACAGCATTAGAGCATCCAAATCACACACACACACAAAAAACCCTTCAACCTCTTGTGGTATCTGGTCATGCAGATAGTTTGGTTTTATTTTCCCAGAACTGGAGACGCTGCTGATTAGACATCTGCCTCCACCATGGTATAATAAAGAAGAATGAATGTGAATCGTTAAGCAGGTATAATGTTTACCATGTTCATTATCTTAGTTTAGCATGTTGGCATGTATCTCCAAAGTAAGTAGGATACATTGCCTTGGAACCATGCATGTCTGCTCCATTTTTTTGTGCCAGTTCATCCAGTAGATGTTGAGATATTTCACAGGATAAGTGAGTAGATCAGTCAGGAGATCACCAAAGTCACATTCATCCTCTGGTGACCATGACTGTACAAAAAAAACAGTGGTTGAGATATTTCTGATATGGCTAAAAATACATCAACCACAGTGTGTATTTACAGAATCAGTGCTCTGTTAGTAAGGATCGTCTTCAGACCTCACTGCGAGGAGTAAACTGTGTTTTCTTTTTACGTCTGGTAGAATATAGCTCCAAATGAAAACTGTTCACAGCGAGGTATGCGTGTGCAGATTATCCAGAGTAACTGTGACATTGTTTCAAGAAAGACAAACTGTCACTTTGTTTTCAAATGTCATTGTTTAACGCTGAAAGAAAACCTACTCACTTCTATTGCATTGATATCAAGAGGAAAGGTTTAGCGGTAGACTACACCACAACAGCCTGACACACTGTTGATTTCGACAGTAATTGTGATTCTCAAGTCATAATAAATTCCAGTTGGGTATGAACCAGCAGCCATCATAACCGCTTAAAGACTGAAAAAGGAAATGACTCATTTTCTTTTCCTACCTAAAGAGCAGCAATACATGCCATTTTTCCTGAACTTCACAGTTCTCCATGTGCCTCAAAAAACACAGCTCTTTCTTCTCTGATGATTACAAGTGATCAGATCAGGTATTAGACATAAGACCTGTGGGAATACAATGGTCACACATCTGATTCGATTCAACTGAATACAACTTGGACTCAGCCTGACCTGAGTCCCTGCCTGGTCAGGTTCTCAACACCTGAGTGGACCCACGATGACCTCAAGTACCGTGTTATCATAACCGATAAAAAAAAATGAAGGCCATATCTACAAAAGTAAGTTGAAAGTAAGTAAGTCCCTGATGAAACTGGTACTAAAACTGACTTTGACTTCTATCGTGACCTGCAAATTGTGTTACAAAACAGCTTTTAACACTCTTTTTTTTATATATGAAAAAAAGAGTGTTTTATAACAGATCATACTAGATGTAGCTCTTCTCTTCTCATTGTAAATCTACACTTCAGTATCATATCTGTCACACGGGGCGCACAAGCAGTCCAGCACATAGCTTTGCCAAATTATCCTAATCAGGCGCTCGACAGTGCCAAAGCTACTTACAAAAACAGGGAGGACAAACACAACCATTTCTGCGTTTGCACTGGATTAAAAAGAAACATAAAAAGCCCAAGTTAGTCAGCTGTTTAAGTATTCATTATGCCTTCCAGTCAAGCTTGGCCCCGGGCCCCCCAAAAGCTTCACGCCTGTACGGCAGAATTAGCCAGTAAAATCAGTTGTTTTTCTTTTTCTTTTTTTTGTTTAGTCACTGAAAAGCAGATCCTGAGCAGGTTAAACCTTCTCATTAAACTGTTTACTGTGATTTCTGTGACCTTTTCGGCTATCTGTAAGTATTAACCGCACTCGTCTCATCTGTAATGGGCCAGTAAACAGTGGCGGCGTGTGAAAACAGAGCGCTGCGGACTCGGTGTTAATGAGGGGCAACAAAGTGGGACAAAAGGCAGAGCTGCTGGTGCACTTCAAACTAAAGGGTCAAAAATCACTTTGTTCACAAAGTACAATAAATATACAAGAGTTTATCTCAGACGCCGGCGCAGGAACAATAAAGGATCATTCTTTTTGTTATGTGCAGTTTTGGCCATTATTCTTACTGGTTATTATGACATTGTACTCATGAAAATTAATTGCAAAGATCTGAGACCGAGGCAGATAAAACAGACACTGATCACACCTGAAATGTCAGTAATAATCCCTCATTGTGTCTGCACAACCGCACCAATTACTGCAAAGACAGTTGAGGTAACAATTTTACTGTTCACCTTAATTTTCTCTTCAATATAAATTTGTCTCACTTGAGGGATTGTTTACAACATGTCTGATCATCTGGCTTCTTTTTAGTTGTTTTCACCATGTTTCCAGACCTCAGCAATTAATTCAGTGCATACAATGTTGTTTTTTTTATATACGACGGACAAACAGAACCACAAAAATAAGATTCAAGATCTGGCAAATGTGGAGCAGATATAACAGAACCTTACATGTAACACAGATGCTAAATAAAAAAAAGGATAAATTTGCTGTACTGTAAAATTCAGATCAAATAGTCTCTTTCAGCTCTCATCTGCCTTTTCCTATTGAGTATAAACGCATTAAAACATCATTTGAATATATTTTGCTTTTTTTTTCACATGCATATTTAATATTCTCTGTGCTTTATTCTCTATACGTCTTCAGAAGGGGCTGATCTTAAGATAAACAGCGTGTGGTTGGATTGGTGATTAGTCTGTTTTCATCAGTTTCATCTGGTGTGAACTGCATCAGTGCTACTCTCTGTTGTTGTTGTTGTTGTTGTTGTTGTAGTTGAGGGTTATAAAAAGGAAAACAAAAATAAAACTTGAAGTGAGGTTCTGGTGCTTCAACCGTACAATAAAAAATGATTGCTCCAGGGTCTCTCCCAGCTGAAGGAACAGGACAGTTAATAGCAACACAGGAGCACTTTAAGACAGCAGCTTCAGTCTTGGTTAACAGGTGGAGGAGTCGGGAGCATAAAACCTTACAGAAAACAAAAAAAAAGAAAAAGAAATCAGTCCAACAATTCAAATAAACATTAAAATCATCTAAAGAAATGCTTTTTAGTGAGCCAATCACATTTCTCCACTAGTCTGTTCACCCACAGATTGCGACGGCCAATAAACTGCTTCTGGCTCTCGGCCATTTTGTGTATTCATACATTTGGAGGAGCGCGAGACCCAGCAATGGCGGATCCATTGGCAGCAGCCGTCGGGTCCTGGTACCGATCCACATGTTGTCTATAAAAGTCCTAATGAGGAGCTGCCTGGCTATTTGGCAGCAGGAATAACCAATAACATTTTGTAAAACCTCATTTCTCTCTCTAATCAGAGACAGACTTTGTTTTTGGACCGCTGGGTTTTCTTCAGGCTCTCTGAATGAATAGTTGGCCGAATGGGAGGCGCCGTTGGACAGCAGCAGTGGAGGAAAAAAGACTCAAAGGCCAATGATTTGATTTTCCTCCAATTTGCCACTTATTTTCTTCCTCCCTGGCTCTTCAACTCTGCTTTCTTAACACACACCTCCACTCTTATGAGAGTGGCCATTATTTAGCTTGTAACCAAGCACCATTTTCTTCTCTCACTCAGCCTGTAGCCTAAGAGCTTATTGGAAAGCTATCAGTAGTCTTTCTGCATGGATCAAGAGGCTGTAGCAAGTACAAAAGAGAGAGGAGTTATATTTCATTACTGCTGTACATTCATATGATTTGTGACACACTTTGTGAGGGGAGTAAAGCCACAATGTAATATGTGTGCTGTAATAACAAACTATTATCAAGTTGTTATTGTGTTTAGATTTTTTTTATGAGTCCTGTGTCTGTTTGTCAAGCTACTGTAGACGACTCATTCTCATGTCATTTAAACCAAATATTAGTTTTACAGTCCATAAAAACATATTTACACCCAACTTTAAAGAAAAGATACAGAGACTAAGAATTTATTTTATATGCTTTAAAGATCTCCTCCAGACATGCTACTCTGCTCGGAATAATAAGTGGAATTATAATTTTAGTGCAAGTCTACTGTATATTGCTGTCTAATGGTACAGCAAACATTGCCACTAGTGTGATTTAAAAATTCAAACACGCTAATGTTGCACCACAAGGTCCTGCTCAGTCCTTATCTGTCATTGTAAAAATTCAAATTCAACGATTTGCAAGTTTCTGCAGGTTAATGCAGAGGAGGTGTTAGGAGCAAGTGTTATGGGCTTATTTATACAAATCTCAACAGCACGTCGTGTCTGTCTGAAACAAGCAGATTGATTGATCCAACTTCCTGGGGAGGAAGGTTCATAAGATAAAAGAGAAAAATATGAATGACACGTCTCTTGAATGACACCCGTGCACAAAGGGGACGTATCATGCACATTTCCAGGTCTATATTTATATTCTGGGGTTTTACTGGAATATCTTTGCATGATTTACAGTTAAAAAAAACTCCTTATTTATCTTATACTGGCTCTTTATGCAGCCCTTCAGTTCAGCCTCTGTCTGAAACAAGCGGTAATCTCTGGGGCTGAAAAATGAAGTTAATGTGGAAGTGCCAAAAACTGCAGTTCCTTGAATGGCCACTTGAGGCCCCCAAAGCGAGTCATTCCCCACAGACCCCCATGTTAAAATGTCCAACTTTACAGCAGAAAAAAACATGTTTACAGCCTGGTACAAAAAACGGTTTAGGTCTCTGTAGCTAATATCTCCTTTCATGACAACTGTACGGGGGGTGAATTTTTTTATAACTCATCCGTTTAAATTTTATTAAGCCGTAAAGTTATGCATAATGAAGGACATGGCTGCTTTGAGTGACAGGTCCGCCAGCCGCAAGGTGGCTTGTTTCAGCCATTCGGCCCGCCTCTTTGCCCATTTTTGATTGGCTGGGAGTTAGGCAGTGTCACGTACTGCCAAGATGGCAACGGCCGGAGAGGCTCGCTTTGAGCTTCAAAACCGCTCCTCAGAAACCAACGGGTGACGTCATGGTAACCACGTCCATATTTTTATACAGTCTATGGTTTTAGCTCCTGTCTCTTTAAGGCCCGCCTCCCGATGAGCCCACTCTGTTCTGATTGGTCAGCTTCCAGCACTTCTGGAGGATATGTAAACAAACATTAGTAGTAGGATTTCACTTCTTTTACTCGTTCTTTACTTGACATGAAAACTTATCAGATACATCCGTACATGTTTGAGCTGGAGTCTGATCTGAAATATGAGCGTTGACAACATGAACAACCCATGAAACAACCTTAGCAACAACGTGGACATGCACAAACACTCTGATGTCAATTCGATGGAGTATTCAGAGCAGCCTTAAGCCCTGGTTTTTGATTTGCAGGGAGTTTTGGAACTTTGACCATGTTTAACATAAGTTGTGTTTCCATTAGATTCACAAGAGGATTTTAAGCAAACTTTTGAAATGTTGCAAAAAGGAAAATGCAAATTAGGTGCGTTACCATCAACTGGTTTGAAGCGAATAAACTAGACTACGCAACGCATAGTTTCATCAGTAGATGGCGGTATAGGCGTGAATAATCCGCCAGTAAACAGAGTAGAAGAAGGAGAGGTTGCCAACTGGAAACAAAACAAATAGTTATAGTGCCTTGACGAGAGAAAAATGGAGGGAGGTCGGCAGGAATTTGTTTTAATCGGGCAAGTTGTAATTGTTCTTCCATGTCAGCTGGTATTGGCCATGCTTCATGCTATCCAGACAGCTGATCAGTCATGTGATTTAAACATTCCCTACATCATTATTTATGTGACAAATTCATTTCAATTACCTCCTTTTTCG
Source organism: Thunnus maccoyii (assembly GCF_910596095.1). Classification (NCBI taxonomy): domain Eukaryota; kingdom Metazoa; phylum Chordata; class Actinopteri; order Scombriformes; family Scombridae; genus Thunnus; species Thunnus maccoyii. The sequence goes on from NC_056545.1 coordinate 8,167,977, forward strand.
ACATTTCCATTGCACTGTTCTTTATTGTAATGAATTCCATGGCTTTTTAAACTTTTTATCTTTTGAAATTAGTGCAATAGGATTATTGTCTGACATGCTCGACCACTGCGGGCCATCCCGTTATAATATGTAGTTCCTTCACTCCGTTTTCAAACCCGCACCTTAAGACCGTTCTTGCCGCCTTGTTTAGTGTGATTTTCAGTCTCCTCATTATCTCTCTGAGGAGGTTATTAGTTTCCATATATTTCCAAATGTGATCACGTACTACTCTTTCCAAAATTTTGCTTAAGGAGGAGAGGAAGTTAATTGGATGACTGTTGGGTGCAGTAAAAGCTATTTTAGCATCCTTAGGAATGGGGCAAATTTTTGCACGTTCCATTCTGTGGGAAACTTTCCTTGTTGCAAAGAAAGATCAAATAGATACTTTACAGGTGTAGCAATATGTGAGGATGCTGATTTCAACAATTTGTTGACAATAAGATCATACCCTGGGGATTTCAATTCAAGTCAAGTCAAGACCTTACTCTTTAATTTGGAGAGACCCAACAATTTCCCCATGAGCAGCACTTGGCGACAGCGGCAAAGAAAAACTCCCCTTTAACGGGAGGAAACCTCAAGCAGAACTGGACTCTAGGTGGGCGGCCGTCTGCCTTGACTGGTTGGGTTGAGAGAGAGACACAGAGAAGCATAATAACAACAATAATAAGAATAACAACCGTAATCATAATAATAGAGATATGACCAGTAATAATAATAGCAATATTATCAGGAAGTGAAATCAAAATTTACTCCTCCTCAGTGTTTCTCCTTCATAAACTTTTTGTCTGTTTCACCTACCAGTAATTCATTTGAGACATTATTATTCATATTGGAACTGAGATCATTTCAGCCAAAGTAATTGGCAATATCTACTGGTTTTGTTCTAATCTTCCCATCAACCTCCACACTTGCACTATTGGACCTACCAAGCAAACCATTCGCCATATGCCATAACTGTTTTGAATAGTTTCTACATCTCTCAAAAGCTGTTTTATAATATAGGGTCTTTTTCTGGCAATTAAATTTTACAACAAAGTTTCTGCATTTTCTATAAAGCATAATATCTGAGTCTAATTTTGACCTAGTTGCTACAGCTTTTGCCTCGTCCCTCTGAGATATTGCTTCTCTTTGTTGTTGGTCGATCCAGGGGGATGGTTTGGCTTTAATTGTCGACATCAACATCTGTAAAGAATTTCGTAAAACAATCGACAGAACAATCTAAATCATCCTCATGTACACAAGGTCCCATGAAACAGCAGCCAAATCTCTCTGGTAGTCTTCCAATTTAAAATGTTTAAAACTTATACTCATATAGTCCTCTAGGAAGTCTTTTTATTACTTTGTGCTTGTGCTATCCTGTACCATTTGAAATAAATCACGACTCTCTATATACTGACTAAACTTAGACTTGTTCCCATCTGAGTGACTACGTTTCCAGTCAATATTATAGTCTCCAAGTATAACTAATTCTATCCTTTCATCCAGAGCAAGATCAATTTTCAACTTTCACATATTTTTATCCAGGTATAATGTGTTTGATGTCAGGAGCCTATAAACACATCCACTTAACATTAGTTGTTGGAAAGGAAAGTGAATCCACAGGATTATCTAGTCCATTCACACATAAATCATCCGGCACATTAAACAGCAGACGCTCTTGAATATATACATGCAGGGCAACACCTCGTCCTCCTCCTCTTATGTTCCTGTCCTTCCTTATAATATTGTATCCTTTCAAATCAATCTGTCCTTTTGTTATGGTTTGGTCAAAATGCAGATTATTCTTCCGGACAACATTCAGTATCTCATCCACCTCAAGTACCAAACTTTTCTTTGGCAAGTGTAAATTAATAGAGTCAGTGTGACAAGGTCATGTTTGATTAAATTGATGAGTGTAGTATTTCATTCCAAAAGATAAAACAGACTGACAAGGCAGTCAGACTTTAAATCAGCCACAGATTGATCTCTGACTCTGTCCAACTGCCCATCAGTGTATAATTCGTCCATAACTAAGGAAACTTTATGGTTTTTTGATCCTATATTCCCTAAGGATGGGAATTAGTTTTCACCACCTCTCATCAACCTCCATTGGGAAATGATAATTCATCCAAAAGTTTGTACCATTAAGAGTCTTGCCTCAGGTCTTCACTAGCTCCTTTCATTTAAAATGCTTGAGTGGCGAGTTTTATTCCTCTCTTTCTTTCCCAGCTTATGGACCCCTGAGAGAAAGAAATGTCCCTTACTGATTTCTGGGATAATTTAAATGTGTGACTTTTCTGTGACTGCCTCTGCTGTTCATGGATTTAACTGCATCTTGCGGACGCGTGGCGCTGTGAGAAAGTGCTCACCGGGATGCACAGGGTAGCCGTCACGCATACACAAACACTTCATGGCTCAAACTAAAGTATTGCCAAACTGCTTCTTCAGCAAAAAGAAAAAATAAACTTTGTCTATAGGCTTACCTGAAAAGTAACACATTTACACATGAATGGCTGAGCGCACACACACACACACACACACACACACACAAACACACTTCTCCATCTGACTTGTAAGCAGGTGACACTGATGTTGTTGTCACTGTGAGTGTTGCTCTCCTGCCAAGCTGCTGATGCTTTCGTCTCTACAACACCTGGAGATGCTTGGCAGCTTCTGCAGCATCCAGTTTTTTTTTTAGGTGTGTTCTTTTTCTGTCATCAAGGACATTTTTTTTTTATCCACTTTACTTTTATAAAACAGACTTCTTCTTCTGCCACACAAAAGCACCTTAAATCTATTTAAATAAAATGAAACATTTATTGAACAGTAACCTTATTACTGAGTGAAAAACTGAGAGAGGAAATGGAAAATCTGTCTGTCAGTCTTTGTGTAAACAAATGTCAGAGTATTCCTGTTCTGGATCCCATTTTTAGAAGTGATTGGACAAAACAGCGGTTCGCTCCATGACTCACAGTCGTATTTGGATGTCCATGTGAATGTGGATGAGCTAAGTGATATCAATGACCTCGATAATGACCCCACAGAAAGAAAGAAATACCTGGGACTCCCCGCCCGTCAGTTAGAACTGAAGGAGCCCTTTAGATGAGAGGCGAAACGTCTTCTAGTATCTACAACCAAGTCCAGTTGCCCTCGATTCAGCCCTCGTTGGATAACACAAACCTAGTTGACTGAGAATCTTCACAGACATATTTGGATGGTCTCTGCTGCGGCAGTCGCTGCTCGCAGATGGAAAGAGAAAAGAAAGTGTGATGCAGGCACGTTATTAATCCTCACTCACAGGCTGCAGCTCTCCACAAGGATTTTACCGGAGAGCTGATCAAACAGCCTGAGTTTTTTTTTGGCTCAGACAGCTGTCCTGTTTATATTTGAATAAGTCTGAACAAAACACACAGCTTGAGCAAGCTGCTGTTAAACTGTGAGTTCAATGCCAGACACTTTGGGAAAAGGATTGATTATGAATAGACGTATTGAACTTTGTCCACAATTTGTTGATATTTCATCCCTGTTATCCAGACAGTGATATCTCTTATACTGGATCTCCATATGCTTCCAGATCTCTGGATCACAGCCCATTTTTTAAGCATTTTAAATACATCTTCTTTGCTCACTGGCGGCTTTTTTTGTTGGTTGATGAAACAGAACTTTGTAGACATGATTAAGAATAGCTGTATGTGTTGTTGTAAGTCAGACTAAGAGACATAACACATCTCTTAAACTGATATTTCTTTAATTAACATGACGGATTGCTGCTCCTAGCAAGTCCTACCAGGTCCACATAAACTGACAATGATAGGACGGACGTCAGTCGCTACTGATTGGTCAGGGCAAGACAACAACACTTTCTCACAGAAATTGGCTAACATAAAAGCAAATTATTCTTCACCACCCTCAAAGGATAGGTTCACAGTTTTCTAAGTCTGTATTAAAACAACAGTCAGGTGCCCATATGAACACTGAAAGAGGTTTTGGGTGTTGTAATCATTCCTCCTGCTAATACTGGCCATTAAAAGACCCCCTCCTATTGAGCTTTCAATGTAAGTGATGGGGGACAAAATCCACAGGCCTCGCTTTGAGCAAAAATATATTTAGAACGGATGTGAAGCCCATATGAAGCCTCAGTTATCCAAATTAGTTAAATCAAGTGGATGTCTTCTAAAGTGATACGGCTGTAACAGAAGCAAGGGTTTTGGTTGATCATTTTTGGTATTACAAGGTTCAATGAACATTGTAGCCTCAAGGGGACACTGGTGAACTGTACGGTTTTTGTCTTGTTTAAATTTATCCCAGAAAAAAGCAGTGCTGAGGTTGAGATTGGTGAGAACAATCTGAATTTGGACGGCAGTTGGTGTTGTTCCTTTTTTTTTTTGCTTTGTTTACTCTCCCAGCACTGATTTCCCGCTTTTCTATCAGCTGAGACATCACAAAGACATGCCTCTTCATCTCTCTACATCTCCTATCGAACAAAAATGAAAATCCGACTGTACACAATGAGATTTCCTTGTTTTGCTGACTGGTGGTGCTTTGGAGTCTCCTCTGTAGCTTTCAGCACTTTCTCACCGGAGCCCTGTCTTGTGCCATTTGTTTCAGTTAGCGGGTAATGTGTGCGGTTGTCAAAAACGATTGGCTTTGGTGGTCTGAAGCGCGCACTCCAAAGCGCGGCAGACAGTAAATTGTATTTTTCCACAGAGTTATTAGGCCATTATTATGGCGATTGAAGTGAACAATGCCTCCTCGTCTTCACAGGCAGACAATTAGAATCATCATTAATTGCTACTATCAGCACATGGGGCAGAGTGGGTATAATGGAGTTATAGACCACTTATAGGGGAATCAATCAATGCGATTGCTAACTAAACTGTCTTTTATTGTGCCAGAACTGAGTGGCTGGTCAGTGGCTCAACAGACAGTATTGAAGTGTAGTATGTGAGAGGAATGTTTATGGCATGTTTTTTGTGCTAATGTTCAAATGTGACCCATCCTTTATGTGAAAGCCATTTTTTCAATAGAGGCTCTGCAGCTGCATCATAATAATCTCTGACTAACCATGGCAGGCTCCATCATGGAAGCTCAATGGGTGCAAGTAATAGCTAAATATATATAACAGCCAAAACAGAAAATAAGAGACTGTAAATTGTCTCATGTTTGGAGCCAAACCAAAAATGATTTAATCTACTAACCAGAATTGTGTGTGTATCCAAAGACTAATACATCTTATTCCTCTGTGCCGTAGACCTCCGTTGTTGTCCAAAAACCATTAAAAGCATGTCAGTGAGCCACACCGCTGCACTGGGTGACATGTTCCTTCATTACAAAGAGTTTGGGCATGTTAGTTTGTTTTAGAAATGGTTCCAAAGACTAATAACAGCAATCACATTTTTAGTCTCTGGAGAGTAGTTCAGTGTAAGACGGACACCACTGAGCATGTGCAGTTTCATTTGGAATAGGGGTTACTATACTAAAGTTCTTTGAGAAATTTACAATGTAGTTCAAAGTCAAAGAGGTTGTGATATGTAGCACAACAAGCTAGTGAAGCTCTGTAAACAGAACAGCGTTCCCGCACATGCTCAGTGCCATCTGCCTTACACTGAACTACTCTCCTGAGACTGAAAACGTTATCAGTGTTATTAGTCTTGGAGCCTTTTCCTTCACCAAACTCTTGTGGTGAAGGAACATGTCACCATATCATGGTTTTTAGACAACAGAGGTCTACGGCTTTGGATACATGCACAATACTTGTTAGCAGATCAATTCAGTTTTGGTTTGAATTCATGGAATTTGTTGACAATAAGAAAATATAGAAAACCACCAGCTATGTCCATTAAGACAGCTTTAATATCATGCTCCTTTATCACTCTCAGCAACACCACACATCAAACAATAACCCCCTGTGTTGAATCCTAGAGGGAACAAATACACAGCAGTGCAAAAGTGTCCAATAAGAGCTGTGTATTATTAGCATTGTTAGGCTGCAAACATGCCTGAAAGATACAGATTGAGTGATGGCAAGTGTCTGCCTTTATTGTTGTGTCTGTAGATGCGAATACACTGTAAAACCCAAGTGAAGATGTTGCCCTTAGCCATAATCATTTCTTCCTTTTTATATCTTTTCTCTCTGTCTCTCTTCCAGATGACCCAAGAACAGTGCACTCATAGGAACAATGTCCAGAGTTCAGAGAAACCACAAGTGTACAAAGTGGGAATATACGGCTGGAGGAAACGCTGCCTTTACTTCTTTGTCTTGCTGCTGATGATCCTGATCCTGATCAACTTGGCACTAACTATCTGGATCCTCAAAGTCATGAACTTCACCATAGTAAGTCACCTTTTGCACATCTATTTGCCGCAGGATCTCAACATGTGTGTGTTTGCACTGATGAAATGGGAGTTTTCACTGAAAGCAAGACAAAATGATTGCAGCTGCTGTCATTATTAGTCCCAGGTTTTACTCACTAATGCAAACATTTCAGTTTCATCATGTTCTGCTGTCTTTGCTTAAAACCATTTTCAAATACTGACTTGTAGGTGAAGCTAACACGGAGGCTTTAGTTCAACCAGCATGGAGTACAAAGAGACATGAACTTGTATGATGAATATTTGAGTTATCTCACCCAGTTCTTCCTGGATTATTCATAAAACTTTTAACAGTGACCCAATGACTACAAGGTCACAGCTCTCTTTGATTCTCCTACCACCATATTACACTGACACCTCATACTGAAATACATCCTGCTCACACTGATGCCATGTTTCTTTTCATGACACATTTATGTTATCTATGTCACAGTTTGATCTGATTGCCATCTGTTGCTCCTGTTGGGATCCAAGTATGAATGTTTGTTTCTGTTTTTTTAGCAGCTGTATGTGATTTTTGAATATTTCAGTTTCGTTTTGCTGGTAATGTAGTCATGTACTTGCAGGCTGGTTTCTGTAGTTGTTTTATGTTGACTGGAGATACACAACATGTGTCTGCCTTTGTAGGAAGTTTGAGTGATGAGACCTACATTGTGTCTCGCATGTGTTTACCATGGGGATGCAAATCCCTGTTGACAAATGTAATGGTTGTTTTAGCCAATAAAGGTATTAAGGTGTGTAGTTGCCACTTGTGGACTGGGTACAAATACTGCAACAAGTCCTCTAAATAAGAGAACAAAATATGTTGTTGGTCCATGCACTCCTGAATAACACAAGCGTTTTCTGATCTGACGTCCATATCGGCAGTAATTGATAGGACATCATAATTTGGGTGTGCTTTCCTAAACCGTTACAAATCACTGATAATGATAATGATGTTTGTAATGATGTAATGATGTTTTATGATGTGACAGCACTGTGGTTAAGGTCTGGTTAGGTTTAGAGAAGATTATGGTAATGGTTTTTAAAAAAGGGTTAGGGTTAGACTTATGGTTGGAAATGGGAAACAAACAGCAATGTCCATGTTAAAGCTGTTGACCCATCCATCCATCCTGACCTCTTTCCTAGGCTGACTTTGTTGCTTTATAATGACATTGTCAGATTTTCTCCTTTGCTCCTTTCAAAATTACAATAGCCGCTAGAGAGCTTCTGTCACTCCATTGTATACATATGTCATTTTGGGGCACTTGCGTCAATTTTCTTTCTTCCTGCACCTAATGAAAGTCATATTGTGATAATTCAGAGAGACATTTTTGATAATACGTGATGCTCAGGATATTTTAACCAATTATTTAGTAATGAATACAAGCCCCAAGTACATCATGTGACCTGTAGTTTTGTGGGGTTTTGTATCAACATGACATCTTGTGTGTGGCACTAGCCCATAAGTAACCCGCACTGCAGGGACATGTGGACTTCAGTCTAATGCAGTACAACGGAGGATCTCACTTTACACTCTGCTTATCACTGTATTGATCAATCTTTATGTCATTTATAGCTCCTTTTGCTCCTCCCTTGCTGCTTGTCTCTGTCTTATAAAAAACAAACACCTTTGTTCTCTCCATCTGGGGTGCATTTAGTCTAAGTGAACCAGATCTCAAAGATAAAACTTCCACTGTAAAGCTGTCACCATCCTCCTGTCCTCTGAGCTCAGATATGAACCATTTAAACTGAGGATCACAGAATTCAGATCACAGATTTATTTATGCATTTATTTACATATTTTGTCGCTTCCCATTTCACATCGCTTTTGGGCACTTTTTTCTTTTTTGCATTTTTATATCCATCACACCACCTTCGCAGGTTTTGAAGGTTATTTTTTTACCCAACAACCAAAAAGTATAAAAGATCATTTCACTGCCTTTGTGCCCCAGGAATTTTGCTCTAGAAGATGACACAAACACAAGGTGTTAAATGAGGTTTTATGAACTGGTCAAATGCATCGACCAGTCCATGACTGTCCATCCCCATCTGCAGTACTGCTGTCTGTCCAAATCCCTGTGAGATGAGTTCCCCCCTCTGGCTTTCATTTTTATTATTTCTTACACTCCCTGTCTGTTATACCCTGTCTTCTCTACACTCTGTCTCTTTCTCTCTCTGCTTAGTAATCCACTGTGCCTGTGATGAGTCAGATACAAGATACAAGAGAGTACAACACACATATAATAGCGTACACACATAGTACATACAAACACACATGCATGGCTGTTGCTGTGAATAATACATGAGGTCTGCTTCACAGTGGGGCTTTAATATGTGATCTACATAAATTCAGAGAGTGGCTCTCTCTCATGGTGAGCCCATGTGTTCTGGCACAGCGCTGCACTCACGTTGTAATGTTTTTAATGCATCTACGTGAAGATTGAGGAATAGAAATAAACATTTAAAATGTGTCAGAGAGGGCAGAAATCAAATGTAAATTAAAGCAAGACATGATAACACTCCCTTTCCTCTGGTGACTATTGATAGTACAGAGGTTGCTGTCTCATGCTTCTTGGCATTGGTCACATGGGTTTCCCTTCAGTTGCAATTGAGGATAGTAACAGTTTCTAAGCTTTTTTTAAGATTATTTTTGGGGATTTAGCCTTTATTGGAGAGTTGATAGTATAGAGGCAGTCAGAAAATGTGGGGAGAGAGATGGGTATGACATGCAACAAAGGTGCCCATCAGAATTTAAATCAAGGATGTGATTGTGTTGTATGTGCCTTAGCTATTCAGCTATAGGGACGCTCTCAAATGTATTTTGTAATTCATTTTTATAACTTCATAAAAAGTCATACATATTTCAGCATAAATCCAGTTATGAAAACTCACAACAAGATTCACAATTCATCAGTCAGCACTTTGAAAATAAAAATGAGCAACCTCCAAGAATAACTCATCCTTTTCATGATACAAAAGCACAAAAGCAAACACAACAGAACTTAAATCTCATTCTGCAGATTCAGATCAGAGAGCACACAAGCATAGATTCAAAAGCACAGAAAAAGTTTGGAGCAAAACTGATTTTTGTGAAAAACACACTTTTCCTGCAGCTGATTTGTCAGAGTCTGATTACTTAAGAATATTAAAAGATGCTAACCAACATTTTTTCCCCAGTTAAGTTAACACAGACAAGGTTACAAGTGTAAGCAGTACCAGACGCTAGGCAGCTAGTTCACCAATAAAAAATAAAACACATTTTAGAAGAAAAAAACTGTATATAACTGAATAACTGAATAAACCATGGTGCAATACACACCCGCAGCTTTATTTTGAAGCAAGTTTGACATCTGTCACCCATCTCAAACAAGCAGATACACTTCCATCTACATCAGCGCTTATAGCCTGCGTTCTTTTACGCCACAAGTCTTTTTTTTAATTCTGGTGTACTTAGTGAACTATAATCTCAATAGTCAGCAGTTCAAATCACTCACATTCATTCCATGAGTTTGTATTCATGTCTTGTCTTGTGTCTGGTGTAAAATCCCTGTAAAAGGATATATTCCAGATCAGAGTAGTCACCCTCTAAGGTCAGCTGTGTCAAAACAAATTCAACAAAGATGAACCTTCACACAGATTTATTTGCTGCTGAAAACTGGTTCTGTGCAGCTGGTAGAAATGCACTCCTCAAAGTGTTATTAAAGTATGCAACTGTGGAATATTTTGTTATCTCCTGAATGAATCCAGAGCAGTGGGACACAGGACATGAATGTGAAAAAATGCAGAAACCAGTCCACTGAAACTATTTTCTTAATTGGAATCCTGAGTGTGTAGTTCTACCAGCGATGGATCAATGCCACTGAGAACACTGCCACTCCCTGTCAGAGGCTCTGTCATGAATTGACTTTTTATCTAGTTTTAATCCAGTTTTAGGCCATGTTCATTTTAATACAATTTTAGATAATGGTTGTTTTAGCCTTATCTTTTGACTGGATAAGGATTTTAATAATTGGATGCAAATTTTAAGCTGTTTTAAGGACTTGTATTCTGCAAGAGCACACATCTGAGAACGCCACTCTCACCCATCAGGGAATACTTTTACCTTGTTTTTAAGTTTTCCATCTTAACGATTGTGTTGTTGTCACAACTGGTCTCTGCCTCTTCCGCCACTCTTTCTACCTTCGATGCACACCAGCACTGGGCCGACCCACCCAGGAGTTCGCTCCTGCCCACCTGTGCGGGCCCTCCAACCTGACTATTGTCCAGTCCAGGTAGCTCGCACACCAAACATGATTTTAATCTCCTTTTTAACATTTTAAGGACACTGGTAAGTCTGTTTTTATTTGTGGCCCCATACCCTCCTTTGGACACGGAGCTGAGCGCTTTAGCCGCTTTCTCTGCCTGCACGCCACCTGGCTCCAGTCCACAAACATGGATTTTATTGACAATTTTAACTTGTTCTGGGATCATGCTTTGCTCTTCAAAAGAGACAGAATTTATCCCAACAGGCAGGCTAGCCAAATGCTGTTGGCAAATATTCAGCATGTGGTCCAGTCCTCACAACGTGCATGACTGTTTGTAATTACCACCACATGTCCCTGCTCAGGTTACTCGCTCCTCACTGGACATCAGTTCTTCGTCTATGCAACCATCCATAGTTATTGCCCCCTCTAGCTCCCCCTACCTGTGTGGTAGTCTCAATACAACCTCTGCTATCCCTGTCAATACTGGACTCGTCCCTCCTGTAAGAATTAATTACAGCAATACATTCCGTCCCCCAGAAAAGGAAATGCAAACAATTAGATCTATGTCCCCTCTGCTCTCCCAACCGTATCTGCTCCTGCCTCGGGCCAAAAAAGCTCTGATCAATGTGAAATCTCTATCAAATAAGACGTTTTTTCTAAATGACTTTTTCATCACCCATGGCTTGGACTTCTCCCTGCGGACAGAAACTTGGCTTAAAGTTGATGAGCTTGCTCCACTTATTGAACTCTGCCTAGACGCCTAGATCCTCCGGATGAGGTGGGGGTCTTGCCGTTGTGTTCAAAAAAACAATTTAACTGCATTTCTCTAGTTTCAAGGTGCAATTAATTAAAGTCCTGGCAAATCTCCACTTAATTGCACTTGCCTATTGTATGCCAACAGGGATAAAGACTTTATCCCATAATTTTCTGACCTGCTCTCAAATACCATGCCCAATGTTGACAAAGTCCTGATTCTGGGTAATTTGTCCCTCTAAACCCCTTGTGACTGATTTCATGCATCTGGTTGAATATTTTAACCTTACACAGCTCCATACTGGTCCTATTAACAAGCTAGAGTACACACTCAACCTAGTTTTATATTTGGTTTTCTCACTCATAATATGGAAATAGTTGATGCTTGTCTGTCAGATCATAGCGCAATTTTATTTGATGCCTCTCTGCCTTCTTCTCCAGCTAATCCTCATCTCACTGCTCACTGCTCTCGCATCATTAACTCTTCGACTGGCAATAAGTTCTCTGATGCCCTCATAGCTGCTCCCTATACCTGCACCATTGTGGCTTCTCATCCCCACTTTAGCACTCCAGTGACTGTGTCGCCCTGATTCTACTCGACCTCAGCGCAGCGTTTGATACAGTAGACCATAACATTTTAATCAACTGTCTCCAGTATGGAGTTGGTGTTATTGGCACTGCCTTAAATTGGTTCACATCCTACCTCAGCAACAGAAGCTTCTCTGTCAACATAGGCAATTTTTCCTCTCCCCTAGCTAGTCTCTCCTGCGGTGTCCCACAGGGTTCTATCCTAGGTCCCATCCTGGTCTCTATTTACATGCTTCCCCTTGGTCAAACCAGTACATTTCCTTTCATTGGTATGCAGACGACACACAGCTGTATATCCCCCTGAAACCAAACGACCAGTGCAATCTATTCAGCCTTGTGAACTGCCTTGAGGACATCAAGTGTTGGATTGCACAAAATTTCTTGCAGTTAAACGAGAGCAAGACTTAAATTGTCCTATTTGGTCCCTCTGACTCCACCAAACAATTTCCAACAGCCTAGGTAATAGGAGTGTGCCCGAACACAAATATGTTATTCGGCAAAGCACAAATAGTGGGTTTTTTACAAATATTTGTTTCATACAAATATTTTAAAAATTATTTGTTTTTGAGAAGAAAAAAAACATGTTAAATAACAGCGCACAGGTCAGTTACATCACTATCTCAGTGTCTCTCCTCTGCTCCACTGTTACGTCTATCAGCAGGTCTCAACAAGGGGAGTCACATCCACCTGCTACATGATGCACATTTCCTAATTTGGACATCATTCCCGGAGTTGGGTGTGTTCCCCAGAGATAAAGCTGAACTAAAGACACAAATGAAGTGCTCCCACTTCATGATCACTTCATGAACACTTATTGTAACACTTTAATTTTCTAAAACTAACTAATAAAAACAAACACAGGATTTTTAAGCCTCTTTCCACTTTTATTCGAATACAAATACAAATAATTTTGCTGCCTCAACAAATACAGATACAAATACAAATACTGGACCCTCTGCACATCCCTACCAGGTAACCTGTAACACCTTTGTCAACCCCCATGTTAAAAACCTCGAGGTGATATTTGACTCCGCCCTAAAGTTTGACAAGCAGATCAATGCAGTAGTAAAAGCTAGCTTTTTTAGCTCCTCATTATTGCTAAAATCAAGTCTTTCCTCTCATTCAAAGACCTTGAAAAAGTCATCCACGCCTTCATTTCCTCCCACTCAGACTACTGTAAGAGTACTGCCCGGAAGAGAGACCATAGTAACCCTAATGTGGCCTCTTCCCACTGGCTTCAAGTGCGGTTCAGGATCGATTTCAAGGTTCTACTGTTTGTTTTTAAAGCCCTAAATGGGCAGTCCGCCTCTTATATTTCTGACCTTTTTAACCCTTTATTCCACCTCCAGGACTTTCAGGTCATCTAACCTGGGGCTCCTGGCTGTCCTGCGAACAAATCTTATGCTTGAGGGGGACCGTGCCTTTGCTCTTACAGCCCCTAGACTGTGGAGCAGCATCCCCCTCTCTATCAGATCTGTCCCTTCCATTGATTTCAAGTCCAGGCTCAAAATGCACTTTTATTCTTTAGTGTATGGATCCACTTGAAATGGTTCTCATTTAACTATGTTCGTTGATTAGTGCTATATGTTATGTGGTTGTTTTGTTTTTGGTCTTTCATTCTGTTTTTATTACCTGATTTTATTCTGTACAGCACTTTGGTCAACTTGCGTTTTTTTAAAACGCAAGTTGCTCTATAAATAAATGTGACTTGAATTAACTTGTGAGTTAATGAGTCAGTAAAAATTCATGAATGTACGTTAGATCAGCAGATGCTTATAGATTTATCTTTGGATTCATAGCAGCTAAACTGAAGGAGTTTGAGTGAGGAGGAGAAAGAGGAAAGTTGATGGTGGGTGAGATTAGAAAAGAGTTTGAAAAGATTAAATATTTACACGAACTGCAATTACAGAGATGAGTACGAATAATGAATAATGAATATGGACAAGCAGTGGACACCAGGGAGAGTGGTGTTTGTGTGTGTGGGTGGGTGGGTGGGTGGGTGGATGTGAATCTATGAATTCTGTGTTTAAAATATTTATATAAAATATTTTTTGGTAATTTAAGGTCTAAAAATGTCTTAAAGGACCAGTGTGTACACATCTAGCGCTGAGGTTGCAATCAGCTGAATACTCCTCCCCTCTCCCTCCCCTTCCAAGAGTGTGGAGGAGAACCTACAGTGGCGAAACTCACAAAAAAACGTGAAAGGCCGTCTCTAGAACCAGGGTTTGATTTGTCTGTTCTGGGCTACCGTAGAAACATGGCGGTGAAACATGGCGGGCTCTGTGGACAAGGACCTGCTCTCTATGTAGATATAAAGGGCTCGTTCTAAGCTAACGAAAACACAACAATTTTTATTTTCAGGTGATTATAAACTAGTGAGAACATACTTATGAATATTATATTCCATTCCAGACCCGGAATAAACCGACATCATTCTATGTGACAAACACCTGCAAACATGTTGTCAGTTATCCAACAACTACACGAAGCGAGAGAGTCCAAACAGCAGTGCACTGCAAAAATAAAAACAACAAAGTCTAACCCTCCTGCAAAGCTACCAGAGTTTACATGTCAAAGAATAACAGACCTGCACCTATACACGTAGGGTCATTATGTAGTGGAGTTTGTTTACCCAGAAAATCCACCTCAAGCGAGCAACAAAACTTTTTCCAAATTTTGGCGTTTCCATTTAGCTTTTTTAATGCAATACTTCAAACTGCGCATAAAAATAGGTTAATGGAAACACAGCTATTGTCATCATCTTTTGAAATTAGCTTAACATCTTTTGGAAATAATTTCAAATTCACTATCACCCCTATTCGTTGTTTGAGTCAAATGTTTGATTGTGGAGGTGTAAACAATGTAAACCATAAAGTCTAAATGCAGCACTAGTGGTAGTTACATCACTTGGAGGTTGCGTAGCCTTATTGAAATTGTGGTCCTTATATTATCTATGAACAGATATCTGCATATGAATGGAGAATCTGTAGGCACCAGGACAAGACTTTGGTATTGGAAGCCCTCTGGTTTCTGTTTGTAGTCTGAGTGGTATTGACCAATCACGTTTCAGCAGGCTTTGGTTGCATGCAGGTAAGCAAAACGCAATCTCGTAACCCACTGGCTATTGTCTGACAAGAATTTAGCTTTCTTTTTATTTATCTGCATTCATATGCAGATATCTGTTTATAGAGATTAACCAAAATGTCGCCTGGACCTAAAACACCTACAAAAAGTTGATAATCAGACTGTAAACAATGACCAGCTCACCAAAGAGGAAGTCTTGGCTCAGATATACGTTATCCATTATCCGCATATCTGCTGGCTACAACAGAAATATTAGCTGTTGTCCCCAGAGCCTAAATCATCAGACCAATAGCCGATGGGTCCCAAGATTGTGTTCCTTGAAATGTTAAGGTAGATGAAAGAGAAACTGACAAACATAGGCATAAACAACAAACTATCGGTATTGATAGATATAGGCCTGTTTTCTTTTTTAAATATAATGGTTTCTATATCGGTAAAGAGTCTTCATATCGGTGGCAGTGTATCCCTTATGAACTTACAAAACACAACAACATTGTTTACTGTATTATAGTTTAACTTTTTTGCAGTGGAATTTTTTTTTTTCCTTGTATAGGTATTAAAAATGTCTTAAAGGTCATTAAGTTTGAAGTTGAGAATTGTGCAGAAACCCTGCCGTTAGAAATCTGGACAGACGCTGACCCTCTCCTGGTCTGTCCTGTGCCTAAAATAGCTACTAAATCTGTCATAGCACATGCTATTTTAAACCATAGAGTGCCATATATAACATGCCAGGAAATCAGCAATGTTGTTGAGATGCTGGACTATGACGCTGCTATGTAACGTTGTGTTTACTGTGTATAAAGTTAAAATAGTCACACAGTTATAATCTGTATCTGGGATTGTAACTGTGTGAGTATTTTTACCCATTAAATGTTCAGCTGCTCCCTTCACTTTTTTTAATAAGACTCTTTGAATATTGTCCATCATGCAACAATATACCAATGTACATTGAACCAATGTATTTCCCATCATTTGAAAAAAATGCCCTGGAAATGATCCAAAATGCCCCTGAAACATATTTCATTAGGGGGAAAAAAAAAGCCCTGCTATGCAGTTTTTAAAAATACATATTTATGTAAAATTCATAAATTGGTGCACTTCCATTCTGCCAAATGTCTCTCAGCAAAACATTACATCCCTCTGATATCTGTCCTCACTGCAGCAAAACAAAAAGAGTGTCCTACAACTACACACAGGAATCGCTTTTATTCTCTCTGCATACAGACATAACTTTGTTCTTCTTTGGGATGTTTTTCCTCATGACTTTCAACAGCCTGCCGAACCAGTGGGATGATTTGGGAGCACAATTTTCCACTGGTTCAGGAACAAGCTTACAGTAAATACAGTATGTCATGACCGCTCTCTGAAATGTAGTCCAAAACATTCCTTGCAGTGGACCTGTAGTTTTGTCTGAGGCATGCCCCAAGCTTGATAGCTAAGAAAATCTTTCAGCCTAAAGCCTAAAGCCAAATATTAAGTTCTTTTTCAAAAAAAAAAAAAAAATGCTACATATTTGCATTAATTCTGCAAATATGTAGCATACACTGGGATTGCTACAGTGGCCAAATCTGTGTATTAGCATAACTAAGTCTCCACTAAAAGGTTTAAAACTTCCTGACACGTCCCCATTAACCACAAATACAAACAGAATCCCTTTTGTGGAAATTAAAGCAGCAGAGTGTCAACTCATCAGATCCTCTTTATGCAGCTGCAGGTTGTTAGACCATAAACTCATGTGCATTTTCTCCATCCAGGGCCATGCTCTCTGCTCATGATTTGAGCTATTATGAAAATGTGTCCAACATGAGAGCTCCCTGCTCTACAAATGTCTCTTTGAAAGAATCTGCATTAGCACGGGTCAACAGTTTATCAAGTGGTGTAATTGGAGCACACACACACGAACACAATAACCGTACAAATACACGGATGTGTCAAGGCAAACTGTATATACACAGAATCACAGAATCAGGAAAAAAGAAAAAACAACTTCATCGTCTTTTTAAGTTGTCTTCAGTATCAAAGTAATCCTGTGACAGTTTTGGCTACATTGCAAACAGGAGCTGCTAATAGCTAATTGGCATACTTTTAACGGTGTCAAAATATCGGCTAAAAACGATATTTTCGAGTGAAAATATAAGTACCTACCTGAAGCTGGCATTACAACCATTTGATGAGCTTTGATGGGGTTTTGCTCTCATGGTGGGTTTTTTTTGTTCTGTTTTCATATTGGTTCCCGACTAGGTCTATATGTTGGTGTTAACATGTTTCCATCTTTCAGATTAGCACAAATCATTTTTGTAGTAGAATGACAAGCAGCTCTTTGAGCGAAAAGCACTGAAAGATCCACTTCAAAATATAATAGTGTCACTCCAGATGGGATTTATATCACAGGAGGAGCAATGAGTTCACTGTAATACAGTAGGTCATTGCAGCTGTAATTATTGGGTTATTATGAGGGTGAAGAATTACCCACATACGCACCAGACTGGATTACAATCACCCCACCTCCCATAGAGTAATAAATCCCCTCCGAATGGGGCTTTAGTATGAGGGGTTGATTCAGGCCATGTCACTCTAAATGTTTGTGCATCTGCCTCTTTTTCTCATAAAAATTCCCATGCATGCATACATGTTTGTGAATCCCTAGCTGTAACACAGGCACACACAAGATTGTTAAGAGCATAATTAGATTCGTGCACAAGTGAAGACAGAACAGATGGTTTGAGCATGCAAGAGGAATTGTGTAACTACATTTGAGCCAACGATAAGGATTCTCTCGCTCGTAATTATCAAAGCTGCTCGCTCTCACTTTTGGCTGTCTGAATCGCCTGAGTGCAAACTCAAACTGAAAGCAGAAAATAATCTGTTCAATTGGACCTGGAAGAGAAAAGCTCTCCCTTGACTTTCAAAGTAAAAGCTTGACAGTGGCACTTTTTTAACCTACGGATACAAAGAGAAATGTGGTCTGCATTATCTAAAGCCTGAGCGTAGGGCATGTGCAGGGTTTCCACTGTGCTCTCACCAGTTTGTGGTTTGGTGTGATAATGTACTAAAAATGGTGATGAAACACAAGAAAATAATAACTTCTCCATTTCCAAACAGTGCAGCAGTGTTTCTATCAATTTGAAAAAAGAGCACATCCCACCACTCGTAGTTGAACAAAGGTGAACTCTGACCTGTGAATCTGCCAGAGCCGGGTGGGCAGCCTGCTCTGAAGCCAGAGCGTCTGAACGTTTCGTTTGCAATGTTTTTTTCTGCTTTGCCGACGTCAGATTGTCACACATGCCCATAAACGTCCATCCGTTCCGTAGCCTTTGTTGATAAGATTTTTCCATGTGTCGTTCATACTGTCCAATCTCAGATTTCAGCTCAAATGTATTTGAGAAGTTGACATTTCGAATAAAGAACGAGAAAACATAGTGAAATCCTGCTATTATAGTTTGTTGCATAGTTTGTTAGAGCCTCCTGAGAGGACTGAAATCGGCTGTGACGTAGCTTCCTGGTCAGAATAGAGTGGCCTCAAAGAGACAGGAGCTTTAACAGACTGTTTCAGACAGAGGCTGAACTTAGGGGCTGCATAAAGAGCCACTGTAAGATAAATAAAGATTTTTTTAACTATAAATCACGTCAAGATATTCCAGTAGAGCCCCAGATTAAAAATATAGACCTGGATATGTGCATGATATGTCCCATTTAAAGGGAATTGTCATTAGACATTTATTGACTCTGATAATTCCAACATATGACAGACTGACTGTAATGCTCACCATTTTATACTAAATTAACTGAAGCTGCTAGGACTAAAGCAATAGCTTTAAGATGTGGAGCTCGTGGTTGGGCTTCATAATCAGAGTCAGAAACTATGAGAGCTCAGGGCAGAAAAGTTATTAAAAGTTAATGACATCCCCGTAAATTTTAAATGAGGGGTTAAAATGCTCCCAATTAGGATTTTGCTTAATTAGGTGCAGCCACTTTTCACCCTGTTCACGGATTTTATTAAGCTGTCAGACACAACAACATCAATGTGGCTGCTGTTCCCTGAGGGCCAGAGTTCTTTCCAGTGTGGTCTGAGTGATATTTGTTTTGCTTTTAAGAAAATTAAACCTTCAAATTAACTACTACATTTGTTGTACAAATACAATAAATAATGTGGCAAAAGAAAAAGAAATATAATACATCTATCTGACTTTTATCTGTGTGTTTGTGACTGTTAATGTTGGTGCGTAGATGTGTGTGTACAGATAATGTCTGCTGTTTGTGGTGAGTGTTTATTCTGCTGTCAGGTGTGTGTGTGACAGCTACAGCTCATACAGCTGCATTTCTAGTTTCCCATCATGTTAAATATGCTTGTTGTAGCAGCAGAGACAGCCTGTGGCTCTCAGATGGAGACAGATTAAAGTGGCTACACCTCATGTACATGGCGGTCCAGAGTCTGTGTGGTAATGAGTAAAAAGAGATGGTGGGGGGGGAGCAAGGCAAGGGAAGGCAAGTTTATTTATATAGCACATTTCAGCAACAAGGCAATTCAATGTGCTTCACATAAAACATTAAAAGCATTGAGATAAAGTGCGAAAGAAACACACCATAAAAGAACACTTAAATACAATTAAAAACAGTCATTAAAAAGCTAAAAGAATAGAAAATAAAAACAAGCTAAAATAGAATAAAACAGATTAAATACAACAATAAAAGTGCAGTGTAAGAAATGAATGATTATTAGATTTAATAAAAGGCAGCAGCAAACTGAAAAGTCTTCAGCCTTGATTTAAAAGAAGTGAGAGTTGCAGCAGACCTGCAGTTTTCTGGGAGTTTGTTCCGGATATGTGGACCATAAAAATTGAAGGCTGCCTCTCAATGTTCAGTTTTGACTCTGGGGACAGAAAGTAGACCTGTCCCTGATGACCTGAGAAGTCTGGATGGTTACTTCAGTTTTGTCTTTGTTTAATTGAAGAAGATTCTGGCACATCCAATCGTTGATTTGTTTAATGCACTTACTCAGTGCTTGTAATGGACCACAATTCGCTAGTGATATAGTTATGTAAATGTGTGTATCATCTGCATATTTGTGGTAACATATTTTGTTGTTTTCCATAATCTGAGCCAGTGGAGGCATGTAGATGTTGAATAGAAGAGGCCCCACAATGGAGCCTTGGGGAACTCCACAGGTCATTTTTGTCTTCTCAGATGTGTAAATACATATAGACACAAAGTGGTCCCTGCACTCTAAGAAGTATTCAAACCAATTTAGTACTGAGCCAGAAAATCCCACCCAGTTTTCTAGTCAGTCTAATAATATGTTGTGGTCCACCATGTCGAATGCAGCACTGAGATCCAGTAATGTATTAGCTGCCCTCATATACAGGTCCTTCCACTCCAGTGAACCAGGCCCATTCACCAGCCGATGTAACAGAGAGGCTTCAGTGCTGTTAATATTTCAGTGTCAGCGCTCCTGCTGATTAGCTGAACTTCATCTGCCTTCAATTCAAGCATTGACCTGAGTCAAAAGTAACATCTTCTCTGCAGAAAAAATGAAAATAGGAAACTTTCAGTCACAAAAATTATCATCTATAAATACGCAAAATGCCTCCAACTATTTCAAACTTTGACTCTACACCTTTTTAGTACAAATCAGAATTAAAATTAAGACTCATTTAATCATAAAAAGTTCAAATTAAGCAAATGTCGACTCATCAGATGCCAGCTGTGGCAAAAGAAAGTACATTTTTAACATTTTAAAACTAAGAGCAACTGGTTGACTTACAAAGTGACACTACGCTGACAGAAAGGAGTTAAGTCTGTTACTCTGGTGTGCTTTGAAAGGACAGACACCCAGGGACAGTCAGCTTGGTCCTTGCTGCCATGGAGAGATTAATAAAAGAGAAGGATATAAAACACAGAACACTTTCCATTTTCTGTACCCAGTATCCCCACTGGAGCCTGTACTTAAAGTGAAGTGAGGTGAACTGTTGTGACTGTGTGATACGGATCACTGCTCTTGGGAGACAGAACTGGAGCCCACAGGAGGAGGTGTGCAGCAGGTCCACATTGGATTGTTGAACCAAGAGCCTCCACCTCCCCAAATCCCGGGAGGGGCTTAAACAGAGGCTGGCACTGCCAACAGCTCTGCCTCTCTGGGCCAAGAGGGGGAGCTTGACCTTCCCCTCTTAAGCTAAACCACCAGCACTCACCAACTCCCCAAAAGCTCACTGTCGGATGTTGTTTATTGATGTTTGCTAGTTTGCTGAATACAGATTTCAGCAGTAAATATGGCAAGGTCATACTGATATCTCTGAATTTGAAGTGGAAGCCGTCATTTTTAGACTGAGAAAGGAAATATGGGAAAGAGAGGCAATCACACTGCTTTCAAATGGACCTTGAGGTCGTAATTTTGACCTGAGAAGTCACAATATGTGCTGCATTCAAGTGGTTTGAGGGTTGTTCACCTAGATTACAAAAATGCCTATTTTCTCTCTAGCCAAGCATATAGCTTTGGTTTTATTTGATTTGAGATATTTCTGATTTCTGCCTCTACCCATCTGAAAATCAGTATTCCATCTGGACACAAACAGAAGAAAAAAAGAAAGGCAAGTGTCTCGGTTGTAGACTGAAATGAAGCCCACGTACAAATGCTCAGATTATGTTTCTAAATCAGCAGGGATCAACCCCAGGAGCTCTTGGAGGGTGAAGCCTCTATGAAATAGGACTTGTAGGCCATTACCTCTCATTTATGTGTTGATCTATACTCTGATATAACAGTAGAGGCTTTGAAATGCTTCGTTATATAAGCAGTCGGGACAAGAGATGACCTCAGAGCTGCTGAGATGTTTACTTCCTCCTGTAATCTGAGTGAGGAGTGCAACTCTTATATATGGAGACATACACATACAGGAAAACGCACATGCGACTCTGTCAGTCTCTGTTTCTCCACACACACACACACACACACACACACACATACAGAGTGCTGAGCTAAATACGGCCTGTCAAGAGCTGTGGTGCTTGTTGGTGTGCTGGTTTACGGATGGAGTGATACGGGCTGGTGCAGTGCTGTCAGCCTTAAAACGGTGTCATTTTCCATTAACCTCTGAATGAGACTGTTTAAGTTGCCCTGGAAGCAAAATGTTTGCATTGTTTCTTTTTTTTTTCTGTATCTGAAATCACTCACTTGTTCCCTTATTAAGTATTTCCTACCCAATTAACGCTCAGTAGTTTCACTCTATAGTGAACAGTAAATTGAGAATTTGGACAGTTATGAATCATCAGTGTTTTGACACAGACAGCTGTAGGGTTTCACAAATGTAATCATCAAACGCAACCTGTTATGGAATTGTAGGATGATCGTGTACAAGCCAAATTTGTTTTTCAGGGCAGTATATAGAATCTACATTTCACACTCAAATTTTAAACACTTAAAATGCAGTAAATGCAGTCCTCTACATATCAAATGGTGATTTGAGACACAGCCTACATGTCTCCCACATTCCCTTCTAAGCTCCTCAGGGCTCCATTTGTTTTCCCTGTTTTTGAGACACTACTCAAACATGTTGTCAAAATTATTTCAGTGTAATATGGTGGAAAGCTAGGCCATTCATAAACATTTTTTAAAGAGGACATAACATGCATATTCCAGGTCTATATTTATATTCTGAGACTCTACTGGAATATCTATGCATGATTTACAGTTCAAAACCTCCTTATTTATCTTATACTGGTCCTTTATGCAGCCTCTCAGTTCAGCCTCTGTTTGAAACAGGCCGTTTTAGCTCCTGTCTCTTTAAGACCCCCCTCCCGATGAGCCCTCATTGTTCCGATTGGACAGCTCCGAGAAGCTTCTGCTGGCTCCGGAGGCTACGTAAACAAACAGGAGCAGTCATATTTCGGTTCTTTTTCTCGTTCTTAACTCAAAATATAAACATCTCAAATACATTGATACATGTTGGGGCTGAAATCAGATCCAAAATATGCGAGTGGACCGTGGATGTACAGGTGACTAATTTAAGGAAAAACTGGTACAGATCTGAATGTTTGACCCCTACAGTGAGGGGATCTGGTGGTTCTATTATGCTGTGGGGGGCATTTTTGCTGGCATGGTTTGGGTCCACTTGTCCCCTTAGAGGGAAGGGTCACTGCAAATCAATACAAAGTTGTTCTGAGTGATCACCTTTATCCTGTGATGAAACATTTCTATCCTGATGGGAGTGGTCTCTTCCAGGATGACAATGCCCCAGTCCACAAGGCACAAGGGGTCACTGAATGGTTTGATGAGTATGAAGATGATGTGAATCATATGCTATGACCTTCACTGTCACCAGATCTCAATCCAGTTAAACACCTATGGAAGATTTTGGACTGACGTGTTAGACAGCGCTCTGCATCACCATCATCAAAACACCAAATGACAGAATATCTTTTGGAAGAATGATGTTCATCAGCCTTTGCATTGATTCTACAAGTCTCTGGAACTCTTCCTGAGGGATGAACACCACTCCCATCAGGATAGAAATGTTTCATCATAGGAGAAAGGTGATGACCCAGAACAACTTTGTATTGATTTGCAGTGACCCTTCTTTCTAAGGGGACATGTGGACCCAAACCATGCCAGCAAAATGCCCCCCAAAGCATAACAGAGCCACCAGATCCCCTCACTGGAGGGGTCAAGCATTCAGACCTGTACCAGTTTTTCCTTAAATTTGTCACCCATCTGTATGAAGAGAACTGGATACAGTGTCGGAAGTGGGGCCCCGTTCATTCCTATGAAAGTTGCTCAGTGGTGCATGAAGTCAGAAAAATTCAACTTCTTGGGGCCCATAGAGCAAGTGCACTAGTGACTTCCACCAGCCAAGCCAGCTACTTCCGGTTTAGCTAACTTGAATGGGGATAAAATGATTCTAGACTTTCGAAATGTGATCGGACCGGATGGATCTAATTCTGATAATGAGACACGTCATTTCATGATGGTTGTGACGCTCAAAGAATTGATTTACAGACGTCTCTTTCACAATGTAAGTCTATGGGAAACAGTCTTTTTGGGCGTAATAGCATCACTTAACATTGTGATTACATGGTTTGGCCGCTATATCAAATTGTCTTCACAGTTTGGTGCTGATCCTTGGGGCTTGGAGTGGACAAAGCAAACAACACATGGAACAAAGCAAAGCAACAAAGGCTATGAAATAGACAGCCGTTTGTGGGTGTGTGCAAATGATCTGACATCAGTTTGACAGGGAAGTATAGGTAACTTAGCAAACGGAGCATTGAGAATTTGAGAACTGAAAAATTTTCACTACATTTAAAAAGAATCTGGCTCATGCATCCATGTTAATCTCCATGTGCATGTTGTTATAGATACGGATTCTGGACGCAGCTTTTAAAAGGTTCTAAACATCTCTTATTATCTAAATAATTACTTTCCAGGATTGTGAAGCCTCAGAGCGATGTACTCTTTAGAGTTCCTTCTAGTTTATTTAACATTTCACCAACCTAAATGGGTCATTAGTGCCGCAACGAGGACAGAATCCCTCACCGGCTTTCCACCACGAAACATAACTAATTGTGTTTATTGGAGCTCAAAAGGAAGAAGGCGGTATCAGTTCCAGGAATCAAAAGGACAGGACAGGAGTTTTTACCCCTTTGCCACCCCTGTGCCTAGAAATCACTCACTAAGGACATTAGTTTGCTGCTTTCAGCTATAAGGAGGCCTCCCAGAAGAGGCTCAGACATACAACAGTGTACTACATGGAAGTCTTTAGTTAGATGGATATTCCCCTTCTAAGACACATATGAGATAGACTTCAATCAAACAACAGAAATATACACAGATCTGAGCTCAATATATGAATTGAATATGAATGGAAATAACTGAGAGGTTTCAATCCAAATGAGATATCTACGTTTTAATTTTATGGACAGTGAAAGTGGTCAGTCATCTGGAGACGGCTGTAGCAATCATTTTTGAGCACAAGGTTGTGTATTTGTCAGATATTGACTGATCACTTAAAGGAGGCGGCATTTCTTGCAAAATGTGGGGCTTTGAATTCTTCAACTTTTTGAGTCCAACCCTTTTTCTCATGAAAACCTATGTAATTATATCTATTTTTTCTGGGGGAAAAGGACAAACCACATTATGAGACCACTTTCCTTCTGTGAACAGCAGTTCAGTCATAATGCATTTGAAGACTTGCAGCAGATAAATATCCCTGGTTCTGCTCTGCCGTGGATTATTATCTCTGCCAGGCATAAGCATGGAGGGGATCATGCATTTGGTCGTGTGTTTATCTGTCCACAGCTAATCTCACATACTACTGGACCTGTCAGCCTAATAATTTTTGTGCACATTTATGACTGTATGCTCAAGGACCTCCCGTGGTTGCAGTGATTCACAATTTTTGGAAAATCTATTTTATAATGTGATTCCTTATGAGCCCACAGTAAAGCTTAGACACTCATCTTTTCAGCAGTCCTTGCCATTTTACAGTATACATTATGACATAGCGAAAGGCATTTCTGGCAATTGGCTAGGCTAAAAAACAAGGCTTACCTAGTCTGTTGCATTGGATGTCCATAGAAAAGTTTGGTCTCATCTTGAACTGGAGCATCTGCAGATTAATTCTATACCTGATGTTTTGATTCACTAAAGTTAGGCACGATATGAGATGAATAAATCCCTGTTTTTGTTATCTTCACTGCTGTCTTGACTGTAAGGGAGCCGAGAGGGACAACTGAGTGAGAGTCAACTCTTCTTTGTTTGGGAGAGGAGAGGGAGGTAGAGAGGGCTCTTGTGTTACAACAAAATGTTCTAAATAAATAACATGTTTAAATTGAGAAGTGTGGACTTATCATCCAAGGTGTAGTGTGTAGGATTAAGTGGCATCTAGCAGTGAGGTCACCAATTGCAACAAGCTTAATATATACTATACTATACAAAAAACACTATTACAAACTTTGCATACATCTATATAAGAGAACTTACACACCTGGCAGAGATCTGCACTCTACTGAGTGCCCTCTTCTAGTTGCTGATAGTGACAGGAGAAAGAGCAGTAATTTTCTCTCTGACTGCTGCCTGCCTTCCCTCGAGTAACGTTGATGAGCTTTTTCATGCATTTCACTTATGGAAAAAAAAGGGGGGTTGGTAAAGAGAAGTTAAAGATAGAGGAAGAAGAAGGAAGAGGAGAGGCAGCTGATGAGGATGATGATGACTGCTTTTGACGGCGATAGCTAAAATAAAGAAATATATCCCCATCTTAGCATTTCATCTCTGGTTGCCAGTTTATATTATTACTATGATATTACTGACTACTTCGTTGGCTTATCTGTGTTATCCTCAGGCGTGAGCATTCTGAATCTGGGTTGAAGAGGAAAGATACCTATCATGCTCAGGCTGTCAAACTTAACTTCATCACAGAACCTCTGAGTGATGCATATGTTGTATTAATTTCCTTGTTTTTGCTTTGTTTGCTTTTTAATCCAGTAATTTCATGCTTAAACACTTCCGGTATGGGATTTTTGCCATCCTGCAACAGGACTGTCACTTTTTCATGATCTGATTTCAAGAATTTGTGGTTTTGTTGGTTTTGTTTAAGAAAAAGAACATACTTTTTTACAACCGAGGGTCCTATTTTTGCAGTTTTGGTGATCATTCCATTTGGTTACGAGAACATTTTGCAGACTCAACTCACAAATGTGGTGATTTAAGACTCAACTTGAAAAATTCAAATACATTTACAACTCTACTTTGACTTTAACACCAATGACAACAAAACTTTACTCAGACTTCAGCCTTTTTGACTTGGAATGAATTAATATCCCAAGCCCAAAGATTAACAATTCATAAAACATGTGCAGTGAATCAACTCTTCATTTTCCAGACTGCATTCAGTTTGAATTAATCAAACAACAGTCAATCACATTGCACAAGAAGGGGGGAACATATTTGGCAATGCAGACCAGCAGACAGGCAAGTAATTAATTGTTTAGGACTTGAAACACAAAGTTTCGGACTTTGGACTTGACTTGGGAGTAAACAGCTAAGACCGTAGACTTACATGTGATTTGCCAAACTTGCAAGACTATGTCCACCTCTGATGGTGTCTGTGTAGAGAAAACACAAAACATGGTGAAAGAGGTGAAAATTGCATTCTTATTCTTTAAAGGTCAACTTTTGCAATGTAGTGTCATGCATCCTATTTCCATTGCATTGGCCAATTGTAATGGATGGTAGAGGTTAGTTCCCCATTTTTCACTGGCCAAGGAACAAGGAAAAAATTTGATGACAATCTCTGGGAACATCTGATGGGCATTTTTCAATATTTTCTGACATTTTGATATCTAAACAAAAAGTAGCTGACAGATGAGTTGATATGCTTTAATAAGGTCAATTTTAATGCATCCCTGGGTCTCCATATTGATGTCTATCTAATGGAAATGACAGCCAAAACAACAAACAAAAAATACAGATGATAAAAAAAGAGTGGAAATTTGTCTGAGAATAAATTTAAGTGAACCAGATTAAAAAAACAGATTACCAGCCAGGGTCAAGTCTCCCACAGTTTTCCTCGTTCAGGTTCACCTCCTTCTCCCATGAATTAGTCCCAAGCTGTATCTAAACAGCCTTTTCTTACCACAAGCCGACAGGATGCAGAATGGGCTGCTGGCGGCATTAAATCCCATGCTGTTGATGAGATCGGAGTTACTGGCTCTCATTGGGGACAATTAAACCTCAGTACCACCAGCAGCCTTTACTGAAAGGTCAACAGGAGGGAGATGGAAGAAAGAGCCAAGAGGGAGAAAAAGAGGAGAATAAAAAGTAGAAACCGTTGACAGCCTGTTCACAGTTCATGTGCAATTCATTTTAGCAGAATGAAAGGAATAATGAGAGCAGGACAATAGGCATGCAGTGCATTTCGGAAGTGTGAAATGGAGTTACAGGCAAAGACACTAATTACATTTGAGGCAGACTCTGCTAACTTCATGAATTCAGTGCACAGGGGATGACTAATAAAGCTCAACTTCAAGATTTTATTGTCCCTAATGGGAAAATTAGCTTGCTGCAAGGCATCCAACAAAATGCATAATTAGAAAAACATGGAGAGATTAAAAACACAGCAACATATGGATGTGACAGAGAATGGTCTGGCAACACACGAGCTGAGAGATGTTTGAATCTTACTGTGAGAGTATTTAAGTCTGATCCTGCTGTTTAATCCCCAAAAAACAACCAGGGTTTCTAATGAAGGACAGATTTGTACACTGTCTTCTGTGGTATATCATTATAATTTGACTGATGAGTGACTATAATATAAATTCCTACAAAAAGTTTAAGTTAAAAAATGTCGCTAAATGCAACAAGACATCATTTCCAAAATATAATCATAATAATCAAGTCATAATACAGACCCCCTACACATTTAATTAAAAACAAAGAGAAGCAATTAGGGGCCACCATTATTACTACCAGAATTAAACTGTTAGTCACACTCAGCAGAAAATATAATCTAACGGAACAGGAGAATTAATTCCAAAGATTTGACTTGTGGCAGTAAATTAAAATACAGTCATGTTGGACAAATGAAACATCTTTAAGCGGATGTATGCACATTTCCAGCTCTGTATTTTCATTCTGGGGCTCTACTGGAATATCTTTTGTAGAAATGTTGATATGATACGTTTACACGTGTTGAAATATTCAGCGTGGTTTGCAGAAACGTTCAATGCCAACGTTTTCTTCTGGCGGTTGGGTTGAATAAAACTGATTTGACTTGACGTAATGAGCCAGCATAAGATAAATAAGGAGATTTTAACTGTAAATCATGCAAACGTAGCATTTTAACATTTCTACCCGTTGAATAATGATGTTTTATGGTGTGACAATGCTGCAGTTAAGGTCTGGTTAGGTTTAGGCACAAAGACCAAGATCATGGTTTGGGTTAAAAATAAAAAAATTAAATAAAATAAAAACGGCCGATGTCTCACTAAAAACACATGGTTTTCACGCCAGAAAAACAGCTGCAAATGTCCTGACGTCTCACTAAAAACACCCGCTTTTGTCGGTTGAAAGACGAAGCGGGCATTGGTTTTGAGATGGTTCTCTGCTGATTTCCAACTTGCTGCCATAACACTTACTAACCATCCACCTGCCCTTCCTCCTCCTAATAGGAAAGATCAGCTCATATAGATCGCATGTGAACTACGTCACTTCAGAAATGTTGAGATGATATGTTTTGTTTACATTTTGATATGATACGTTTGTAGAAATGTTAATATCTTACCTATTACACGTGTTGAAACATAGATATTCAACGTTTCTGTGGTTTGCAGAAACGTAAACTGCCAACGTTTTATTTGTATGGAGCAATTTCACAAATTTGCCTCAGGTGGCTTTAAAATCTGTACAGCAATACAACATCCTTTATCCTCAGACCCTCGGTGCGATTAAGGAAAACATTTTCCAAAGAATCTCTTTAACAGGGCAAAAATGGAAGAAACTTTAGGGCATGCACAAACGATTTGATGTCAGCTCGACGTGGAAGTAGAGGTATGGAGCGTTCAGAGCAGGCTGAGGCCCTGGCTTTTGACTTTCAGGGAGCTTTTTTACACACGTTCACCTCATGTGTAATGCATGATGATCTTTATTTGATTTTTTTATAGGGTATGTGCTCTCATGCAACATGCCTTGTTTAGTGACTTACATTATATTTACAAAAGTGCTTTATCATTCTGAAAATCTGACAAACTTTTTCAGGATGTGTTCTCACTGTCAGAGAGCTTTCGAAAAAACAAATGTCCTCTGATCTATTTGGCCAGATGGTGTTAATTATTTTAAGATCCCCATACAACACCAATGTAGAAGCCTCAATACCTTCAAAATTAAAATTTTTGCAGGGAGGCTGCTGGTTTTAATTGTTAGAAGACAAAAGCCTTTTCTACTTGTAGCGGTAAAGTAACATTTACTCCAATCCACAGATTAGTTCTCTTCTGTGCCTTCCACAGGTTGATTTCTTAAGTGCAGCTCATCAAAGTGATCTTTGTATCCAGCTCATCAGGTGGCAAGAAAAAAATATACCTCTGGGTGTCATCAACAGAAATCAATGAGGTCTTGTGTCCTGATAAGATGACCTGGATAGACAATCATGTGCTATAGAGGACAGAGGGTCTGCAGGGACGTGTCAATGAAATCACCTCCTGATGTGATTGGTTGGAGTGAAAACCTATATACAGTCAGTCCCCCGTGGCACATAGACCTGTCCAAGACAGAGCATATAAAAACTGAACAAGATGGGGAAAGGAATTTAGTCTTATTGGAAACTGCATATAAATGTGAACTTGGAAGTATAATTAAAATCATCGCCGGACCCTCTGCAGTTTGCCTACCAAACCTCATCTGGGAGTGGATGATAATAGTAATAAATTGATAATAGGATCAAATAAATAAAATATAAAGAAATAAAATAAAAGTTTCTAAGCGATGCAAGAGGATATGATCGACTTAAATCTAAAAGAACTAAAATCTAGCAGTCACCTCTGTCAGCAGCAGGTCATTAGTAACAGCTGCCTCTGTGCTATGAAGTGCTCTAACACCAGACTGGAAACAGTTAAAAACATTATTATTATTCATAAAAGATATCAGTCGGGATGAAATTACTTTCTCCAGAACCTTAGATAAAAAAAAGTCAATTTGGAGATTGGTCTGAAGTTACTTAAGGACAGGGGGTCCAAATTAGGTTTCTTTAGTAGCGCGTGAATAAAAACATGCTTAAAACTATTTGGAAAAGAACCAGAAGCAAGATAATTTTTTAAAAAATTGCAAAATAACAGAGCCAACAGTGGAAAATACCTCCTGGAGTAGTTTAGTGAGGATAATGTCTGAGATGCAGGACACTGTATCCTCTGACATTGAGGCTGTGATGGGTTGAAACTGGGAAAAAGAGGTAGAACCAACATGAGAAATAGAAAGAATGCAATGGTCAGGCTGGATTTGGGATACGATACTCTCGACCTCATTAACAAAATGAACGAGAAATTTACCAGACAACTCACAGTCAGGTACAGAAAGAGAAGCGGAGAGACCATTAATAACTGAATCAATTAAATAGAACTTTAGGATTGTGGTGATTCCTGGAGAAACAGGCCAATCTCACATCCTTAACTGCTTTCTGATAAGTCAACATATGGTTTTTAAGGGTGTTATTTGCTATTTCGGACTTGTTTACCTTCCAGTGATGTTCAGATTTCCTACAGTCTTTTTAGTGCTCGAGCGTGATCGTTCAAACCTGAGGAGGTTATTTGATTTTTGTTTCCTAGTTTTAAACTGTGCAATTTGGTCAAGGATGAACAGGCACTGATCGTTACATAAAGTTAACAGAGCATCTGGATCGAGAGGAAATAAAGTGGAATTAAAGGAAGATGAATTAAAAGCATTAC
Source organism: Thunnus maccoyii (assembly GCF_910596095.1). Classification (NCBI taxonomy): domain Eukaryota; kingdom Metazoa; phylum Chordata; class Actinopteri; order Scombriformes; family Scombridae; genus Thunnus; species Thunnus maccoyii. The sequence continues at coordinate 8,199,437 of NC_056545.1, forward strand.
AGAATTTAGCTGCAGAACCAGCGTTGAGAATGTGAGTATGTGTTGTAGGGTGGAGACTAGGAATAGAAAGCTGGAGTGGAAGTTTGGAAACAACAGCTTTATGGTCAGTTACCAGCATATCCAAAAATGACCTTTAGAACATTTAGCCCCTTTAACAGATTGGATAAGGTTAAAAGACTCTATAAGATCTAAAAAATGAGAGTTGAGGGAAGGGGAACATACATGAATATTAAAATTACTAAGAATAAGCACCCTGTCATATTTAGGCATAACAACAGATGATAAGCATGATAAGCTACATGTGTATTGTATGAAAAGTTTGCAAACAGCATTTTAGCCCCTAGAATATTTGGATGTAGACCATCATTGCTTGCATTCCCAAAAAAAATTTAAAACTGTCAATGTAGGAGACATTATAGAAGTTGCAGGTCAAGGAAAGCCAAGTGTGCAGCAACAGTAGCCTGCTGAAATGTCCGTAACCATGGCTGTAATTGGGGAAAGCTGATTATGGATGTCATTGGTACCAATATAAACAATAACACTGGGAAAATTAGGTAAAACCTCAGTAGCAGATCAGTGTGTTGTTGCTATTCTCACTCTGATATTTTTGATTATTGTATCACCTAAGATTAAGCTTGTAGGCTGGCTTGAGGATTTGGGGGACTCTGGTTTCTCAGGTCTGGCAAAACCACAAAAACAAGTGTACCGGATTCAGTATTGATTCCTCAGTTGCCGTCTCACAGATCCATGCTGACGCTCTCCAAAATTTAAATTTTTTGAACGTCGGCACTAATCTTTTCCTTTCAGTGAGGTTGGTAACTCGGTCCGTCATTGTTTGTGACAGATTAGTCTACATTACTTTGTTTGAGTTTGGTCTACCACCTGTTCAGAGTGGAGCGGCTGACTGCACACGTTTTGGAAACAAGACTGGAATGAGTTCAAGAAAAGTTCAAGATCTACAAAGACATCAAACTCTGCTGAACATTTTAAACTCATCCACAGTAACGATCCATCCATCACACACCGTCTGCCGTGGTCTGGGCTGTATTGAGTCTTATATTGACAGCGTTAGGATGAAAGAAAACTTTTTATCATCACTGTGCGAAGAAAAAAGTAATTCTGCTTCACAAGTTAACAGGCAGATAAATAATGTATTTGTTGTCAGGTGTTTTATGAGGTGATGTGAGTATTTGATCACTCACAAAACACACACATACAAACACAAATGCTCTGCTAATGAGGCATCAGGTGGCTAATGTGAGAGATGAATGATTGTGACCTGAAAGTCATTAGTTTGAGCCTGACAGACTGAAACACCAGCACTCCTTTTCCCGTAATTACTACTGCTGACATACCCTTGAGCAAGGTCTTTCACACCTGTTCCAACATAATAACGTGTGAGTATAACTTCCTGCTCTCTCAGTCAACCTGTCTTCAACAGCCATCTACGCCTTGCAACGCTACGCTTGCTTGACAAGTAATTTTCTTCTACTTATTTTTGTGGCATCTTGCAAACTTATCTAAATGTATGCTGTTAATAATCAAAAAGTAGTTCAGTGTTTTCCACCACAACAATATAGAAAACGCTTCAATAATAATCAGTTCAGCAATACAAAACTTCAGACATTTGATTTTAAAAATACCATTTTAGAACAAAACTGTAACATAAGTTACTGCATATTCAGCAACTAATGTTCATATCCTCCCCACATGTGTCTTCATAATACTAAATAATAGTAGACGCATTTTTTAGCTGTCCTCACTTTTGATTAAAGAAAAAGATTAACAAAAAAAAGCTGCAAAGTTTAGTGAAAATTAGTATATAAACTCAATAAAGATCATCAGTTGTAAAGCAGCAGATCTTAGTGAAATTTGCTACAACAGAGTCTTCTTCATGGGAATCTGAATGTAGTAAATAAAACCACTGTGATTACAGAGATGAACAAAACCCAGTTTATTAAAAATGTAATAGATCACCAGAAGGAAAGCGGTCACAGTGACCAAAAAATATAGAAGGACACATTCTTCTTTCCAGTTTGCCTGCATGCCTTATATTAGGAATCAGTTACATGGATGTTCATTGGCCAACGGCTGAAAATGTAGTCGGCTTCCAGACCTCTAAATCACAGTTCACATCTTCAATTTTTCCATTTCGTTGTCAGAATTACTGTCATCAAAACCTTTCTCTGCCAAGTACCTGACACCTCAATGCTGTGCCACCATGTTACTGTGACAGTAAGCTAATATAAAACAAAAAACTTCCTCATCAGCAGTGCTACCATGATGCCAAACAGGAAAACAAGCAACCTGCTAAACCCTATTAACTTCTCAGCAAAAAACATTAGAAAAACAGTTCAACAACTTTGACATTTTTACACTAAAACATGTTAAAAACAAATAGTTTGAGGAATAGCAGGGGGGCTGAGGACTTACAACTTTTCTCAGCTGATTTGATATCCTTGACATTTGCAAAACTAAGTGCATTTCTCGAAACAATTCATACAAACAGCAGATTACCTGCAAAAGCCCGTAACTTCCTCAAAATCCTTAATTTATCTCTCAGAGGTAAATATTTATGTCAGTGCCATCAGAATGACAAGTCCTTGTGTAATTGTTTACAGACAAGTGTTACAGTATACGTACAGTATGCATCTATGTAAAGTATATTTACTGTCATGGTAAAATGCAATTGAAATACTGTAATATGAAGCATTACAGTAAATATACAGTATTACAGTATAGTGCGTATTGCTGGATTACATACCTGCTCTGTCTATGAAACGTTTGAATGATTGAGGACGCAGTTGTTCTTCCAACATTTTGGCTGCATCCTTTGACCTTTTGACCCGCCTCGGCTGTTGTAAGGTCACGATTGAGAACATGGTTCACAATCGTGGCCTTACGTATTTCATCAGGAATGTGCTAATGTTCTTTCCCTCTTCTACCTCTTCCTCTGTTTTGCCTTCCTGCCCTTCTCCACGCAGCACTTCTTCTTCCCGGCTGTTGACCCTGTTCATTTCCTTATTGTTCTTCCATTGTCAGTAATTGTAACACTGTGTTGTGCTCTGTCTATTGAACCAGTTGAAGGTTCATGAGATGCAGCTCTGAGCTATTTTAGAGAACTGGTTGATCACTGGTTGATCTAACACTTCACACATTCCCCCTTCATTAGTGAAAGTCAAATTTCACCCCAATCAATTCAGGACACATTTTCAAAAAAAGAAATGTACAGAAAATATTCTTGACGGTTTATGACAACTGGTTCAACCATTTTGCATGTGATGACTTCTGCAGTGAATTAATGCCGAGATGTTTTGTTGGGTAAGACTATTCAACAGCAAACCAGTATTATACATTTTCATCAACATGACAGCAAATGATAACTTAGGAAACATAAGACAATTGCAGAGAATCATTTGCATGAATGTGCCAAAGCATTTGCAATTTGCTCAAAAGAATGAGAAATTGCTTTCATGATGTACACAAATGACTAGATGATGCGGTGGTTGAACAAGTAGTTTTGACAATTTCAATTTCAAGCGACTGAGAAAAACTGTAACTTTATAAAATTAATTAATTAATACGGTATCAGGTCACTAGACACGCATTTAAGGGGTAAATGTTAATTGATCCTGGCCACCACAACAGAAAATTATACTGACAGTTGCCTCTCTTGCTGCCGATCAGTTAGAGCAAAATAGCTCCTCCTCCTAAAAAAAACTAAAAAAGGCTATCCTGAGCACAATTTATCAAGGGCTGAGTAATGACCTGAGAACTAGCGGGTTTAGTACAACCTTTACTACTTTTAATAAAAGCTACTTCAGCTATACCAAGTGGAAGAACATCCTTTTCCATGATGCATCAAAGTCATCAACCCAACCTCCAGGGACACGACTCCTCTCTGGCACTCTCTGACTTGTCTCCACTCTGTTATTACACTTAAAAAGGTACCTCAGCTTCACAGGCTTACACACTTCCTGTTTGGCGTTCTGCTTCCCGGGTAATGGCTGGAATTACATCAGCTTTCTTCTTTGAAGGCTATATTTCACAAAATAAGCTTGACACAGCACAGTTTTAGTTTGCTGATGAAGTGAGACTCAACTGTGTTACTCAAAAGCACTTAAAGTGGATTTAATGATACAAGACCTGTAAGCTTCCTGCTACACGCAACCCCTCTGACCTTGACCTGATCTCTGTGGTCTTTCAGTACAAAAGAAAATAATAATTTAATAGATTAATGCCCTTTCCACAAATCAAACTGAAGATTAAAGTGCAGAATAAGAAGAGGAAAAGGGCATCAAACAAGAGGTAGAGGGCAAAAAGATGGACAGAAGGCAAAGGATAAAAAGAAGGGGAGAGAGCTTTTGAAGACAGAAAAAAAGTAGCAGGTAAAAAAAGCAAGAGATTATACAACAGGAGCCTGTAAGTGGGCATAAAATGGTATAGAGAAGAGCAGAAGAAGAGCAGAGGAAAAGAGAAAGTCAGAGTTTCTTTGAAGTGGTGTTGGACTCCCAGCGGACTGTAAAGCTCAGTAGTTTTACTCTTAATGGGAGGATTGTTCCTCCACTGTGTTTCATTAGTTTAGGTTGTCAGACATTTTTTAAAACATCTAGAATAATTTGCAAGCGCCGTAAAATTAAGAAAGCAAAACAGTTTTTTGAGGGGTTTTTTTTTGGTTCATTCCATTTAGCGCCGCCTATCTGGGGTCAGGCCACAGTGGCAGCAGGCTAAGCAAGGTCCTCCAGACATCCCTCTCCCCAGCAACATCTACCAGCTCCTCCTGGGGGATCATGAGAAATATCATCTCTCTAGTGTGTTCTGGGTCTACTCAAGGTTCTCCTAACAGTTGTCATACCTGGAAAACTTCCAAGATTAGCCACCCAGGAGGTATTCCTATCAGATGCCTGAACCACCTCAGCCAGCTCTTTTGGATCCATCCATTCGATCAGCAGCTCCTTAATCCGTCTCTAAGGATGAGCCCAGCTCCCATTGTGGAGGAAACTCATTTCAGGCGCTTGTATTCGTGATCTCATTCCTTCAGTGACTACCCAAAACTTGTGACCACAGGTGAGGTTTGTAGCATAGATCAACTGGTAAATTGGGAGCTGAACAGCTACCTCCAGAAAGGTGGTTTTGAGCGCAGTCTGCTCAGTTTCCACGTCCCAAACCTGATGCATAACAAACGACTCCACGTGTAGGAGTTAAAGACAGTGACCTCCCCCAGTTCACCCTAACTATACGTTTGGGTTTACCAGGCCTGTCCCACAGTCACCCCTGCCACCTGATCCAACTCACCACCAGGTGGTGATCAGGTGACAGCTCTGCTCCTCTCTTAACCTGAGTGTCCAAGATATACGGCCACAGATCTGATGACATGATCACAAAGTTCATCATCAATCTTTGACCTAAAGTGTTCTTGTTTTTGTTATCAGCCATAACAAAGATGGTTTTATGGCCAATCCATGACTAGTACAGAAGTCCAATAACAAAACACCACACAGGTTCAGATTAGGCTTGTCGTTCCTCCCAGTAACATACCTCCAGGATTCTCCATCTTTGACCACATGAGTGTTTAAATCCTGCAGCAAAACTATGGAGTCTGTAGGTAGAGCCATGTCCAGCAAGAAGGCCAGATACTCCAAACTGCTGTAAGGTGTACAGATACTAGGGCCTTCCCCTCAGCAACACAGAGTTACATAGAGGTGACCCTCTCCTTCTCCAAGGAAAGCTCCACCATGGTGGTGCTCAGCAGGAGATTCATGAGTATCCTCTCTCATCCTGGACAGCTTTTGTTATTGAAAGAAAAGAACCAGAGAAAATAGGTGCCAAATCAAATGGCAATTTACAACAGAATTGCAATTCCTTGTTCACAGTGATGAACCCAAATTGAATTATCACCCACTGCAGCTCTACTGAGCTTTGTAACATTTAGCTCATAGTTTTGGCTTTAAGGCACATTTACTGCACAGTTCAAACTTGTTTCCAGCAGCAGCATGCAGCTCTTTTTAGCAAACAAGCTCTGAATGAGGTTAGAAAACTTTGAAAACATAAGTGCTTTGTTCTTTTGCAGCCTTTGAAAGTGGTAGGGGTTGGTAGTAGTAGAAGTAGAAAGAAAAAAGTTGGCATTCGAGGAATTGTTGTTTTCAAGGTAGGTCAGACAGGAACACTAGAAAGAGGAATCTTCTCTCTACCTGTTTCATGTGCTCCTGTCAGGGTTGTAATCTTGTTCCATGCAGATAAATGCTGTCTGTCTCATGACCTGCTGTGAGGATCAATATTAGCATTGACTGATCTGGTTGCTATTCTGTCCAGCCTAGCAGGGTGGACAGTCCAGTTTTTATACTTTACACACCAGGCGGTCCCATCAGAAAGAACTCAAGTGTCTGAGTGAATGACAAAATTGTCCAAATGTTCAGGTTGAAGCAAATAAGAAAATTCAGATACAATCGGGTCCATTTATTTCTGCCTCTGCAGAACAGCTTGTGATGCTGTGAAACTGTCTGAATCTCTTTGTCTCTTTCTGTCCTCTGTGGTTTGTCTTTACTGTATCCTTTATTTCAAGTGCAGTAAGGAATAAGAGACAAAATGTAGTTGTCCTCGGCCTTGGATGCTGGTTCTTTCACTCCCCATCTCTCTGTCAGCCCCATCAGTGATACAAGCCCCCTCCCAGGCGTTATTATCGACCCCACCACCCAGAGACACTACTCACACCAAACCATTACCTAATCCCAGCCATCTCTAATCTTAACCTAAACAAACCTGTTTTATTCTTCAAAAAATCTCCAAATTTTCATTCTTAAAGAAAACATATGTGATTCCTGTGATTTCTCACTGTGACTTTCTCTTTACTTTGTCTTACTGACTGTGATTAGTGTCTTCCTGCAGGAAACACAACAACATTTGAATGTGTTACACTATACAATACTGGAAATAAGCTTCAACTAAACAATAATTTTGTAATTTTCAAAAGTTTGTTTGACCAATTACGGCACTTTTACCCACAAAATCCTGGTTAGATATGTAAAATTACCCTCTAGACAATTCAGCGGCAAGATGCATCTTCCTTCCAAGGTTTGGTAAAAATGGGACCACTCATGGCCCATATGTAATTATAATTATGGGCTGAGATGATTAGTCAGTTTATTGATTGAACTATTTTTATATTAGCTTAATCATTGGAACCATTAATCCAAATGCCAAACATTCTCTGTTCCTAGCTTCTTTAAAGGATATGAGGATTTGTTGCTTTTCTCTGTTTTATATCTGAACACATTTGGGAATTGGACTGTTTATCAACTGGATTAATCCAAATAATAATAAATAATCATTAATTGCTGCATAAAACAGCAGAACATGGAGCTTCAAGATGCCTTCAAGATTTTGTCAAAATTAGAATGTAGTGCAGTAACATTTATGGTGTTTTAAAGTTAGAACTAATACAGTCCTATCAGGCCAACCATTGTCACGTCTCCTGGAAACTACGTTCATACACAACTAAACTGTTTCCCCCATTATGTTGAGTGACAAAATTGCTGCTTGGATTATGTTCACAGGCAATATTTTCTTGAATTAATGAAGTGCTACATTTATATATTCACTCATATGTTCAGTATTAACATTTTTACAACTCGCCAAATACTTTAATTAACAACATTTTCTCATTATGTAAAGAGAAAACATAATCCATTCCAGCAAACACATTTACTGTTGCAATTTAATCGTATATGAACATTTTTAAATACAAGAAAACATAATCAAACACTTGAAAGCTTCACATTTAATCAAAATCAGAGCAATATGGTTTAAAAAGGAATTAAGAAAACAAGGTTTTATTTCTTGGATATTTGTTCAATATTTTGAGCGCACGTTTATATGTGCATCTCTCACCTTTTTTTTTTACTTTTCTGTGTGAAGGCAGAGGCGGCAGATAAAGCTGACAACTTCCAACTATACTCACATACTTTTTCAGACGGGGGATTGGAGGGAGATAACGTTGGGAGAATACACATACAATTCACCACACAACCTAGTGGACTAAGCGAAAGGGAAAGTAGCTGCATTTTTCATGCATAACCTACACATTTCAGACATAGAAAAAGTCAAATGAAAATATATTAAAAAAAAAAAAAAAACATGAAAGGAGAAAATAGACTTGAGTGCTTGGCAATCCAAAAGCCGAATAAGAGAAATATGGATGGCCCATCTGTATATTTTCATTTGAAAATAAATTTATTACTGCACTGCCACATGGTAATTCAATCCATAGGGAGGACAGAAATAAATATATGAATATCTAAACAGGTGGACAGATTGGAAATTCCTCCACACTCCTCCCTGTTGGCTCCTTCAGATGTGAATAAAAGCAGGAAAAAAACATCTATCTCCTTTTCAGAAACACAACAAGAGGCTGAATAAAGGTGATGGCAGGCCCAGATAAAGTATTGCCGAATCTCTTTATCTACTTTTCTCTTTTTCCTGTTAACCTTTATTCATTCAGAGAGACTTTCCTTCGTGAGCTCCACTTTCCTGTCCATGTCTGGCACCGTGGGCGCTGAGCTGTTTGTCTCCTCTTATGTTTTTTATATAAATTTAACTGCAAACTAACACACATAAACTTTTTCAGCAGAACTTCACATACATATAGAAAGACAAATTCCCAGTGGAAGGACAAACTGATCTCACCTTTTCTTGCCCGACCTTGATACCTGAAAAAAAAAATACACATACCAACACATTGGTAAGCTGGGTGCCACATGATTCAAGACACTTAGATGAATCAATGAATCCATCCATCCTTCCAATACCACCAGTTTTTTGAAGAACACACCTTCAGTTTATTCAGATACTTCAGTTCAAGTCCAAAAAGGTCTTGAAATCTTTGCTACTAACAAAACACGCTCTCCATTGAACTATGTGTCATTTTCAGTCCTTGGAGATGTTTCTAAACACTAAAACTAAAGACTAAAAGTGCCAAAACTCTTTGTAATGAAGGAACATGTCACCCAATGCAGCGGTGTGGCTCACTGATGTGTTTTTAATAGTTTTTGGTCGATGGCACAGAGGAATAAGATAAATCAGACTTTGGATATACACACAGTACTTGTAAGGAGGATTAATTCACTGTTGGTTTGTCTCTGCACATGAGATTTGTTGACAATAAGAAAAATACAGAGAATCACTAGCCATATCCTTCAAGGTTCAAAAATTCAACCTAATTTTTCCAGAACTTTTCCAGATGATTTTGGCAGCAGACAGACTGTATAACGTGAATGTTTCTCTCAGGTCAAAACAAAAATCAGATGGATCATTTTAAGTCAGGAAAGCCTCCTCAAAACCACAAGATTTGACTTGAAATACAAAATGAGAAGGAACCAGTCAGAGGGACAATAGGAGAAAGTAAAATATCCCAGAATAAAATATCACAGACTTTTCATGGCTTTTTCCCAATTTTTCTAGGTTAATATTTCTGACCTTTCAGAAATATTTCAGTTAGCGTAATTGTCCATTTTCAAGATTATTCTGATCTCCCGGGGTTATCCTAAACTTTTTAAGATTATTTTTGGATGGTATCAGTGATATCACTTTTCAGGGTTTTCCCAGTCTTTTCAATCTTATTCTGGACTTTTTGCAGGTAACTCCACACTTTTAACACCACTCTGATGTGCATATATTTTCACTCTTGACCTATACTCTTATTGCAGACTTGTCAATGTTATTCTGGACTTTTTAGGGTTCTTACTGATCTCTGAAATGTATGTGGCTATTCTCAGTATTTCCCAAATGTCTGTACTGTCTAATCCAATTCTTGAGCAAAGGCAATCTATTGATCAATCAACAAACAAACCAGTGTATCATATTTTTCTGGAAGTCGGGAAGAATTGTCCTGATAATCCAGACTCTCTGCATCTCCATCCCAACTAAAACCCCTTTTTTCCTCTGTCTCCCTCCACAATCGCTGTACTTTTGATCTTTCCATATCTTCAACCAGACTCCTCACTTTACCTTAATTTCTTAGGCCAACTTCAACCAGTCCAGATTAAAGGAAGATCAGAGGAGACAGATCAGAGGTTGTCAATTGTAAAGCCAATGAGCTGATGAGCAGTGAGATCTGAACTTATACAATAGTGATTTGTCTTGCACCATATGGAAAAAAATTATTATGTATTGTACATACATTTAACAAGAACATTTCTGTGACAGACACTACCAGTTTTAAAACACCCACATTGTTCCAGTTTTTGTTGAAATTTAAGCTGTTCAACTCCAGTGAATAACCTTAAATCCTTAAATGGTACAAAGGTGAGTGGTAAACTGTCAGAGATAAAAATAAATAAATAAATAAAAAGGTTTAGGTTACCAAAAATTGTAAAATGATGTTATAAAAATGGCCTTTTTCAGGGATGATGTAATGGTTTAACAACTCACAGCTTTTCTGCAGCAATGGACGTAAATTAAGCCTTGAAAGTTGATGCTAACAGTTCCTACAGGTGTTCCTCTGTCTGTATAAAAGCCTGGAGGATGAAGCATGGTGGTCTGGGGTCTCTTTTGCTGGATCCAGATTTGGTGACTTGTACAGAGTGACTGGAACCCTGGACCAAAAGGGCTACCACAGCATTTAGCAGAGCTGTGCAGTACACTCTGGTCTACACTTAGTCGGTCAGGGGTTCATCCTACAGCAAGATAATGACCCAAAACATACCTCCAGGCTGTCAGAACTACCTTAGAAGAAAAGAACGACACAGTAGGCTTCAAATCATGGAGCCAATACAGTCACTGAGTTGGTTTGCGATTAATTGAAAGTAAAGCAACCTGCAAGTGCAACACATTTGTGGGAACTTCTGCAAAAGTGGTTGGGAAGAACTTTCCAAACAATATTTGATTTCCATTGAAGGAAGAATGCAACAAGTGTGATCAGCTGTCTGAAAAAGGTAGCTACTTCAAAGAGTTAAAAGTAAAGTTAGATTAAATTTTGTTATTGTTAAAAAGATTATTTTTTTAAAAACCTCCAATTGTTTATTTGTTCAATGCTTTAATGTCAGAGTACATTGAGACATTAAATTATGTACATTTCAATAAAAACTGGAAAAATGTGTTCTAAAACTTTTGACTGATTGTGTATAAGCCTTTTTATAACCAGCTGGATGACTTTTGAGTTTTGCCTCGAACCTGTGGATAATGTACGTGGAGCCCCTTAAGTTATAAAGTGAGACTCTTTCAGTACAAACCTACAAACTAAAATGTCAGTCAGCTCCTCGTCTCTCTGTCATTGTCTGTCCGTTCCCCTCCCTCCCACCATCTGTCTGAACGTACTGAGAGCTTCCAGGTGTCTGCGTCCCTTTGATGGCACTTGTGCCTTGAAGACAAGGCCATTCAATCTGAGCAACCCTGAGATTCAATGAAAGTTTGTGTGTCATAAATTTCTACATGGTGCAGAGAAGGGCAGGGTTTTTATTGAGGACCTCTCTGATGGCGTCTGGAGCTTCGGGCGCAGCACAAAGACCTCATTTAAACTGTCTCTTCCAAAGAAAGAAAGGAGAAAAGAGCAGGCAGGAGACGTAGATCAAAGGGAGAGTTTTGTTGATGCTGCAATGCCGCTTTATAACTCAGCTAAGAGGATTTCCGTGGAGATGAAGGGAAGTTAAATTTTGTCTTTTTGTGATTGTGTGTTAATCGATTCATCCAAAGCGTGAGGGCCAAGTTCAAGCTGCTTTTACAGTTTTGGGTTGCAACCGTGTGATAGTATTTAAATGATCGGTTTGCATGTTTTGACAATGTTGAACTTAAAATATTATACATACATACTATATACATACTATTACACAGTATGTGAACATGTTTTCGTGCTTTTTCTGAAAGTGTCTAATAAAAAATTAGCAGGTTGTTATACTGTAAACTTTTTCGGGCTGACACCATGGGTGCACACCACTCAGTTGGGTCTGTCTCCTTTTCTATGATACCACAGGCCTCCATCCTATCAAGCTCCTCCTTTACAGGTTTCATGAGCGAGATGGCAACCCTCCTAGTCGTTGGGACAGCATATAGCTGTGTGTTATTTACAGTATGATTTTTACTGGTTCTGTCTTTAGTAGGCCAAACTCTCCTCCTTGGCTATTGACTTCATTGACTTGTTTAATTAGGCCCAGCTCAGTAAGTTGTTCACACATTGTCCATTGACTACATAGATGTCAAATGTGTACAGTTGATCTTTATGTTCAGTGGTCACTGGAAATCAGCCTAAACATCTCAAATGACCACTGGAGCCTGAAGCCACTGGCCTCTCAGTGGAGTCGTAGCCCTAAGTGGTTTTCTCTTAGGAATCAATGTATTATAAGTCCCTTCGCCCATAACACTGACATCAGGGCTGGAGTCGATCTTGAATGTAAATTGTGTATCCTCAATACAAAGCTGCTCTGTCCATTGTTCATCACTTGTGTCTATTTCAGTAACTAAATAGTTATACTTCTCGTCATTATTTTCAGTCACTTCTCTCACCAATTTAGTTCTGTACATTCTTTCCCAGTGTCCCTTTTTGCTGCATTTGTTGCATGTGGACTTGAAAGCTAGACATCTCTTTTGCTTTTTGTATTGCATATTGCCACATCTGCCACACTTTTCTCCCTTTTCCTTAAAACGTTTGCCTTTGTCACCATAGGTTTGTTTTGGTCGCCATCTTGGATTTATGCCATGACTTTGCGTTACCTCTTATACAGCACACACTGCTTCCCCCTGCTGGCTGACTTACACGTTTACCTTTTCTGACTAACAGATTTCTTGTAATGAGTTGCAGTTTGTGAGACGATCCGGTCCCTAATGTTATCATCCTAGGTAGTGCCAAAATCTCAGTGCTCCGATAGCTCATACAAAGCTCGAATAAAAGTCTCTGCTTTCTCTCCTGGCTGCTGCACTTGTTGGTAAAAACAGGCTCGCTCATGGGTAACGTTCCTTTTTGGGACAAAGTAGGCATCAAACTTTGCCATTACCAAATCATAGTGATTTTTCCCATCTTCTTCCTCATCAAATGAGAACAACTTGAAAATGTTCTCAGCCTCATTACCCATTGCATATACGAGGGTGCTAACTTGTACTTGCCCTTCCTTCTTGTCAAGCTTGGTGTCATCCTGTACCTAACAAAATGGGTTTTCCATTCCGTCCATTCCATTGGTTGATTAAAGCCGACACCACCACACTTCTGACACCATGCAATGTGCTTTTGTACTTTTGTAGACCAAGGAATAATGCAATGTCCAGACAGAGGTTTAGTCTTTTGTATAACCTTAACAATAGTGGTAGATTTCACTTCTTTATCTCATTCTTTTCACTTAAGCGGAAGCTTCTCAAATACATCTGTGCATGCCAGACCCTGAATCAGATCCGAAATATGAGAGTGAACAACGTGAACAACCTCAGCAACAAAGGCTACGGAACAGACGGACATATACAAACTATCTGATGTCAGTTTGATGAGGAAGTAGAGGTAGCTTTACAAATGAAGCGTTAAGAGCAGGCTGAAGCCCTGACTTTTGACTTTCAGGCAGTGTTTTCACATATGTTCACCTCAAGTTTTGGAACTTTGACCAGGTTTAACACAGATATCCGATATTATAAAAGTATAAAAATGACAGAAAATCACAAAACGCATGATATGTCCCCTTTAAACCACAGGAGCAAATCAATATAAATTCAATATTCAGGTTCCGCCAACCTGTTAAATAAATGAATGATGAAGGAAAAGGTTTGGTTTTAAGCAACAAAGTATATTTAATAAAGTACTGCAAAATACCGTAAAAACTGTAAAAAGTAAAATTCTGTTTCTCAAAATTTTACTGTACTTCTGTGTGAAGTACAGTAAAAAAAAATTTACTTCACTTAATTTCTTTGGGATATATTATATTATATTATATATATATGTAGGGATATGATACTGTCTTGTTTACTCCTCTATATTTGTCTGACCATTGGAGTCAGAAGTTTCTTTTTTTTAACAAACAGAATAAAATATGGTACATTAGTGTAGTTCAAAACATGAAAACAGTATGACATGCCATGTGAATGCATGAATAAAAAACTTCTAACAGTTACCATTCTTTACCATGAGTACTTTAGGTCTTGATTTTTAAGTACATTTTCATGCTAATACATCTATTTTTCCCTGTAAAATACCATGTATTTTTAAAGTATTTTTCATTGTAGTTTTGCTTTTACTTAAGCAAAATATTTGACGACTTTTCCACCACTGACCAACAGCTTCTCTTGCAGCAGTTTAGCAGTACTGCAGCAGGACATATGACTCCATCTTTACACACTAACACACACACTAAACTAAATGGTACTGTGTCCAGATGTGGCCGTGACAGTGACCGAAACTGGTTTCTGTTACAGATTAAACTCTGTCACAAAGCTGCTCCAAGAACCATAAAAACAATAACCACTTCCAATTAGCCCACAGTAATTGCTTAATAATTAGGAGGTAATTACACCACTTTGACTACTGTTATTCATAACAGTGTGTGTGTGTGTGTGTGTGTGTGTCTGTTGGGTACTGTACTATGTGCCTATCCTTACAGGGACTGAATGTCCCCACAATGTTTGAAGGTGAAAAATGTAAGAAAGTGGGTTCAATGTGCCAGTCTCCACTTGGATCTTTAGTTTTAGCACTCAGATTTAAAACTGAGCTGAGTCATGAAGTGTTACAGACAATGTGACTTTCAGAAGGAAATCCAAAATGTCCGATCGAAAGCAATAACTCAACACTTAGTTCAGAGAAATCTTAATTCAACAATGTTATTTCTTCTAAGTGATTCTTGACAAAAAAGTCTCAAAACAGGTCAACACATTAGTCTACAGCACAATTGCAGTGCAATTCGACATGTTTCCTACAGTATTTTCAAGAAATTGGAGTCAGAATTTTAAAACAAGTCAGAATAAGGCAGGTTCAAACACAAGAATAAATGATTTGTACTGAAAAAAATTTGACCATTCCAGCAAGATTTTAAGGCTAAATAAAAGACCAAATTTACTTGAGTCTGGGTAGACAGGTAGTTCTTGGCTGTTTAGCAGCAAGTAAACTAAGATGGAGATATTTGCAGTATGGTATCATTTACACAATCGCAGACTGATCAGGTCAATAACCATTTTCCTGTTATTGATTAACATGCAGAATGTCAGGTTATTTTATATTCAACAGTTCCCTCTTGCAGCCCTTTTCAACCACCAAAATTTAAAAATTGTATTGTTCATCTCGTACAACCTTGCACATCAGTGTGTTTGTGAATCCAGCGGCGCTCATGGCGTCTCATGTACAATCCATGCCTCTCGCTGTGTCTCTTATCCAGCACAGTCAGCCTTCAGGCTTGTGTATTCACACGTCAATCACTGCCGGTGTGAAGACCTTGATGCTGCACTGCCATCAGCCTCCAAGGGCCGCGCAGTCCGTCCCAGATGAAGATGAAGTTAATAGGAAATCTATCGGCCTGTGACACTGACATGTGGCAGCTGCAGGCACTGGGAGCAGAGATGGAGTCTGTGAAAATACCCACAACACTGTAACCTGCTTCTGCTGCTGTTCTTAATCATTTAATGAGACCAAATAAAATGTTTTGAGCCCTAACTGGCTCTTTAACTGGCTATTTATGTAGTTCATAAGGAGGCACAGAGACTGAGCTCACAGTTATTTGGACAAAATAGAGGTTAATGTGCTTCTATTCTGTAAGGAGATGTTTTCGGCTGGTTAATGTGGGAGAAAAGATGACTTTCACTGCTGTGAATGTGCAAACAGTCTCAGGTTGCAAGAGTTTAGTTGTTGTTGCCACCAAGTGACGCTGGAGTTAAGCCTTTTTGACTATGTAACAGAAAGAGTGCAGTTCTGCTGTAGCCAGTATGAAAAGAGACATATTGTGAAGTTTGCTGACAGCTTACTGGAGGAGGAGGAGACACGCCATGGTCCAGTTGTTGATGAGTTTGTTGCTTGGTGTGATGCTGCCTTTTTACAGCTTGATGTAACCAAAACCAAGGAGATGTCCATTGATTTTCGATGAAAACTCCTGGCTCCTGTACACACCACCATCAAGGGCCAGATGGTGGAGAGTGTCGAGTCATCTATGTATCTGGGAGCTGCAAACTGTGCTTTGACACAAATAATGATCTCTTACGTAAGAAGGGTCAACAACGCTTGTTTTGCTTGAGGAAACTGAGATTGTTCAATGTTGATAGGACACTAATGACCATGTTTTACAAATCTTTTAGTTCTGTGTTTCTCTATGATTCTATGACTTGTTGGTTCTGAAATCTAAGCGTGAAAAGTAAAAACGATATTAGCTGGATCGTGAAGCACTGCAGCAAGGTTATATGAGTCAGACAGGCTGGTTTGCCCGAATTATTCAAGAGACAAGCCCTGCAGAAAGCCATCCTTCTTGATGTCGACCACCCACCACACTCAGAGTTCAAGACTCTCCCCTTAGTTGCCTGTTTCAAGGTACCGAGGATTAAAACAAACAGACACAAGAACTCATTTGTTCCAACAGCGATTAGCTTGTTAAACAGATAGACACTCACGCTTTGCTGTAGTAATGCTTTACTGTAATGCACTGTACTTTGCCCTAGACTACGACTGATTATGTCTCACTTCTTTATGCTGTCTACTGCTGTGTTGTTCGTGGTTTTACGAAACAACTGCCCTCTGGGATCATAATAAAGTTGAACATGAACAGAAAGACTGCAGTGTAATCATGGAAGTTCACATTTTAGTCTTGATTAAGTTTTTAGTTTTTTGGTATCCTAGCAACCAAAAGATGCTTCATTTCTATGTTGGTTTGAAGAAGAAGGTGTCTCATATGAAAAATAAACATGCTTTTTTGTAAAAAAAAAAAAAAAAAAAAAGTACAGTTTCACATCATTCACATTATAAATTGATTTCATGTGTATTCACACATGTATTGGAAACTCAAAAAGGCGTTCTTGTCTTTCCAAGACAAGAACGCCTTTTTTCAGCATTCAAGTGTTACGTTCAAAGACAACTTTTTTTAATGTTGAGCATTTAAAAATTGATTCTTTCTTAAATATCTGCACATGGTAACTACAGTGCAAGTAAATGGAGCGTAATGTTAGTTCAGGCAGTGTACTGAAGTTGGCCTTAGCTGTTTCCAATCTCTGACTCATCCACAACTGTGGTAACATCCAATCGCATTCATGCAGGTGTACACTGCAGACCTTTTAACCTGACACTGTCACAGTTTACTCTGCTGATTGTGCTCATGCTGATACAGTTTGCCAAAGCATCTGCTACTCCCTCCACCACCCCAACCTCCTCATGTGGTATTTTATATTTAATTTTCATGTATGTTTATTAGCTCTCTAAACAGAATCCTCGTCACTGCTCAGAATCTTTGAGAGCTCCCTCAAACAACAGAGCCTTTTCCGCCAAATATAACTTCATAACCGTTGGCTGTAAATGGTCCTTTCTTGACACAACTGTCTCTGACTTAACTAAGGCTAAGGTATGGTTAAGGTTAGGGCTTTGTGGTTATGATTGACCAAAAAGCAAACATTTTATTTAGGTCTATGAGGGCAGGCAGACTCTGGTTTGGAAACCATTACCCAAACCTCCACACAATGGGCAAACTACATCCCACATTGGCATTGAACGCTGGCATTGAAATGGTAATCATGAATCAAATAAAAATGTAATTTCTAAGCATAGAGGGCTGAATATTTCCCATGTGACATGGAATACTTCATGCATACATGCATATGCATATATATATATATATATATATATATATATATATATAAAAAGAAAAAAAATCCCCCTCTCACCACCCTCCCATGGGAGGGTGGTGGTGTGTCTTCCTCAAGCTCAGATGTTGTACCTGAATTCTGCTGGAGCCACTCTCCCAGTTTGTGAGTCACAGCCCCCAGTGCTCCGATTACCACTGGCACCACTGTTGCCTTTACTCCCCACATCTTTTCTAGCCCCTCTTTCAGCTCTTGATATTTTTCAAGCTTCTTGTGTTCCTTCCTCCTGATGTTGCTGTCGCTTGGGATTGCTACGTCTATCACCACTGCCTCCTTCTGTCATTTGTCGATCAACCCCATGTCAGGTTGGTTAGCCATCACCAGTTTGTCAGTCTGGATCTGGAAGTCCCACAGGATCATATATATATATATATATATATATATATATATATATATAAAACAAGCATTCACCAGAGAATGTTCTTTTATTTAACAGCAATTCTAAGAAGTCTGCTACCTACAGACTTCTTAGAATTGCTGAACTTTGCCTGTGTTTTTGAAAGCTTTAAAGACGATCACGCTGAAGTGGTTTTAAAAAGCTCCTTTCTTATCCTCTATACTGCAATGTTAGGGCAGACTTTTTTTTTTAATTATACCTTGGAGAGCTTTCTCCAACAGCTTGGGTTTTGAAAGCGGTGGCTTAAAGTGGATGTAATACCAAAACAGAGAGAAAAAGGTGGCTTTTCTAATTCTTCCACATTAGGTTGGACATGAACGCTCTCTCACTGCTTGTTTCCTCTCTCTTTCTCAGCCTCTAATTCAGTCTCTCAGACTTTTTTCCTCCCTCCTTTCTAATGTTTTCATCTGAATGTCCCTCCTCTCCTCTCTCCCCCTCTCTTGACTCCACTCGCAGTCAGCATCTTTTGCCTCATTTGCGCCTCAACACATCGTCTCTTTCTTGCGTTCAGTCTCATTTTCTCTATACCCTTATCTTGCACTCTGTGTTTATCTATCTATTTTACCCAGTCTTATCGCTCCCTGACTTTATCAATACCACCTCCTGCTCTCCTTTCTTTCATCTTTCATTCTCGGGTACCCTCTCCTCCTAACCCCCCTCCCCATCTCTTCTCCCATCCCATTGATGGATGATGTGGTGCTGCATCGAGGGCCTCAATCAGAGGAGCGGGAGTTCGCTATAGGAGAGCAATCTCAAAGCCAATTCCACTGATAGCCATCGCAGGGTGTTGCTACATGACGTTGTAGCTATCACCTGTGGAACGAGAGAAAACAAGCAGGCTTTCGGAGTTGCTGCTCCAGGTGCTGCCTCCGCTCCGTTCAAACTGTAGGACAGAAGGGAAAACTTTTTCTGTTGTTGTTGTTATCAAACAGATCAATTGAAAAATGTATTAGTTTGGAGTTTGGCCATGTTGGCGCCTGGCAGCCACACAGGGCCAACAGAGGCTGATTGAAAGAGCACTCAGTGTTGCAGAGTTGGAGAGGGAATGGATTGCAGGAGACGCATTGTTGCCGCTCATCGATGGTGCTTCATTTTACTCTCTGAGTGCTTTTTGGCAAAGGGCTCACAGGTGGCCAGAACACTCTTTCATGTATTTCATTTGCATCTGAAACACCAACGCAGGTTTCGTTGATAAATGAAATAAAAAGAGAATAAATGAAGGAACAGCTTCTCCTCGTAGCCGTATGTTTACCTGTGGCAAACACACATGGCTCAGTTTTACCTCAGAGCCACTCGTCATTATTTGCTGACATCTGCTGGAAGGAGTTAAAGTGTTTAAGCTGCCTGGAGGGTAAGATTTATACATGCTGTAATTTAAATCTGGATAATCCGCAATGGTACATTATTTACAATACCCATTTTCTGATTGTCATGGTATCTGACACCCTGCCATGGAAGTACAAATGAAATCCCCAACAAAGAGGTTTGAAGGATGAGGCACAGACCAGCAGGTGAAGACAGCTTTCAGCATCTTGTGGTGGCGAGTAAAAGTCCCCAAACAAGAAACAGTTCACCTTTGGGGGTATTTTACTAGTTTTACTGCTTACTCAAATGGAACAAGTTCATGAAAGCCTTTGTTTTGTCTCTTGCTACATCCCAGTTCAGGGCCAGATTATTTTAAGTCATATTTTAAAAAGGCTCCATCAAATGCAGCCAAGAAATGCAGCCTGAAATGCCCTGAATTGGGAGGATTCAACCAGTGTATCTTTGCAGCTTTCAGTGTCCCACAATCATTCTGGGTCAGTCAGTTCTTTGAAGCCGCGATGTGTAGAGTCTTTTGTGAACGCAGCATCGTTCAGATTATTTTAATGTCACAAGTTTTTGTTGGAAGAAAAATGAGACAATCCTGTTTGAAAATTGGTGCAGTTTCAACAAACTGATATTTGACGATTCTGGGAAAGTCTAGACTTTGTTCAAATACATCCAGTTACATTTTTTTAAAATCTCATTTTCTATAATGTTTGTGCACAGCAACAACAGTATGGTTAGGGTTCAGGAAACACTGGTTAGGGTAGGGAAAGTTTCCAGTTAATAAAAAGGCAAACACTCTGTGAGGAGACCCAATCACCACTCCAACCCCCTCATCATTATCCAATTGCACCTTACAAGGCTGCACAGTTGTTCGCTAAATTCGCTAATGTTGTCGGGCTAGTTAGTAAGCTAACCACCTAAGACCTAGCCTGCGGAAGCAGGTGTCCTAGATGTTGTTCCACTTGCTGGCTCTGCTTCTAGTACTGCAGCTGGAGGGTTTGGGGTTCTTGACCTCGGGGCTTGCAGCTTTGAAATATCCAGTCAGCTTGGGGATTTTTCTTAATAGGTGTTTCTCTCTTTGGTTTTTGCTTTTTTGAGCTCCACTCTCACATGTCTTTCCAGACATTTTTGCAAATGTGGCTTTTGAAGTAAATTTTTACTTAAAAGCCAGGAAACTGCCATGCATATAAACCGTTGAAGAACAGCAACTCAGTCACTGGAAAATAAAAACATTAAAACAGCATTGGCACCTCGTTACATGAAGGTAACGCTACTTTTTGCACTGGCACTGATCAATTATCTAAATTCAACGAGTAAACCTGGAAAAAAAAACACATCATTGATTAATTTTTATCATCTCCAAGGCAAAAAACATTTATTTGCAGTGTGTGGGAATAAAAAATAAAAGTCACAGGGACATTAACATCATCTACATGGGTGGTCAGCTGTTGGTGAATATATAATATAAACTGCCATTTCCACTGTCTTTATTTCAGAGCATGATGTTGAAATAATTTTAAGTATGATTTTTCTTTCTTTTCAACTTCCTTTCATCACTACAATATAGATGTGTGTAGTAACTCCCTTTTGCTCTGTTTTTGTTGTTTGTTTCTACAAGATCTCCACAAGCCATGAGCAACTATTGACAATGTAACTCACTTTATGGGCACATCATGCAGTTTGTTTAGCTTTTCTTGTTCTTGCAGATGACTGCCCAAACAATAGATTTTACCTTTAATCATGCGGCACTTTGACTAGGTGTGCAGTGTGCAATAGTCTGAAATCTAATATTTTCCCCAGAGCTTCAAGACGTCTATATTTGCTTTAGCCTCGGGTGGTGGCTTGATGCATATTGATGCAGACACTCAATAATAGGCCGAGAGCTCTACATTATTGACAGCAGCGACTCCCAGCTCTCTGAAGATATCGACTTGAGACAGATGGTAAAGAAATAGGGATGGATACAGATAAAAGGACAGATATAAACAGGACGATTCAAAGATGTAGTGTTACATCAGTCCTTTTGTATATTTATTTATTTGTCGTTGCTCTTCTTCCTCCTCCTTACTGTCGACCCCCCTCTTTCTCTGCTGTGGCGCGCACAGCTGGGCCAAATAAATATGGAAAATAACAGAGGGAACTGCTGGCAAAAATGTTATTTACAAGACAGATGTTTTCTCCTACATTCATACACCCACAAACAGTCAGGTAAACAGAGCACACACGTCTCTAGCACACACACACACACACACACACACACACACAATCAGTCCAAGAGGCACATATTCACAAAGAAGCCCAAGTACACACACACACACACACACACACACAATAAATTCTCAATAACTATCAAGCTAACAGAGTGGTGACAGTGGAAGCAACGCTGGCTTGAGTGTAGATCAATTTAGTCCTTGTTGCAGCAAATGCTGTGGAGAGAGAGCGAGGCTGAAAGAGGAAGAGAGGGATTAAGGTGGGGGGGAGGGGGGAGAGGGGGAAGGCGAGGGGGAGCTTGTGCGATGAATTATGTCCAAATCTCTCAAGACTTCAGACAAGCAAAGGTAAAAAAAAAAGGACTCAAGGAGTCGGGCCAGCTGACATCTCCTAGAGGCTGCAGTAAGTCACTGCACCTGACAATTCAAATAACAAACACTGATCTGTTTGCCATTTCAGTGCTTTAAGTCATGAGAACACTGTTGCTAGACAGCTGACTAGGAAAACTCGCTTGCTCCCAGCTCAAAGATAGTCAATGATTTTGTGTTAATGCATTTCAGTGTCATGCTAAGAACAAGGAAAGAGTAGAGAACAAAAAAGTAGAGAATAAAAAGTAACAAATACTACATCAATGGGTCATTCAAGTGGACTCATGTTGTGAATGCTGTAAACACAACCGCACGCAATAGTCCAGTCAATCTGTGGTTTGACCCAGGGAAAACTGCAATAGTAATCATTCAAGGCTTTATGTGATCCTTAGGGACATCCAAATATCATATTAAAAGTATACCATTATATACTTAGTGGATCAAGGTAAATTCAGGGGTTGAAATTTGTGGCTTTCATGTCACAGCGTCACACAAAGAAGTGTGTATCTCTGCTTCTGAATATGCTATTTTCATATAGTTTATATCTACACATTGGTTTTCTAGGGTGTTCTTTCACATACAGCCATCAGATATGACCTCTTCTGAATGTATATGTGCACTATGGGGGTACTCTTATGCCGAAATTACCTTTTTTTTAAAAAATTCAAACAAATGAGGTAAAAAACCATTTATTATCATTGAATTTTCTGCATATCCAAATTTGTCTTAGTAATATTTTTTTCGATGAAAACTATTATGCAAAGTATGTTCCACTAAATCTGCAAAGGTTTATTTTTAATATATGATGTAGGAGGGTATTAGAACCAATAATAATCCTGGCTTGGGCCCTTTTTTGACTTAGACTGACTGGACTACAAAGGCTATGGATGAAAAGCAGTTTGTCCAAGCTGTATTCTACCTTTTGCCCAGTGCATGCTGGGAGAGGCTGAAGCCCCCTGAGTGTGACTCTTGAAAATGAGAAGCAGTTTAGGAAATGGATGGATAGATGGCACCTAATCAGTTTTCATGCATGCCAAAGGGATCATTAAAATCAAAAGGGGTTATGCCCTTTTGAGCATGAATTCACTCAAAAAATTTGAATCTACCAATCAAATTATGAATATGTTGTGTGCAAAGCTGACTTTTTGTCCCGAGAGTGTCCAAAATCAAAAGGTTTAGCATTAATGTACTCGATAAATTCTGCCAATTAGATTTAAAGAGTAGGGTATTATGGAGAACAAAAACAGTCTCATCTTTGAATAGATTTTGCAAGTGAAAGATCACCAAGTTTTTTGACTGCACTTCCTCTGAATGTAATGTTACATCTGAAAAAAACAACAACTAATGACTGATCTAGTTAGAACCATGAATATCCGCAGCAGACACTGGCTGGCTTTAGGGAGATGAACGGCCTTCAATATTCAGTTTATGCCAAATTTAATGGCCAGTAGTTCACAGGAAAGGGGGGGAAAGGGGAAAGAGACGGATCAAGAAGAATCAAAAACTGACAAACAGGATGATCAGAGAGGGGACTGAACAGGGGAGAGGATTTTGTGAAGATGAAACGTAGGGGTTGAAGAAGAGGAAAGAGGAGTAGAGGGCAGAAGAGGAGAGGAGAGGAGAGGAAAGGTGGCACACCTGAGTGTTCAGATACGTCTGTCCTCGTAAGAGCTGCCCTGAATTATTCATAGATGCTCGCCTCGCCTAGCTGTGCCGGCTGCAGCTGCAATGCTCACTGCAGAGAATAAAAAGAGAAAAAAAAGTAATTTTACTAGAAAAGAAACTGCAGACAGTGCAGCTCTACTCAGGGTTTTGAGTCAAGTCTAATTGCTATTTTTCAGTAAGCTGAAGATCATGATTGACTCATGCAGCTGAATTAAGTTAAACAAAATGATTAGTGTACTTTCTCTACTCAATGTTACATATTTTGCTGGAATTATGACAAAGAAACATTAGAGGAAATTATTGGTATTATTTTATTGATATTATACTGCACGTGGCAGCTTAAAGCGACTAAATAATCTGCTTCTCTTTGCTCTGTCTGTGGTGCTGAAACATTCAAACCCAGTCTCTATTTGTGTCTCTTTCCATGGTGCTGAAACAGTCCAACTGACTCTCTCTTTGTCTTTCTCCATTGTACTGAACCAGTTAAGCCCAGTCTGTCTTTTTGTCTCTCTCCATGCTGCTTAAAATAGTTAAGCCCAGTCTCTTTTGTCTGTCACTGTGGTGCTGACACAGTTATACCCTTGTTATACCAAAATTAGGGCATATATGCAGGTTTTTTAAAGGCAAGTAAACCCACTAAAAATAGGCAATTGACTCCTTTCCCACTGCCAGTAGACAAGTTTGCCTTTCTGGGGTTTTTTTCTGTTTTTTTGTCTAGTTAATCATGGCTAGCATCATTAGCATAGCCATGCCGTGCTGTGTGTAGCACATGGACTGTGTAAAAATAAGGTGTAGCTGCAGTGTTTCTGATTTAACAGCACCATGCTGGACAGGTAACAGATGTGTTTACAGTGTTTGTGTGCTCTGAAAGACATCACAGTGCGGATATGAAGTCCACTGAGTGTTAGCCTAGCATGCTAATACTACCTCAACATATGGATGAGACCATACCTAAACATATGGATGAGACCATACCTAAACATATGGGTGAGACCATATGTTTAAAGACATCCGCAGATGGTAAGAGCGGCCAGAAATGGGGCAAAAATTAACGTGTCCACTTGGGTGTCATGTTTCCATCACTGCCAATCGGAGTTGGAGCTGATAAATACGTGTGTGTACTGCAGAGTCATTTGATCCAGGAGAGAATGCCGACTGTACCCTTTCCCACTGAAGACAGAAGCCAGATGTTAGTGGGTGTAGAATATCAAATAGAATGTGATATATATCAAATGCTGTTTCACTCTTCATTTATCTGCAATAACCAATTTTTGCCCATTTAGGGGCAAAATACATATCATCACCTTCTAAGCTGACATGGCAAACTTTTTAGCAAACAGTTGCTTATTTCCACATCCAGCAGTTACGGAGCAACATTATCATTCATTTAGAGTCGTGTTTCTGTCCACCTGGTGAATGTAAGTTCAATATTCACTCTCTTTTATCTCTGTTTTCACTCTCTACCAACTCCTGAGGGAAATATCTGGTTCTTTAGCTGCTAAATGCTCCACTGTGTTCATTGGCTAGTCTACAGCTAACTGTGTCTGTTTGGTGCTGAGCAGGTAGTGTACAGTGACTTTTTAGAGCTTTTCCCTGAAAACAGCTGCCTGCTGCGGCTGAAAACGATGCTATGAGAGCGCTGAGAGTGAACCAAAACAGTAAAGTTGCAGCTGGACAGCTAAACAATGAGATATACAACTTGATATAAAGCTCTGTAAAGCTGAGAGGAGCTGCAGAGTCACTGATAATTCTCTGTAGGTTCATCACTACAAGTGACACCTCTGACATTACATAATGTCAACTACTAGCACTATTAGAACTGCATCTGAAATCAGCCTCGTGTCACTCCAAGAGTCAGCCTTTTTGCAATTACCCGTTATGTTTCAGTAAAAGAATAGATGGAGAAATGGAAAAAAAACATAATAAGAATTCCTTCTGTTTCCAGTGCAGCTAAGGCTGAGGGCACCTTCAATGCACAAATGTTTATTTAATGTTTTATGGGCATTTTTATTCAGAATGAGTCTTCATTTCTGTACCTAACAATCATAACAACAACTTTTCTCAGGTTTTCTTCTTTTTCTCATCCAGCTATTGTGCACTCACAGTTACTTGCAGTTCTCCACTGAAAAAAACTTATATGTCTCACTTAATGCAGTCCTATTATTCTGTTATAATACTGGCGCTGCTGTCAGTCATTTCTTTATTAAATTGAACTGAGTACTGTATTTGAAGTGTCTATATGAATTGGATTTCGAAGTGTGGCTTAATGTGATATCTCTACAGTGAAAAAGAAATGTGTGAAATGGAAAGGCAGAGATGCACACTGAAGCACAACATTAATTTCCAGCTATTATGTATCCTCAGCGATTATCCAGACTAAGATATGAAGTAGCCGGTGGGAGGAATAACTGATATGCTGTACCTTTCAGTGAAGAGGGACCACATGAATCTGTGATAGAAATCTGTCTACGAGGAGCTGTATTTAAGGATATTTTGTTGAGAATCTCCAAGTAGGAAAAAATGTCTCCTTTCTTACAGTTGGTTTTCGTCATCAAAGTGTCGGAAATTGAGTTTAACATAAGGTCTGCCGGCCTTCTCTGACAGGCCTGCTGATTTCCACCTGGGGATAATTGACAATCACAACACGTCCAGGGCTTGCCTCCCCCCCCCCCCCCCCAACCTGCACAACAGGGGAAGAATTTCAATATATTTTACACAGTGGGGGGAAGGATTACATGGAGGAGGCTTGAAAACTCAGTTACTTTGGGATTTCAAGGGGTCTTGATCTCCATTTGCTCATCAGAACCTGAGGGATCAAAAGACGGCGGGAAAACAAAAAATGTCTTTGCAGGAGAAGATCACGATAGCTAGCTTTTCTCTCTCTCTCTCTCTTTCTTTCTTACTCTTCTATCACACTGACGTCTATAATCTTTGAAATGATCCAGCGGCTGATCTCATATTATATATATAAATGACTGGATGGAAAGTGAAGGGTCAGTCTTGCTAGAAGTGTTTGAATCAAAGCAGCCCCTGAGCCAGTCTCCTCTCACCAAATATCTTCTTATCATCGCCGGTTAATATCCTTTGGTCTGTTGCTGTTCTGGTACACAGACTGAGACAACGGGATCATCTGTAACACTGCTGCGATACCTTTGACTCACTGCATTCTCTTGTTTTTATAAGATTTTTTAAGGGGGGAAAGGGCAAAGAAAAACAACATGCAGGGAAGATGATACCTTGACAGTATTTGGTGAGGTAAAGGGAAGCATTTCTGATTTGTGACCAGCTTGTCATAAATGCACTTTCCTCGCCTCTGGGTTGCTGCTATGCTAATTTGTTTACCCACTTTTATTAAATTATATTCTACGCTTGCTGCCACTTTAAAATAACTCACTTAATTTACCAAATACAGCATGCATAAGCATTTGGTGGCTGGAGTTTGGCTTCCAGAGACAGAAACTAAATTCATCCTTTGGGTCCCTGTCTGGAAAAAGAAACAAGACTAAGAACAAAATATGTTACACAAAATATGTGTTACATTCAGTTAGTCAAGGAGGCAAATTTGACTTGGGATTATCAAATTTCTTGTTGAAGTTATAATCAAGTTGTTTATACTGTAAAGACCCCAAGAGATACATTTAATTCAACTAGGTGGATGTACAGTTTAGTGCAAAAGTTTCAGGCACTAAAGGTAAAGTGAGGATGTTTTTAAATATAAAGACATCTTCATACAAAGTTGAGTAAACAGAAGAAACCTAAATGAAACAATGTTTACTTTTAGCAGCTTTGCCTTTAAAACATGAGCAGTTCTCCTCAGTTCACCTGCACACAGTTACTTGGCAGGTCGGTTGTTCCTGCATCTTGGAGAAGTTGCCACAGTTCTTCTTCTGTGGATTTCAGTGTCTCAGCTGCTAATCCCAGACTGACTCCATGATGGTGAGATCAGGGCTCTGTGGGGGCCAAACCATCTGTTGCAGGACTCTTTGGCCTTCTTGTTGCTGAAAATAGTTCTTTATGACTCTAGCTGGATGTTTTGGGTTGTTGTCATGCTGCAGAATAAATTTGGGACCGATCAAATGCCTTCCTGATGGTGTTGCATTATGGATAAGAATGCCTTAAACATGCCTTAAACTTTTGCAGAGCACTGTATTTCTTAAGAAGTTTTGTAAAGTTGCACAGAAAATAACATCCTGGTAGTATCTATTCACTATCTACTGAGTAAAACTATTTATGTGTGTGTATTAAACTTAACATTTAGGACACAGTTGGAATCGTATTGAGATATTGCTCACACACTTAGCATAATATCACACTTATTGGCTCTTGGATCAGTTTGCATTGGCGGCAGTGATACACTGAATACAAAGTGTATATTTAAATCTTTTCATTATAAACGATACATACTTGTCTCCCCGTCAAGTCACTTGAAGTTCTTATCCTCTTGTACAAATGTCTTTATCATGTGGCTCCTGAATACATCTATGATCACATCTACACCCCTTCTCGCACTCGTGACAATGGACCCTTTGCCATGCCTCACACCAGGCTGAAGGGTGCAGAGCCTTCAGTGCTGCTGCTCCTCAGCTGTCTTTAAAGCCAGACTTAGGACAAATCTGTTTAGCCAAGCTTTTCATTAACTCAACTTTGTGTGTGTGTGTGTTTGTGTAAAGTGTATTATGAGGGCCTTCACACAATAGGTCCTATTGTATTTCAAGGAATTATTGATTTATTTTATATTTTAGGTACACGGGTTGCTCGAAAACTCATCACATGCATCAGAAGTGGTGAAATTCTGTATCTGATATGGGTCTTGGTCTTGGGTGTGGCAAGTTGGCTCAATAGCACCCCCTAAAACGAAATTTGGGAAACAGATGAGCCTTACCCTAAGCCCAACACATGTCATTTTGAATTTACTGTGTAATTTTTGTGCAGTTTTTGCTATTTACAGGTGTTGTACTTTAACAAACTCCTCCTAGAGAATAAACCAGAGCAACTTCAAATTTGGTCAGTGACATCTAAAGACCTTTGCGATGCTAAATTGTGAAGCTTTTGAATTTTCATGGAACGCCCTCGACGTGGTGTGCCGGTCAATTTGCATGTTTCGCCATGAAGCAGGAAGCTGTTGTAACTTGACTTTACATTGTCCAATCTGCCCCAAATTTCACATGCTTGATTGGAGTCCAGGCCTGAACACATCTACATGTAATATTGAGTCATAGTCATAGCGCCACCTACTGACAACAGGATGTCAGCCTTATGTGACAAACATCATCCAATTTACATGAACATGCACATGATATACAGCAACATATTATCAATGGGTGTTCTGTAGCACCAGATATGTGCAAATGAGACAAAAAGACAGTGTGTAATTCACAAAACACCTGCAAAGGATGGAATGCAAACTGTGCTGCCAAGCAAATAACATCATGGTGCGCCTGTTCCATTTGCATGTATGTAAATTAGATAATGTTCATACATTCAGTGCAAAAATTGGCCCCTTTCAATGCAAATAAGCCTTGTTGCAGTCTAGTTCACAAAGACCAGCGCTAATAGCCACATGCAATTAGGGTGGAGTTATTAGCATCTTCACATAGTTGGTGTTAACTGGGCACACACTCACTCCTCTCTCTCTCTCTCTCTCTCTCTCTCTCTCTCTCTCTCTCTCTTCAAATCAAGCTTGTGAGGCTTGAATCATATTGATTTGATATTAAGAGTGAAATCTATAGTCAGACATGGGGGGGGGATCAAGTGGGGTTAGGGGCTTATCTCGGATTTAAAAATAAAAATAACAGCGCTGATGGAGCTCAGGATTCATCCATAAATTAAAGATGTTGTTGTTTGATTACAAACAATTCCACCGTATGAACCTGAATCTGTACGTGACAGCTGATCTAGTGTAGATGTGCAGCAGAACACAGAACATTAATTACCGCCAGATCCTGACCGATCTGGTGTTAATGAAGTGCTGCTGTGCCACGTGCGTAAATGTGCACATCTACTTTATCAGTTTGGAGATGCACTTATCGTATCAGCTGCTGTGTGATGCTGCAGCCAGCTGTGACACACAGCCAGCTGTGGCCAACAAACAGAACATCAGTACTGATGTTTCTCCGAAATCCCGGATACATTCAGTGACACTTGAACCACATTATTGTAAGATTCAGACATTAATCTAACACG
Organism: Thunnus maccoyii; assembly: GCF_910596095.1. Taxonomy (NCBI): domain Eukaryota; kingdom Metazoa; phylum Chordata; class Actinopteri; order Scombriformes; family Scombridae; genus Thunnus; species Thunnus maccoyii. The sequence continues at coordinate 8,229,362 of NC_056545.1, forward strand.
TTTCAGACCTGAGTTAATAGCTGTATTTTGACATTTGACATGTCAGTAGATCATGTTATAGATGCAAAACTGGAGAAGTAAAAGAAGCAAAATACATGAAAGTTGGTTTGTGATTGTGGAGAGCTGTGTGTGTGTGTGTGTGTGTGTGTGTGTGTGTGTGCGCGCACTTCTGCTAATTAAAGACATGTAATTTGAGGCTTTTGTGCTCTCTGCAGTTTTCATTATGGGCCATTTTGGAAACAGCTCCACTCACTCAATCAGACACAAAACAAGGGAAAATTGCACTCAGCTGCAAAACTTTGTTGACGTATTTGCACTGGCATATCATTAGCACAAATGGGGCATAAATGGGTGCAAATGCTGCGCAATTCACGGTGCTATTAGCAGGTGCAATCCATTTGTTGTGGATTTGGCCCTTAATGTATCACTGCATTAATGACCCACTTATGTAGCACCGCCTACTGGCAACAGGAAGTGAAGCCTTATGTTACTAACTTCCTTTGATTTACATGACATTTAAAGTGTGTGGTCTACATTTGATATGCACCAATATAATGTACATTTAATGTGTGTTTTCTAGCACCACATAGTGGACATGGGGAGTGATAGTTATCTCCTACATGCAAATTCCAACATTCATGAAAATGCATATCCATGTTAGTCGCCCTCTGGTAAATGTATTGCTGTGTGTCAACCGACCTCCACGGCTGCCTCTCCCCCCGATGCGCGTGAGGCGCAAGGGCCCGAACATCGCTGCTTGCAGCTTTAATTATTATTTATTATTACTCTTTTATTTATTTAATAATAAAAAATAGTATGAGCATGGTTACTGTTTATGTATGCAAGGTGTATGACATGTTTGCCAATGGATCAGATTGTAATACTAATGCTGAAGTCTTGAATCAACTGATATGAATCCATAAAAAAGATTAAGAGATTAGATGCAGCTGCAACATGGGAGGCTGTTTATGAGACTAATGTGGTGTGTGTGCGCATTGTTTAGAGTTTGTACCTGGTAATCTGTGATTGTGTAACAAAATTAACATCTTTTCTCACACCGTGTGTGATATTAAATTTAATTTTTTCCCAACGCAGCCATCTCGCCACACAGTTATATAACAGGTGTTTTTTGTTAAACTGCAGGTGTCAGAAGTAAAATGGCAGGTGTTGGACACAGCCAGCAATTCATGTTCATGACTCTGCAACATATTGCCAGGAAACTGGGAAGAGTGCTGCACAAATGCTGCACTGACTCATCTTTGATGTTGGTAACAGTCGTAGAAATGATTTAAAAAATGAGAAAACGTAAATAAAACTTCACTTCAGTCTTAGTTACCTCTCTGTAACCTCCTGGTTTTGAGTCCCATCCTGGTTTTGATCAAATTCTGGATATGTCGTTTATATGGAGGATAAAAACCTGGTTATTCATATCCCTGTTTACATGATTCCAACAGTATCCAGGTTTCTGATTATTGGTGTCTTCATTCCTCAACATCTCTGCCTCTCCTTTCTCTACCAACACAACCTAGATCAGGTGTTTACATGACACAATATACTGATTTTTATTGGAGTTCTCCAAGTAGCGTGTAAAAGCACTGTTTTCAATAATCATCCTCTGACTTCCTGTGACTTTAACTTTAACTGGGTCATGTTTAATGTCTGTCATTCTGATCTATGAGTGACACCACCTGCTCCTGTTATTTTATTTGTTATATTTATATAACTGTTAACGGGGCATTGCTCTAAAAGGGCATGCATGTTCAGTCAACCCACACTGTGTAAAAAAAAAAAAGAGGTTATGTAATTGAAAAATTCTGTCTGGATAAATTATTGTTGTTGCTGCAACATACATGTGATATTTACAAGAACATTCTTAAGTCTGAGTGATCTGGTCTTTGCTTTTACAGTAGATTTTATTGTGGGAAACTGGTCTCAACTATTTTAAGTGATCGGCAAACAAGTCAAACAAGTACATTGTGTTCCCCCTTCCCCCCACCATTGGCACCATTTTTGGGCATTTGCTTTTATTCAACAGTTGACAGTAGAGAAGTAGACAGGAAACAAGGGGGAGAAGGAGAGGAGGGTCCCCAGGTGGAGTTGAACCAGGGACATCACAGTTATGTTGCATGTGCTGTAACCATTTGATTACAATGGCACTCAGAGCAGGTTCATTTTTGACCTTTGGAACACATATCCTTAATAAAATATTCCGAACTAAAGGTTCACTTACTTTGCTGCTTTTTTAATAATGTGAACAAACAAAAAAATGGATATGTGACAACAAGTGGTTGTATGTGATAAAGGAAGACAGTAGTTATAATCGCCACCTCATGTCATCTGACCAAATATCCATACTGAGGTCAAGTTATAGGTAGTGAAGGCTGTGAGATCATTTTGAAAGCTGTGGAAAAAAGCTATTAAATGAGCATCAAGTCTGGAATATTTTATCAAAAACATTTAGCATTTAGGAAGAGCTCGTAATCAGCTGGTTCAAAGTGTGGTTTGTGGATCATACAATATGTTAACCTGTTAAGGTGATTGTCATGATGATCATGTTTTTGGCATCGTACAGAAAAATGCAAATACAATGAGTTGTTTTTATAATGGCTGAATCAGCAATTTGACAGGCACATCAGCGCCTTGTATTTGTTCACCAAACATGGATATGGATAGATATGGATGTGTGTGGAATTCAGGAATTGTTAATATATATATATATATATGTGCTCTTAAATGAAAAGAAGAGAATATGAACTAACTGTGACTTTGTCTTTGTTCCTCACAGGACGGCATGGGCAACCTAAGAATAACAGAGAAGGGCCTGAAACTGGAGGGGGAATCCGAGTTCCTTCGACCTCTCTATGCCAAAGAAATCCAGTCCAAACCAGTAAGTCAGTAACAGAAAGACACTTTACAACCTACCCTGCATATTAAACATACACACACAGACACACACACACACACACACACACACACAGCATTTAACAGTCAACAAGTTATCCAATCTAAATGATGAAGCATATGGATGAGGTTTGGTTTGGTTTAGGCATCTAAAACTACCTGATTACAATTAGGAAAAGATCCCAAATGGTTCCAAGCGACCAAGGTTGACTGTCGGTCAGAAATTGGATGCAAACCGTCATCTCCTATGTCAAAATCTCACATTTTGTTGACTGCACCATCCAACACCTCCACCCTAACATCCCAGAACTTATGATTGTACTGTATGTTTTGTTTGTACTCCATACTATGCAATTCATGGTCCTGGGTCAAATCAGGTTTTGTGACAGGATATCAAGGTGATGCTACTTCTGCCTTTGCTTCTAATAGACAATTGTCATTATATACACATAACAGAACATTATTTACTCACAATATAACATAGGGGTCATTTTAAATGTTTGAATGAAGCACCAATGCTGTCGGTTTTTGGTGAGGACAAAGAAGTAGGCTCTACATACAGTAAATGACTGTCACATGTAAGACTTTGTCTCCACTTGGTTTGTGTTTGTCAGCGGTCTATACAAACACTAAGCTACCCGTGCTAATCATGCTATGCTCACAACGTCTTTGATATCCAGCAAGTTTAAGCTACTTTAGCCCTGGAATAATTAGCATAAGCATGTCATTACATTAACAGTGCGTTAGTGTCATTTAACATTGCCCCAGATGGACATAAAACTCCCTTTGTTACCTAAGTGTAGTTGTAAAGCTAAACTAATGTACATGTACTAATTAACCACTGCTGCAGAACACATGCTGAGAGTGTAACACTGGGTGAATGACAGCACTCAGCACAAGGTGAGAGAGTGCAATAGTGTGAATCTTGGGCCTGATGCCTACATCTTTCACAGTGGAAAGAGCATGTGAGACAATCCTGTTGGGACTCGTGGAAGCATCGACTCCACCTTCATTCACAACTTTTATTGATTTTTTATCAAGTATCTAAATGTTGCTCAAGCAAAGCTTAAATTCTGTTTGCAGAGGCTTCCCAAACCACCTTAACAGGAGAGGAACATGTTCTCACAATTGTAGCTGAAAATCATCCAACCATTTTTTTTATTTTTTATTTGTATTTAATCTTTTTTTAATCAGGTAGTCTCATTGAGATTAAGATATCTTTTCCAAGCGAGACCTGAGAACAAAAAAACATTCATAAGACAAGAACACAATCAGCAAACAGTAACAACACAAATACACAATAAATAAAGAATTAATAAGAACAGTTACAAGAATCATAAAAAAAACATCAGATAATAAAGCTTTAAAATCTCCAAGGGGAGTGAAATACTCAAGTTTGAGGTCAGTTTTCAGTTCATTAAATTTAAGAGTTACATAGTTCCTGAAACCAGCTCTGCCAACATTAGTGCGAAGATGAGGGATATCCAAGGTTAAGTAGTTACTGGATCGTGTTCTGCAGTTACTAGATTTAAATGAGAGAGGAGATGTAAGGTAGTTGGGGGCTTCAACAGTAAAGCTTTATAGATAAATATCATGAGATATTTATTCCTTCTTGTACGTAAGAAAGACCATCCGACCTTGTGATACAGAGAACAATGATGAGTACAAAATTTGTCATTTGTGATAAAGTGTAATGAACTGTGATAAACAGAGTTTAACTGCTTAAGTGTTGATTGGGCAGCGTCACAATACAGAATATCTCCATAATCAAAGACAGACATATAGGTGGACTGCACAACTGTTTTATGGTTTGAAGAAGATTGACATCCTTTAATTCTATACAGGAAGCCTAGTTTAATTTTTAATTTTTGAGTCAAATGTTGAATATGAATCTTGAATGATGTGATGTCTGCTGTCAAGCCAAATTCCTAAGTATTTGTATGACTCAGCAAGAGTGATATAAGTGCCCTTTAAAGTTTTAATGGCAGGATAGTCAGAGTCACTGGTGGAGGTGTAGAATACCATGTATTTGGTCTTTTCTGGGGTGGAGCCTGGGGCATATAAAAGTGTGTCATCTGCAAAAAAATGGACATTGAAGTGTTGATTAAGAAGAATATTGTTAAGCATGTATGATGTAAACAGCAAGGAACCAAGGATAGACCCCTGTGGCACCCCATTTCTGATGGTACGAGGGCTTGACTGAGCGCCATCAGCAACAACAGTGTGAGCTCTCTCTGTAAAGTAAGAGTGGAAACCAATTAAGCATAGCTTCATCTAGACCTATAGACTGTAGTTTATGGAGTAGGACTTTATGATCAACAGTATCAAATGCTTCTGAGAGGTCAATGAAGAGAGCAGCATAAAACATTTTTTTACCCAGGGAGGAGACAATGCTATCAGGTACTGAAACTGCAGCTGTTATTGTGCTGACTGTTGTGGCTGTAATAAGCTTTCTGACAATAAAGGTGCATAATTGTAAATTGACCAATGATTCTAGGATCTTTGTTAAGAAAAGGAAATTTAGATATCGGACAGTAGTTGTTGAGATCAGTGACAAAACCACTTTTGTGTGAGGGTAATACTAAGGCGCTTTTCCAAAAAGCTGCCTGTTAAAAAGGTTTGGTTTTGACTGGTACTGTATGCAAGATGTGCTCTGATGTGACCCAGCGCGACCTGTCATGGTGCATCACGTGGTCTTCTGTCGTGTCATGACAAGACGTAACAAGAGGAGACAGTTCAAGATGACACGAGACAAATTCTGTCATGTTATGACGTGTTGTGTTGTGTTGTGTCATAACAAGACTTGTCATGTCATGTTATTACACGTCATGTCAAGACAACAAGACATGATAGGATAAGATATGACATCATGAGAAGCACCATAGTGCATCAGTTTTCAGAACAGTAGTGGTCTTGGTGGAGACACATACGAAAAGCCTGGCAGTGTTATCAGCATGCTTTGTCCAGCGTACTGCACAGACGTCAGCATCAGTTTTCTTGCAGGAAATCTTTGATGCCTGCTGATCCAAATGCAAAGTCTGTCTGAGGTCCCCTGGTATGCTCTGTTTGAGAATTAAACATTCTGATGTGCTTCCTGCCGTCCTTGTTACAACTACAGGAGGAGTATGCAAGCCTGGAGATGTCAGAGAAATGGGGGCGATATGCACGGTAAAGTGATAGGCACTCTCCAGGCTTCTCTCTCTTTTTTTTTTTTACTCTGGCAGTAATAATAGCTGTGTGCAGGTAGTGGACGGATGGTTTGATAATGCAAGAGAGCAGTACGCTTAATCTCTGTTGTGTAGGATCTTGTGCAAGCTGAGAAGGGGAGGGGAGGGGGTTGAGTGATGGCGATGGGAGAGCAGAGAGTGAGGTAGCCAAAGAGAGCAGGATGGAGATGAGGAATGAGAGAGAAAAAGAAGCAGCAGTAATAGAGACAGAAACTGGGAGACAGATGGAGGAGGACTGAATAAGAGCGAGAGAGATGGGAAGCCAGCGAGCATATTTTGACAAGCGACGACACACAGGAGGCAGCCAAGTTCAACACCATCTCAAACAAGCACAACATTTTCACAGCGTGTTATGTCACAGTAAAATATTCAATATCAAAAATATAGTCCCTATGTCACAAAATGATGCAAGAAGCTGCTACTGATGACAGCAGATTTCTAGTGCATTAATTTGGCAGTGTGTTTAGACAGGTTTTGATGCTGCATGCCAATGTTTATCATCAAAATATTAAATATAAACACAGGCTGGTGTAGCTGGATTATTTAGCACATTGAAGAAAAGTGGAGTACTCACAGATAATGAAATAAAAGCATTTGGTGCAGCCAGACAGGTACTGAAAGTGCAGATGATTTCTTCTATTGTAAATATCATGAAACATGTGACTGGCGTGAGATAGAAAACAGAGATGAATATAAAAAAGAGGCTAAAAATAGATAAATGAGAGCGCAGACAGGGAGTAAGAGGAGAGACAAGATACAAAACACTGGAGCATTGGGAGAAATAAACAGCAGAGAGGACTGAGAGAGGGATGGATGCCTGGTTGCTTTGGCAGAGGTGGTGAGAGGAATAGTAATACTGAGGAGGTGATGGGAAAAGACAATTGGTCTGTCCAGAGAAGAGGATAAACAGACAGAAAATAAAATAAAACTGAGGAAACCTGGACCCTGCTGTTACTGCATTGCTATTATTCCTCTTTCATGTATTGCCCAAACACTTCCTGCGCTGTCTCTTTCTTATTTGGTCTTCTGTCAATTTCATCTCAGGAGGTCTTCCTTTTGTTTTTTAACCCTCAGTCTTTCTCTGGGTTCAAAAAGACTTGAGACGACAGTTGTAACGATAAATCCATCAGTCAATCAAGAGGAAATTTTTTGATCATCAATTAATCGATTGTCATTTTCAGGCAAAAATGCCAAAAATTTGATATTTTCTCACCTCATCTTACATATCGTAAATTAAATATCTTTAAGTTTTGAATCGTTTTTTGGACAAAGCAAGATATTTGACGATCGCCTTGTGCTCTAGGATCTGGTTTTCTGGTGTTTTGTAAACCAAATAATGGACAGATTGTTCAATAATGAAAATAATCATTAGTTGCATCCCTTTCAGGTTCTCTTCCTGAAGTAAGATAACTTACAGTTCAATGTTAACATTTGTAACTATTTGTAAGCCTTTTCTCACATCATATGATCAGATAAGGCCTTTAATGAGGAGAAGTTAAGAAAATTACAATGACCAACTCTAGCATTCAGGAGACATAGAGGAGACATGATCGAGGTCAATAAGCTTGTTCATAGAATGTATGATGTCACAGCCGAGCCTGTCGTCCACCTGTGGAATAACAGGTATGATTTAAGACTCTTTAAAATTATAGACACTAAAATGTCTCTCTGAAAAGACAAAAAACTTACTTAACATACTTCATACTCATTTAAAAGGCCTTGCATGGACTTGCACCACCTTACCTATCAGAGCTAATTACTCCATATACACCAGCACGCCCTCTGCGCTCTCTCAGTGCTGGTCTCCTGGTCGTTCCTACATTTAATAAAAAATCAGTTGGCTTCAGAGCATTTTCCTACCGTGCCCCATATCTCTGGAATGGCCTTCCATCTGAAGACTGAAAACCTTCCTTTATTCACTACATTACAGCCTCCTCTTAAACTTAGCCGGGCCAATCATCTTTTAACATCTATTTAACATTGATGTTTTTAATGTGGTTGATTCACTTTCAATTTTTTATTATTGTACATTGATTACTGTATGTTGTCCTTCTTAACTGTGAAGTGCATTCACTACAACTTGTCGGGCCCATCTCGTTTTAACATCTATTTAACATTGATGTTTTTAATGTGGTTGTTCCACTTTTAATTGTTATTATTGTTAATTGATTGCTGTATGTTGTTCTTTTTAACTGTAAAGTGTGTTGGGACCATGCTGCATGGTGATTCTGCACTTTAAATAAAATTAAATTGAATTGAATTGAAATTAAAAATAGACTGGATAGATTCTGGTCAGCTAAGGACATTTTATATAACTATGAAGTTGATTTGTTATTATTTGTGGAAGTATATTGTATGTTTGTTTGTTTTTTTAGTTGTAGAGTCTGGTGTGGAGGATTTGTATCCTGTACCAGAAAAATTTTCTAAAATTTCAGCCGTTGCAGGCAGTTGTTTTTAGAGAAGAAGCTCTAAAAACCCACAGTACACTACCTGCTCAGCACCAAACATCCAACAGACAAAGTTTGCAACTAGCTGGTGAACATAGTGGAGCATTTAGCAGCTAAAGAGAGAGCTGTAGCTACTGCTAGCAGATATATCTCTTTTAGGAGATTGATGGGGACCAAAATCGAGAGAAAAGGAGAGCAAAGGTGGCCAGAAACACCACTCTAAATACATGCAGAGTTGCTCCTTATCTGCTGGATGTGTACATAGATTGCTCAGCAGGTTCCCCGTATCAGCTGACAAGACGACAATTTGTCAGTGTTGTGTTTACAGCTACAGCTACAGTCTCTGCTGCCTCCAAGTATCCAAAAACATCAGATAATGTATGTTTGATTATTAGCTGGATAGCTTGAATTAGCTAGCTTAATCTTGCCACATACACTCCTTATGAACTTGCCGTAACAAATGATTATGGTCTCGTCTATGACAATAAAAGATTAACACAAGTTACTGTCAAAAAAACAGTTTACAATAATTTAATACAATAAATTTACTTAATAAATTAGCTTAGTTTTTAAATTAAAAGTTAGCAATCAATTGCTCAACTAGCCATCCACAATTTTACATTTTATAGCAAGCTATAGATTTAATTTAATAAGAACGGGGTGAATTTCTTAACAAGTCAATGTACTGCATTGGCTCAGTTTGCTGAGGTTTAATTCAACCACTCAGATTTCTGCAGCCTTTGCAGCAGCTCTGCCTCCAAGAAAGATTTCTATAACCAACTCCAATCCACACGTCCTTCTCCTCCTCGTCTCTCATCTCTCTCTTTTTATTCTCTCCCCCCATTCCTCTCTGCACGAGAGACGTCCCGCTGAGTGTAATATGGTCTGTTGCATTAGTAACGAAGAGAAGAGGAAGGCGGAGTGGATCAGAGGCACCACGCAACAACAAACTAAACACAAACAGCCCCAAAGGACTCCGGCAGTGGCATCTCTGAGGCTGTAGCAGGAAAAAAAAAAAAAAAAAACTACAGAGAGATGGAACGATAGGCTGGCTGCTATGAAACATTCTCACACGTCACCCTGCCTGTGGTGGATGTGAAGAGAAACATTATCGCATTAGCTTGGCTGATAAGCAAAACATTTATCCAACGTGTCTCTCGTCAAGCTACTGTAGCTCTGAATCAATCGATCTGAACGATCCAAGTGGTGTCAATGACCTTGATAACAATCCCCAACAGAGGTTAAATACCTGGGACTCCCCACCAGCCTCGGATGAGAGTCTTCAAGTATCTACAACCAAGTCCAGTTGCCATCGATTCAACCCTCCTTGGATAACCATGATCTGGTTGATTGAGAATCTCCACAGATGTTGTTATTTATTTTTCTTTTAGTTGAAGGGAGGGTATTTTGACGTTTTATGAGGGAAGCAGGGGGAGTTTACATTTTGCTTCAATTTTTCCTTGTAGATTAAATGAAAACGAAAGGATCGAATACAAAATTTCAGTTAAATGTTAGGGTTAAGGTTAGGTTATACCATTTTCAATTCTAAAAACATACTCTATGCAACCATCAAAGGCAGGGTCTGAATAAAATATTAATAATGTTATGGAGGGTCTTGCTTTTTTAAAAGGTTAAATATAAGTTTCAACCTTCAACCTCCATATCAATATTTTTTGTACAATTCTTTAGTAAAACCAGACCGTTAAATCAGAGGGGCTATATTGTTATTATCTCATATGTTGGCTGATAAGTAACCAGAAATAGATGTACAGGAAGGCAAAAAAACATGTTTTAAATACTGAAACAGTGTCCCCAAAAACATAGTCTGTCCCTCAGAGAGCACTGACCTGACAAGTTTACTTTTCAGTTGTGAAATGTCCCACTCATCTTGATCGCAGGTCTTTAATGTATTAGTATATCGACAGTTCAGGAGCTCCAAGTACTACTGCAGCTCTTTTACGTTGAAAGAAGCCAGGTGGATTTATTAACAGACAGATTAATGAATGAACGGATTATTTGATATTAATCATTGTGAATTCAGTCCATTTCAAGCCACAGTTTCTGTTGGACAACATTGTTGACGGATGTGATGTATTTTTTTCATTTATGAAACCTGCATTTCCATCCTTTGTCTGTTATTGAATTCAGCACAGCTGCAGGTAATGAGAGCTAATGAGGAGCAATGAGCACTGCTGCAAACTGAACGTCTCTATGCTGTGAGATCTTTGTATGTCGCAGACAAAAGTACGCAACTGAGAGATTGATGTTAACTTGGCTTAAATGTAAAAAAAAAAAAAAAGCTTCACCAGTTGACTTTTTTATTGAATCCTAAAATAGTTTTCTTAAAACAAGTGAAGCAAACTATGAATAAAAGATTTTTGCATTGTGTTTTCAAAGCTTTTTTTAGAATTTCATCATTTCATTTTAGAAGTTCATTTTTTAAAAAAAAGTCTGTTTCTTACATGACAGCAGTAGTTCACTGTGCTGAAGAGTCATGCCACGTTTATGTCATATGGGATGTATAGTAGAGATGTGAAAGATCCCCATGTTATCCAAGAGTTGTTAAAAGTGTGAGGATTAAAATAAAATATATTGACAATATAACACCGTATCTATTAAAACTGGGCTTAATTACATTGAACAATGGTGTTTGGCTGATGTAAAGGCGTCCGTATCTGTCTGGTTTTCATTAACATCCATATTATTGAGTGCCTCATCATAATTACAACTGTTACATGTTAGAAACACGTTATTATGATAAATCAAATACGATATGAACGTGCCATTGCTGCTCATTCATCACCTCTCATTGCCTACAGCTGTGTTTTGCAGAACACGGTCAGCTCCTCTGTTGTCTTCTGCCTGTGTTTGGGCAGCTTTTAAATCCCCAGGCTGTTCTCACTCCCAAGGCGTCAAATACCAACGCTTTGTCACACCCCTCGGCATCTGATACCAATGCACCGGGCTTTCAACAAACTCCAATGTAAACCCATCCTCATCTTTATTAGACACCATGAGACCGATGACGTTTATATAAGGTGATATTTTCCTTCTTAGGAGGAGGTGGATTGGGAGGATGGCTGCTGCAGGGGACCGCTGTTTCACGTCATCATTTTAACCGAAACCACAATTTTTCCCTAAACCTAACCAGACCACACCAGTCGCTCTGAGTGTGTAATATCGCTGCGGATGGGTCTACACTGCATTTAGTTGAAAGCCCAGCGCATGGTTATACAGACGCCAAAGGGCGCCTTCTCATGCGTCTGCATGAGATGCCAGAGGGGCATGACAAGCATCGGTATTTGACGACCTGGGATGAAAACGAGTTGCATCCCTGTGTAGTTTTAGTTTTGTCGGTTAAACTGCCTCACTGTAAAAGTTTTAGTTGGATCCCTGCTGGGTGGCTTTCAGCAGTTCTCTTACTCGAGAGCACTTGAAGAGCTGGGCTCGGTGTTTGTGCACTGGTGTGAGGAAAAAATGTGCTTAAAATAAATGAGGGTAAAACCAAAGAGTTTCTCTCACCCAGCAACATTTAACAACCGTCGGGTTAGACTCTGGAAATTGTCAGTAGTTTCAAATGTTTGAGAACTGATTTAGAGTCACCTCATTTTCACAGAAAATCTTTCTCTTTATTTATATAATGATTTTGAAGTTTGCAAGCATATTTATAGTTATAACTAGAGCTGCAATGAGTAGTCGATCGACAGACATCTCAGCGTGTCAGATGTGAAGATTTGTTGTTTGTTACAGTAAATTAAAAATCTTTAGGTTTTGGACTGTTAGTCAAACAAAACAAGCAAACTGAAGACATCACTGCGGGATCTGAGAGATTGTGAAAGCCATTTTTTCCATTTTTTAACATTTCATAGACTAAATGATTAGTCAAGATGATAATCGGCAGATTAATCAATGATGAAAATCATTTTTAGTTGCGACCCTAACGGCAACTAACTAATAGTGAATAAGTACCTGGCGGACATAATTTAATTCTTTAATGTTAAAGCCTTTCATGTATGAATTATGATAACCTCAGTCAGGATTTTTGTGTTTTTATTCCTCTTTAAGCATGAAAAAGAATATTTGAACTTTATTTTTTTTAAACAAGCATTTTTCAAGGAGTTTGCCCAACTTAGTGGACCGATGATTAATTGTCATTTTCTCCCAACATAAAATCAATACTTGGAAATTTTAAGTGTATTAAGTGTATTACTCCTTAGTTATTACTTGATGTTACAAAATTTTATTTACCTGCAAGGGTCTATTACTATAGAAGGATTGGCAAGATATTCCCGAGCTGTTGAGCATTTCCGGCCGGCAGGTGGAAATTTGTGTTGCACTTATAAAGGCCAGCCAATGGATGGCAGCGTATGAGATGACACACTAGAGTCCACCGTGTTGGCTGATGTGCAGCTGTACCATTGAAACCCCATGCATATATAAGAAAATGGCTTTTGAATAGCTGTCCGCTGTAGTGACCACTATGCATGAAAGGGTTAATATGGAACAAAAAAATCAATCAATCATACAAAGAACAAAGCTGCTTAGATTGATTCTCTCCAGCCTTGCAATCATATTTTAAGCTTCTATAAACAATTTCGAGCTGCCAAAATGTATGTCTTTTAAAGAATGATATCCTGTTTCTGATGTCTGTCTCTGATTGTCTTGTTTATAGTTTTAGTTTTTGCTGCATGGTGACGCCAAAGACTATAAGGAATGATGGAGAACACTATACGGACTCACTTATGAGGAAAATGACAGATTTAAAAGTCAAATGCATGAGCCAGCTCTCTTACTGCTGTTTGTGGTGATTTGCTTTAAATCAGTTGTGCATATATCAAACACTTTGTTCAGTCACTAGCTTAAATACTGCCTTGAAAGATGGAGTACACATGTCAAACTTGGCACATTCAAATGACTCTGGTTAATGTTGATGTAATTATCAGCACTGCAACGCCTTCTATGTATCAACTGCTTTCAAACTTCTTGTTAGTCTCAGTCTCAGTTCACACCGCATTGTTATTGTAATAACTTCTTGCCTGCATATCATATATTTAGTGTATTTACTGTGGGAACTTCAATGAGTTTGGCAAGACCCATAATGTTATCAGTAATATACACACAAGGCATATCCCCTCCTCGGCTGCAAGCGCAGCATGATGGTCAGGCCGTTATCTCTAATTAAGAAGTTGACTGAGGCATGAAGATTAGTCGGGCACAGAAAGAGCAGAGTGTCCGACGTGATCAGCGTTACAGATTGGTGCAGGCCACTCTGGGAAATGGAAGTTATCAAACGGAGCAGGAGGTTCAAGTCTCTGCACTTGGACAGTTACAGCGTGTGTGTGTGTGCTTGAGTGTGAAGTCTTACCTTTGTAATCAGGTTACTGTTTGTGCTCTTTTATTTTGTTTTGTAATACAGTTTCAGTCTCAGTCCTCGTTTTACTGTAGTCAACATTGATCTCTTTCAACCATGATGGAGTCTTCATCATGTATTTTTTTTTGGTATTTTGTTTTTCTTTTTTTTTCTTAAACTTAAAGGATAATACTGTCGATTTTCTATATTTTTCATATTAACAACAAATCTCATGTGCAGAGCCTAACCAACAATGAACTTATCTACTAACAAATATTGTGTGTGTATCTAAAGCCTGATTTATCTTATTTGTTTGGAAACGGCTCCAAAGACTAATAACAGCAATCACATTTTAAGTAGTTCTGTGTAAGACAGACGCCACTGAGCATGGATGCAGTTCCATTTACAGAGCTTCATTATCTTGTTGTGCTACATATCACAACCTCTTGACTGTATCATAGTTCTTTATAATGTACAATGTAGTACGAAGTCAGGAGGTTGTGATATGTAGCACAACAAGACTTTCACCTCAAAGACGGCAGATCAGAAAATGTTCATTTGAGATTTTTTGTACACACTGACAAACAATCTCTTTTGTTGTTCAGGTATGAGCTGTTTGAGGACTTTGTTTCAGGGTTGAGATTAGATTTATCTCACCAAGCGAAGACTAATCAAAGGTTAGGATGATTCTGCTGGTCAAGGTGAGGGTTAGGGTGTAGGACATGTAAAGCAATGTTGAAGCAAACGTATCACATCCGGTGTTTTGTCTTCAGCAGGTGAATTTTCCTTCTTCTCATCAGCACTTGTTCTCAAAAGAACATTAATACTTGAACAGCCAGGGCTACAAAATAAAAAAAATATATAACCGTGTCCATCTCTCTGCAGGGCCGCCCGCTGTTCCTGCAGTCGTCCAGAAACGTGTCGGTCAATATCGTCAACGGCAACAACCAGCTGCTCACGCAACTTGTTACAGGTATGGCGCTGCAGGAGAAATGTGCTGCTTTCATGTTGTTTATTGATGTTTTCTTTGATATTATACATCTTTTCATTTTTTTTTTTTCAAAAAGCATCAAACCTTGCAATGCTGACGACATCAGCTGCAACAGATGCACGACATGCAATTTCTATGCGGCTCACTCGTCATGAACTTGTTTCTTTTTCTTCCCATCGAAACAGAATTTTTGTGAAGTGTTCCTTGGACTATTTTATATGTTTCGGTGTTGTTTTTGTTTTTTGACAACTGGACCATAGGCAAAACAAGACCAATTTATTTGTTTAGCACCCTTCAAAAAAGATATTAAAGAAACACAAGTCAATATAAAAAGACACATTTAAAAGAGTAAAATTAATTAGATTGCAGTGCAGTTACAGGGAAGTGTGAAGTAAGGATAAATAGTCACAAATTTGATATAATAGAAGGCAGAAGTAAACAGAAAAGTCTTCATTCAATTCAATTTTAATGAACTGAGAGTTGGAGAAGACTTCTCTTCTGTCTGTTCACATATTTGGTACATAAAAACTCTGTTTAGTTGTGACTCTGGGGAACCCCGTCATACATCATCACACTTTTTTTTTTTTTACGTATGATGAAGCTTTATGAGGTTATTGGATCATCTGGTTCACTGTTTAATCTCTCGGTGTTTTTAAAAGTATAAGCATCAAAATATACTTTAAGTATTATTCAGAATGGCCCATTTCAGAATAATATTAGATTATAATATTGATGTATTACTGTGTAAGCATCATGAATGTTGCAGCTAGTAAAGGTGTGGGTTATTGTAACTACTTTATATATTACTGGGCAGCTTAATCTGGAGTAATACATCAGAATTTATTAGTTGATTATATTTTTTATTAATAATCTGAATCTGAAAAGTAACTAAAGCTATCAGATGAATGTAGTGGAGTGAAAAGTATAATATTTGTCCTCAGTATGTAGTGGAGTAGAAGTCAATTAGAAGAAAATGGAAATATTCAAGTGCAAGCACCACAAAATTGCACACATTTCACCACTGTAGATATGTTATTTCCCATCATGTTAATCATTTTGCAATTCCTTAGATTTATTTTGGGAGCCTTTGGGGAGTCAAGGCTCTCAGGTTAGGTACCGCCGCTCTAACTGCCAGAAGTCATTGCCTCATTTCCACGATTACACATTAGCGCATCATAAATTCTTCCTCTGCTCCCTTTAACTGTGCCAGCAGAGGCCTCAGTCACTCCACCATAACTCTGTGATCTGACTTTCGTCTTCACATTCCCCCCCATTCTCCACCTGTCACACTCTAATAGAGTTGGCAGGCTTCGGTGAATGGAAATCACTTTGGGTAAACATGCACGGGAAGAGTCTCTCACGTTAAAAAAGTGCACTGACATTTGCCTTCTGGGTCTGAAGAGGAGGAAGACGAAGTCTGCTCGGATGTCTCTCGTTGATGACTAAGCGGCGCTCGTGTACAGGAAGGAACTTCAGATCCCAGATGGAGACTGACAGAATCAATTCTGCACGTGTCAATCAGTCACACCCGGCGCCGAGTGTTTTCTGACGCTGCATGAGACAAAGCAATTTGAGTTGGAGGGAGTTGTCTACATTTTTCTATTTCTTATTTGTCAGGATACTAGCCACAGTTCTGGCAGCTTCAGTATTTTCTCAATTTTCCTGCAGACTTTCAGTGAAATGTGTCTGAATGTTTTTTTGTTGTTGTTGTTGTGGTTGAAACCTCTTTCGCCAACAGGTCATATCACTCTGGATGAACCAGTTTCTGAACATTTTTATCACAAACCACTCCAAGCTTTTTTTTTTTTTGGCTTCTTTTAGCTTCTCTAGAATCAGAAGTGTGAACTGAAAACCTTCAGAAAGTTGAACGTTTCAGAAGGTGAAATCAAAGCAGGTGCATACAGTATATCTGTGTTCACGGCGCTGATGTTTCCAAAGCAACATGCTCTGCATCTTGCTCTAAAACAGCTATAGTTACTGTATATAATATGTCATTAGGTAGTTTAGGATGATTAAAACACTGAATCTTTTCCGACAGAAATCGTACTTGCAGCTTTAAACCCATAGAGACCCGCAAATATGACTTCTATTTAATTTAATATTTAATAACCTGAGATGATGCCACTCTCAAACAGTAAAAACAATGAAGAAGGACAATAAGCAAATACATTTACTGTCAAATAAAACTAAGATGGACTCTACTCATCAGTTTCTCATATGTATCATTTAATATATTTAATTGTTTTTTGTGTCACTTTTCACCAGTAAAAAAAAAAAAAAAAAAAACAGCAGACGGACAAAGTTAGCAGCTGTCTGGTTGAACATAGTTGAACATCTATAACATCTATAAATCTTTCAGTTGTATCTTTCTAATCCCTCTTCATAGTACTGTCCTTCCTGCTGTCATCTTTTATCACTGTGAATCTTCTCCCTTTCAGTCCAAAATTTTAGTTTCACCAAGCTGTAGGCATATGCTACCTAGATGCAAATCTGATAACTACATCCTACTCCTGTGCCATCAATGGCTGCCAAGATTTTTTTGGGTTTCCCCTTCGTTTTGGTTTGCTTACACCAGCACAGGAGTGGCAAGAAAAATCATCTGTACTGCCTGAAAGATTGGAATTTATTGCATTTGTGAACAAACAGTGATGTCACACTCTGTAGTGCTCTCTAGACATCACATCAATATTATGATCCTCTCAGCCTGTTTCACTTTGTTTGTTCAACATTCAGTAGTGTCATGAATGAAACCAAAATGCATTTTGCAATATGGTGTGTTCTCATCGTTAGATGCATTTTAAAATGTCTAATACTGATGTAATTCGGTAGGAAATCAACTCCAGCTTTGATGTCTCCTGTGTGTGTGTGTGTGTGTGTGTGTGTGTGTGTGTGTGTGTGTGTGTGTGTGTGTGTGTGTGTGTTCGGTTTAGGATCCAATGGATTTAAAGCGCGAGGCAAGATGTTTGAAGTCAAATCCACCTCTGGGAAGCTCCTCTTCTCCGCTGACGAGCAGGAGGTGGTAGTGGGCGCCGAGAGGCTCCGAGTGATGGGTGAGTGACCGCCTGACATGTTCGGTTGTCATGGTTTTGAAGTGTGAAATCATGGATGCTGATGCTGTTGTTGGTGTTCTAAGTGATGATGTTCAGCTTTACATAAAGGTACACCGATATTCCTTGCCGTGACTTTGGCTCTCGTTTGGTTGTGTTGGATGTCATGTTTGCATCAAAGAGTTGAAGCTGGCTCTTATTGTTGAACTCACTTTTGGAAAAGAATGAAACAGCTTAAACTTGAGATTTTTAAGGACATGAAAGTGGGCAAGTATGATTTATTCATGAGTTGTATTTGTTTATTAAACCAACTGGAATTCGCCACTTCATCTATCCCTAAACATACTGTACAAACACACGACATTTCTGTGATGTGTCAAACTGACATACAATAAACGCAAAGTAGAGTAATGTAATGCTTATATTAGCATCATAAGCAGGCAGTGGCGAGGAGAGCAGGGCTCAGATCTGTGCTGGTAGTACTCGTGTATGAGAGAAAGAAAGATGACAACTAGCAAGAGAAGATGAGGGGGAGGGAGAAGAGGAGGAGGTGTCTTTTTTTTTTTGAAGGGAAGAGAGAAAATTCAAGCTCAGTTAAGAAAATGATGGTGGAGAGCTCATATTTGCCAACAGGACTCAAGGGGGGAGAAGGTGACATGTAGATGTAGTGCTTAGACAAATGAGTTTTGCACTCATGACAGGAGATAAGAAGTGACAGAGCTGTTCTGACTGCGTTGGCCAGTCGGCCTCCGAGTGACGCCACTGCGACAGATGATTTCCTGTGAGAGAGGAGGAGTGTAACTGAGGATAGCGAAGGCGAAGTTAGTTCACTGCGACAACGTGAATGCAAGGAGACAACGAATCTGCATATAATTAAAGCTGCAACAGAGAAGATTATCACATAAGTCTGATGGGAAATGTAGTCTACACACAGGAAGTGCCAGATTTAAGCGTCATGTCTGAAGTTAAATCGCCTTTTTTTGTCAACTACAGCAACATATCTGCTCTGTTAGTCACTCGTCCTGTGTCCTCTTCTGAGGAAAAAAATCCAAAAGGGAGAAAGTATATTTTATATTCTTTGATTTCATGATTGTGCCCCCTAGTTTTATATTATTTAGCTTACATACCGTTAACTGCTCACGTAGATGGAGTCCTTATTTTGATACAGCAAATCAAATCTTTGCATAAAGTGATAATATGTCGTTCTATCATCGGCAGAGCAGACGGTCACACTGAGCCTGATTGCATCCTGCTACACAACACAAGAGCCACAGACTCTGAACAACAGCCCACATCTCCTTCTTATCTAACATACAAACATGAACACACATCTTGTCCTGCAGCTTAGCTTGTTGAACGAGCCACCAAACAAACATTCACCGGGGTAAAGTGCACCGCTGACGTCAATTAGCACTCTAGACAGCCAATTAGCTGCTCAGCTGCAGCACATTAAACAGCATGTGAAAATACCTGTAAATGTCACTTCAGATCCGTTAGATGCTGTTTTGGTTCCTACTTTTCAATCCCCCTGCTAACAACACACTGTTTGTCCATGACTTGTAGCTACAGCACTTTGTTTTCTTTGTCTCTGTTCAGTACAGTGTAACACTGTTAGCTGCCAGCTGCTGTCAAAAACAAACACCGACACGTCCCTCCAGCCGGCTGAGACAAAAAGGAGCATTTCTGATATTTCCCCAAAAACTATTAACAATACATTAAAAAATTTTGGCTGTAAAAAGAGATGATTAAATGTGATTTCAGTTGGATTTTAATGTTGACATCCCTTTTCTTGAGTCTTTGTCACAACAACTGCTGCATGAATTTAGATGCAAAACTGAACAATGTTTGGCTACGCAGCTTGAGTTTGGTCAGTGAAGTTTAAGAGGTTGACAGAGCTCTGGGATATTTTGAATTTACATCAAAAAGTTATTTCTGGTATGTTTTCGGGAGTGATGCATATAGCAGCTTTTGTCATTCTTTAAAGTAATTTTGATGCACAATTTCCAGCTTTTGAGCCCTGTAGCATTTTGCTGTGTCTACATCTATTTATCATGTAAATAATTACTAGAATTAAGCCAGGAGAATGTGTGTGAGTAAGAATAATTGCAGCGAGAGACCTTGAGTACCATGCTGTATGAAATATACTGAATAGAATAATATGGTGATAATGATAACTTGAAATAATTCACTGGGTGCAGACAGCAGGACTAAACTAGAAATGCTGTAAAGACTTAAAAAATAAAAAAAACCTGTCTGCATTAATTGGATTTAAAGAAATCAGCGACCGTGCTGTGCAAGGACAGAGTTAATCATTAGTTTTTTTTATATTATTTTGTACATATAGCAGGATAATTAGGAAGGAACTGAAATAACTTGCAGTGAGCATAATTAAGATATCAAAAACTCTGAATGCGCCAGATGTTAAGCACCAGCCAGTTAAAATCACATGTTTTTCTGAATTTAAAGTCTTTGATTCAGTGTTTATTGGCTTTTTAGTTGTTTTTTTAATTATTTTTGTACATCCTTTTCCTTTTTTTTCCATTTGTAATTATTTACTTCTTTAATTTCTTCCTCTTCTCCCTCCTATTATTGTCATTCCCATTTCCTCTCTAACATTATTCACCATTATACATCCATCTGCCATCATTCACCATCACTCATCCATCCGCCCACCCAATCCATTCAATCTCATTAATAGATAAACAGATATTTGAAGTGTCTCCCCCTTGACTGGGCCTAACATTTTCACTTAAGAGGTCCCATGGGTGCACTATCTCTCTCTCTCTCTCTATCTCTCTCTCTTGCTCTCTCTCTCTCTCTTTCTGACACATACCTTTCACAGCCCTCTCTGTGGGCAATTACTCTTCATCCTCATCTACATTCATTTACATCCTTTTCCAGCCTCACTGAGTCAGAGTTCATTACTGTCACCCACCTCAGCAAAGTGCTGCTCTTAACAGAGGGAGACACAGATGGAGGGTGGTGATGGAAGGTGGGGAGGGGAAGGTAAGGACAGGTAGTGTTGTGAGTTTCTTGACAGAGGCGAGTAGTTTTGTTGCAGGATTTCTATTTCAAAGTCAAAACTCTGCTGCTTTTCGAATAATCACCTGTTGCTGCATATTTAAACTCTGATAAACTTTAATATTCACATAACAAACATCTGTATACACAGTAGGGATGTTCCCGAATACAAATACATTATCCAGCGAAGCACAAATAGTATTTGTTTTCAGGAAGAAAAAAAAAACCTTGTCAAATACCAGCGTCTATCAGTAGGTCTCAATGAGGGGAGTCACATCCACCTGCTACATGACGCACATTTCCTAGTTTGGACATCACTCCCGGAGTTGGGGGTGTTCCCCAGAGATAAAGCTGAGCTACTGACACATGCAAAGTGCTCCCAAAAGACTCTCCATGACCTGTTGTTCCCCTTCTCCTTTCCACAAAGTTAGGTTGTAAAAAAAATAGGCAATAAATGAAAAGCGCAAAG
Source organism: Thunnus maccoyii (assembly GCF_910596095.1). Taxonomy (NCBI): domain Eukaryota; kingdom Metazoa; phylum Chordata; class Actinopteri; order Scombriformes; family Scombridae; genus Thunnus; species Thunnus maccoyii. The sequence continues at coordinate 8,250,815 of NC_056545.1, forward strand.
CAATAATCGCCTTTGACGTTCTTGTACGCTGTGCTGTCTCTGTGTTATGGGTGTATAAATAGGTAGAGGTCTGTCTGCAATGAGGTGATGAGTAAAGTTTTAGCTCAGTAGTCAGCGCAGTCGTCTATGATCTGGGAGACTCCAGTTAGAGACCCAGTGTGGGGACCTCTTTCATAAGGTAGTTTATTCATGAAAACTTATTGTAAAATTAAAAGCGTAATAAAAACAAAAACAGGATTTTTAAACTTCTTTCCGCTTTAATTCGAACACAAATACAAATAATTTTGCTGCCTCAACAAATACAGATATAAATACAAATACTGGGATCTCTGCACATCCCTAATACACAGCACACTTATGTTTACCAAACCTACTGCTGTGATCACTGATGTGTGATGTTTGCACATGCACTTGTGAGTCCTCTTTGATTTCCATCTTGAAATTAGAATACATAGGGAGCAAAAACAATATGTTTTTGAAAATTCCTCAGACATCAGCAAGTCTGAGCAAAGAGATGCAGAAGACAGCTTTATAACAGACAAAACTAGCGCTAAAAAAACAAATAATGTTCTGATTATTTTGCTATTCTTGGAAGTTTTACTAGCAAAAGGGTTAAAACTACACTAGAAGCCATAGGGTCATTACAACTAATTGGTTTTATCAAGCAAATGTAATGGCAGTCATACGGTATGAAATATTAAAGCTGACACTTTATGGGGGTAAAAGATTTATCAAACCTACATGGATTTAAGCTGTAAAGCAAGGGGAAAGGTCTGGGTGTCACCAAAATCATTATTTTTCATTGTCGGGGGATCATGACAGTTTTTGACAGAACTTGTCATAGAACAACTACTACCCTTTTTTGCACTATAACTTGCATATTACATTTACTTAGCACATATTGCAACAAATCACCTTTTTGGACCTCACACATGTCTGTGTCCAATGAAATGAGAGGATTGAAGTGGATTTGACCTTTTGTCTGGGGGTTGAGCGGTCCTTCAGGAAGAAAAGTCACAGGAGACACAGTGCCAGCAATTGTTAAGATAAATATCACTTGTATCACATGTGTAAATTCAAATAACTTCATATAAAAATATATGCATGTGCATGTAAAGAAGCATATTTGATTGTTTAAAGACATATTTTGTTTTTATTTGTGTACTAAAACAGCTGTTTTTATATTCATTATCTCAGGGCAACACTGTGCAGTTAAACCACTCTTATTAGGGCAATATCATGCATGGAGATGTGCTGGGATGTATAATTATTACCACAGACAATTACTTTATTATCTACTAAGTAGATCCCAGAATCACAGTTGGGAGGTCAGAGGTCAGTCAGTAGAGTAACATGTGTGTGTGTTTGTGTGTGTTGATAATGTTGTTGAAAATGTTGATAATTTGACCTGACAGTAATGCGTAATAAAGGTCACTGGGTTTCTGAAATCATGCTGTGGGAATCATGAAGATCTGTAACAAATTTCATGCCAATGTGGTCTTGAGTTGAGATCAAAGCGTTGGACGCAATGACCCACACTGCTGTCATAAATTAAAAGGATTTGAGAACAATCAATTGCTGCTGTTGGTGATCTGATACATGTGGATTTACTGAGGAGGTTTTTATATCTGAGATTGATAGATTCATAGTTGACCTTGGGAACAACAGGTGCTCACCACATGGTCCAGCAGCAGTTCTGGAGCTTTTGATTGTTTCACAGGACACAATCTTCCTCAGTCATGAGAATGTTGATGTTCATTATTTCCATTTTTCTGAGGATTTCTCATCCATGTTGATTTAAATGTTAAAAGTACATTCTTGACCCTGGAAACAACATTTGACAGTTATTTCATACCTGCATGTTTTATTTCAAATGTATTGGTAGTATGTTGCATAAGACCTGGGTGAAGTTTGCTCATGCTGTCATGTGTAAAACCAAAATGTGATTCCAATTTCCTATGAAGCATTTCTTCAAGGATCTGTGATTTGACCACATTTTGAAAGCTTTGTTTTTCAGTGGATAACCTGCTGGGTTCACATAGCAGAGTTTTTTTTCTTCATTTTTTGTGACAAATACTAGCAATAATAAACTAAATAGTTACAAAGTGCTTCAAGGAGTAAGGGAACGGAATGATCATTATAAATAAAACATAGTGACACATAGTGAACATGGTGAAAACAACATCAGACTGCCAAATGATGATTTAATGTGACATCAGTGTCCCACAGTAACTTTTATATTTCAGGCTCACATCTGTGTGCATAAATTAACTAAAAGTATAAAAATGTTAACCTTTAGAACCGACATTTTAACTCTGAAATGAGCAAATTGTGTCTTTTTTGCACAGAATATTAATGCCGCTGTAGTGAGGATGAAACTAATATGATCTGTGAACTTCTTGATACTCAGACTTTTAAATGTAAATACCTTGTGGTGGTCCATTTCAGTCATTGTTAACACAAGTAACCTAGCAAAGGCTCTCACACTCATTTGGTGAGCTTTTAAAGAAGAAAATGAATAAAATTTAAGTTTTAAGTAAGTGGACATGAAGTTTACTGGTTCTACTTCCTCTTCCTTCTTTTAATAATACAGTCCAACAGCCAATCATACGTACAGCTTGTGCCCTCAGAAGGTGACATTTTTAAGCAACTTCAGTTCACAGACACGGCAGAACCAGAAAGAAAATAAATTACTATTGAATTCAGTCTTTGACAGCACTTCAGTCAGTTGATGACAACACTAAAAAGCCATTGGGAGTCGGAATAGGGAGGTAGCGAGGGCAGAAACACAGAGGGAGAGGGAGCCAATGATTTGCCAATTACTCCATTTATCTCCGCAGCCATTTGATGAGGCCACTTAGGGCTATGAGGCTAATCAAGCACCTTGGCAACCGTTGCCTCAGCAGACAAAGATGGCCATTTGAGTTCCCAGAGGACTTCTCTTGAACTAAAAGTTTGTTTGTGTGGTACCTGAGTGTGTATTTATGTCTGAGATTATTTTATTATTTTGTTTCTGTGTGTGTGTGTCTTTGAACCTTCATGTATTGTCTCATCTCTAAATAACTTTCAAGTTAAGTTTCAATTACAACAACACAGCTGCCAGTAAGATACCTGAATTTCAGTACAGACACAAAAACAATACTTAGTTTTAATACAATTAGCCAAACTTTTTGAATTTATCAGTGTTCAAACCAAGCGGCAACTTCTGGGGCTGTAACATGAAGCCAATGCGGAAGTGCCAAAAACTGCAGTTCCTTGAATGGCCACTTGAGGGTGGCTCCAAAAGCGAGTCATTCCTCATAGACCCCCATGTTAAAATGCCCACCTTTACAGCAGTAATAAACATGTTTACAACCTGGTACAAAAAGCGTTTTTGGTCTCTGTAGCTAATTTTTCCTTTCATTACAACTGCACGGGGGTGAATTTTTTTATAACTCACCCGTTTAAATTTTATTAAGCCGTAGAGTTATGCATAATGAAAGACATGGCTGCTTTGAGTGACAGGTCCGCCAGCCGCTAGGTGACTTGTTTCAGCCATTCGGCCCGCTTCTTTGCTCATTTTTGATTGGCTGGGAGTTAGGCAGAGTCACGTACTGCCAAGATGGCGACGGCCGAAGCGGCTCACTTTGACCTTCAAAACCGCTCTTCAGAAACCAACGGGTGACGTCACGGTAACTACGTCCATATTTTTATACAGTCTATGGTTCAAACACCCATACAACCAGACCCGGCCTGTGGCATAGGCAGTGTAGGCGAATGCTAGGAGTGCCATCCATCCATAGGGGCGCCCCAAATGAGAGAAGAAAAAATTATTCAAAATATTAAACTTTCACTATTTTTTACTAATACTATTAAAATACTTTTATTTTGAAATGTTACAATAAACCCACAACAACATAACTACATAGCATAGCTTATAAAATAGACCCTATTTTCTGGTTTGCCTGCAGCATCACCCCCTCACCCCTCGCTCTGATTCTGGGGGATGGGTGAGTTATCTGAACTAGTGAGTGACACCGACTGTGAAACGTGATACGATTAACATCAGTAGCCTAATTCAAAAATATATCATGTCAGAAAGACCAAAGCCCCCAGGGAAGAAAAAGAAGAAGAAAAGAGGAGGACAAACATGAAAAGACAGAGGTAATGTGTGATATTATCAATTACACTGACAGTTGGGAGCAGTTATCATTGGAGCAGTGTTACAAGCTGACTTTGGATGATAGTAACATTTCCTAATTTAATAAATAGCTGTAGTTAATGTCAGTTACTCCCACTTTAAATTCATTAGGGAAAGTTGGAAAGACTATTCAGGTGTTTGAGGAATAACCTACAACATAAGTTTGAGAGATACACATTTTCTTTTAAGTGTGCTGACCACCAAAGTGGTCAGGCTCTGCATACAACAATTTAGCCCTGAATAAGTACAAGCCTAAGTATAATACAGTCTAAAATGAGCAAAACCATCACTGAAAACAGGAAGTATTTGATCAAAGAAGTAACCAACCGAGTCATTTTAGTTGCCTAAACTTGATCAAACCTTACAGGTGGCTGATCAGAAGACCCGTTACACCTGCATTAACAGATTGTTTTTTGTCCCTTTGTTTTCAGCAGAAACAAGTTTTGAACACAACACTGACGTATCATCACCTTGATGTGTTGAACTAGTTGGCAAACAGTTGACAGTTCATTTTGAGTCGTGTTGGTGAATGTTAATCCAATATTCACTCTCTTTTAGCTCTGTTTTTGCTCTCTACCAACTCCTGAGGGAAATATCTGTCTCTTTAGCTGCTAAATGCTCCACTATGTTCATCAGCTAGTCTACAGCTAAGTGTGTCTGTTAACAGTCAGCAGGTAGTGTACAGTGGGTTTTTAGAGCTTTTTCTATGAAAACAGCTGCCTTCTGTGGCCAAAAACGACACTATGAGAGCGCTGAGAGTGAACCAAAACAGTAAAGTTGTAGCGCAACAACGAGCTGAAACTCACTATAAAGCTTTGTAAAGCCGGGGGGGAAGCTGCAGAGTCACTGATAATTGTCTGTAGGTTCATTGCTACGAGCCACGTCTCTGTCATTACACACTGTCATTAGATATGTTGTTATGGTGAAAAATATCCCTTATAGCCGCTTCAAACCTGCAGCGCGGACCTTTAACATATAAATGAACGTCCGTTACATTCAAGCCCTTGCCAAACAAGTTGACATAATGCTGATTAAGCCTTACACCACCAGATAAATCGCTCTGTGTTTCACAGTATAGAGAGTTTTTTCGGGCGCCGCTTTCTCACGCTGGCTGTTTGGCCGTTAATCATTATCCACCACTTCAAACAAGGCTTCAAACAGCATTCTTGGTGATATGAACCATTGCACATTGACAAAAACACTGAGAGACTTCAACCAGTATATCACATGCCCAACGAGACAATAAGATTCTGGATTTGTGTTATGGTATAATTGAAGGCACATCATCCATCCCTCTGCTGCCTTCCCGTTGTACTGATTGCATCAACTGGCATATGTTTAAAGAGTCATGCTCTGGCATTTATGAATTGACTGATGTTGTTAGAAGCTGAATATCATATTGTGGAAATGTTGTTATTCCGGACAAAATTGTTAAGGTTTATCCTAACAGCAGGCTGTGAGTATCAAAGTCTCTTAAAATGCTACTGTAGAAAAAGAAAAAGGACCTTTAGAGAAGGGAACATCTTGGAGCTGTGCAATCTGCAAAAAGAAATTAAATGTGAAATCGGGGCTGGTAAAAGGAAGCATAAGGACAAAATCGAGACACAGCTCAGGATGAACAATCCGGGCACCGCCTGGGACAGCATGAAAACTATTGTAGGGTTCAAGAAAGGTAACGGGAGTAATATAGAGCTTAATGGCTACAAATCAGGCCAGCAGCTGGCAAAGGATTTTAATGAGTTTTATGTGAGGAAAAGCCAAGGCACAGATAATATAGGTAGTGGCCTGCTTATAGAATGTGCAGAGCAACTAGGCCCTATTTTCAGTTACATCTTTCAACTGTCAATCACTCAGCAGAGGGAGCCATCTCTGTGGAAGCGGTGCATTGTGCTCAGGGTAAGCACCTTAAAGCCGTCAACGACTTCAGGCCTGTTGCCTTAACCTCCTTGGTTATGAAGTCAGTTGAAAAAAATAGCTAAGGGAGGGCTCTTAGCTAAAACTGAGTGCATTCTGGACCCTTTTCAATGTGCTTACAGGGCTAAGAGGGATGTGCAAGATGCTGCCTTCACTTTACTTTCTATGTAAACACATAGAAGGTAGCAAGAACCACAAGAGACTGCCTTTTATTGACTTCTCATCAGCCTTTAATACTATTCAGCCACACATGCTAGTTAACAACTTTGGCTTAGACTCAAGCATTGTAGGCTAGGTTCTTGATTTCCTCACTAACAGAACCCTGAGAGTAAGGGTGAACGGGAAACTGTCTTGTGAACTAACATCATCCACCGGCTCACCTCAGGGTTGTGTTGTCTACCCTCTCTTGTACATTTTATACACAAACAGCAGCAGTTATGCCAACAGACACATTATTAAGTCTCCTGTCAACTCTGTAATTGTTAGCCTTCCTGGTGACGATGAAGTTGGTCATTGCCCAGTTGTCGAAGATTTTGATTCTTGGTGTGAAAATGCTTTTCTACAACTTAATGTCTCTAAAACAAAAGATATGTGTATAGAGTTCAGACGACCCCCCCGCCCAGCTCCTCAGAGCAGTGTTGTCAAGGGTCAAGCAGTAGATAAGCTAACTAATTATAAATATCTGGGCACCACGATTGACAACCACCTGAAATTTGATTCAAATACTGAAAAGTTGTATAAGAAAGGCCAGCAAGGCCTTAGTGCCCTAATGACACTGTCCTATAGAGCTTTTACTGAGTCTGTTATCTCATTTTCTAATATCTGCTGGTATGGCAACGTTGGTACCAAAGAGAGCCCTTGATAAGATCGTCAAGGTTGCAAGTAAGATAGTAGGAGTACAGTTCAGTAGTTTGAATCACATATTCAACAAGCAGGTGCTTAATAAAGCTATGACCGTTCGATTAGAAAAGTGCCCGTCCTCTTAGTTCACAGTACAAGCTGTTACCATCTGGTGTATGTTTAAGTGCCTCTATGGCCACAAAAAACAGGTACAAAACTTATTTTTTCCCTGTCGCCATTCGAGCTGTGAATGCTGTTGGCAGGAGGAGGTAACTGCTGCTGTTGTTACCTTGTTGCTACCTCGGTGATGGTGATGATGTTGATGATAATGATAATAATGATAAAGAGACTGTGACAGTTATTAATATTGAAGGGCAGTGGGCCTACATTATATCTGTAGTGATGATTTGCGTGGAATGGATTATGGTGGATACTTGTCTATGTAAGCCGTTGTATGATTTGTGGCATATTGTTATGATTTGTTTTACGTGTTTTTATGCTTTCTGCAGCACAAATCTCCCACTTGGGACAAATAATAAACTTGAACTTGAACCTGAATGCTTTGTGCTCCTATTTACAGTAGACATGTCTCTGTGCGTGTGATCCTGTCTGTACAACACACACGAGTGAAACAGCAGCTGTTAGAGTTCAGATCAGACCTGAGGATGAGCTGCTGTCTGATCCCTCGTCCCTTTGACATATGAAGGGATTGAGGAGGCTTATAAAGCTGCCACATGTCATTACCAAGCCCATCGTTCCTTCCCCACCCATAAAATACATAATTATACCCTGCATATAACTTTAATTGGCCCAACTGAGGTCATTGGAAATCTATGATACTGTTATCACTGGCTTCATTATGGCTTCTACAGCTATTTACAGTCCAGTCAGACAAGCTGACTGGTTCCCTGCAGACACACAGTAAATGAGAACACAAACACAGGGAATATGATGATAGGCTGGGTCAAATCATAGTTAAAATACTTTTTACGGTTTGTTTCAGCCCACTTTGGCAGCAGATGGTGGTTGTCACATGAGACGATGCGCTAAGAGCCTGAAACACACAGACAATCACAGAATTGTCACACTCAATTTAGTCTCATTTTTAAACAACATTGCGCACAGGCATCATTAGCTAAAAGGCAGATTCTTAAAGACTGGGAATCAGCCACACCATCTTGTTTTCAAAAATGGTTCTATGAACAGACCTTGAAATGTCAGTGCACATGGGATAAACAGGGCCAGAACCAGGATTTTAGAAATACTGAGGTTATGAGCAGCATTGCCAACTTGTCACTAGATATAGCAACATTTCAGACCCTTTTAGAGACTTTTTTTTCCCAAAAAGCAACTAGCAACATATCTAGAGACTTTTTGGATGGACCTTAACTCCTCTCCTTGAAGGGAGACGCCAGTATTTCTCAGTGAATGAGCGCTACAGTGGCTCTCTGCACGTTCAATGAACCAATCATCAGCCAGATCGAGCCGTGAATGAGTTGTGAATGTATGTGCCTAATGACCAATCATTGATCCTCATTGTTTTTATTCTGAATGATTTAACTTTATTATCTAAGTTTGATTGTCAGAATAGCTAGAGTTAACAATAGTGAATGTATTCCAGTGCATAACCATCTCTCTTTTCATACTAATACTAATGCTTAAGTTAGAGTTTATACAAGAGCCTGCATAAATATTATGATTAGAGTTAGATTTAGATGCCACTGAAAATACTTGGCAGCACTGGTTGTGAGTCAATGTTTTGATGGACTACCAACCAAACACTGTAAAATGTTCTGTCTTGTGGCAGTTTTTCATAGT